>NW_026652295.1:46139939-46695261 GCF_009828535.3 Hylobates moloch | reverse complement strand
GTGTGTGTGTGTGTGTGTGTGTGTGTGTGTGTGTGTGTGTGTTACAGGGTCCTTTCTGCCATTTTCCTGTTTCATCTGTCTTCTCTTGCCCTGAGAGGTAAACAGCCTGCTAGAGATCCTAGAAATGATCATTAGGGGAATGAATTAGGTTCTGCTTTGTATTTGGCCCAAAGTCTAATTCAAATAGAAGCTGATAGTAAATCAACAAAAGTAGACCTGCGACATCTCCCTCTGTGTAAAACTGCTGACTTATTTCCTCATCACATTAGAGAATGTATTACAGTGAATATTTTTATGGTGACAAAGAAGATAACACTATGTGCTAATAGGCATTTTTGACTGTATTTTCTTTGATTTAGTATTATTTCATGGCTAGAGCAGCAAGGAGATATTTTGTATTCTTTTAAATTATGATACAAATGAATATAGCGTGTTTTTAAATTTTATTGCTAGATCTTAAATCATCAAATTGAGACCATAATAATATAATTTGTATAATTGGAGGAGAAAGGAAGTATTTTGAAAAATAGAATGTGATTGTACTACATCCTACTCCCTAGTAAAGAAAAATTAATACTTAATCAGCAGGACAGTGATTTTTATTATTACACCACTGTGACACCAAATTCCTATTTTTATATAGCTTTTCATGCTACATAAAATATGTATAAAGTAATGAAGTTTAACAGTAGATCTATTTGGAGACTTGAAGATAGCTTCCTAAAATCATGAAACTAATATTAAGTAACTAGAAAACATAAATTTCATTTAATTCAAATAGTAACTATTAAGCAACCTCTATGTGGTAAGCACAGTGAATAATTCAACAATGTGTCTCTCTCAAATAGATAAAGCATGCAAATAATTTAAAAGCAATCATCCATTTGTTGACTTTGACGTGCACAGCAATTCAGCACTTGGCAAGGATGTACTTTGTCCTTCAGAGATTTTATAATTTGTTTTAGAAGAGGAGTAAAACAAAAATAATTAATATGTGAAAACAGTAATTTTCTTTAAAAAATTGAGCCCTAAACACCAAATCCTCTGAGTTATAAGACAACTATGTTTTTCAAGTAAAAAGAAAAATAAAAGATCAATGTAGAGTGAATACTTCAGTATTTGAAAAGGGAGGAATTTTAAACCAAGCTTTAGAGGGACATAGGGTTTCCACAGGTAGAGGGGAAGAGAAAAGAGACTTTTAGAAAAGTGAGAGAACTAAATATGAGTACAGCCGTGGAGATGGGGAAGAAAGACCCTCAATATGAAGAAATACCCCTTAGAACAATTCAGGAGCAGTCTTCCGGGTGGTAAACCAGGGAAACCAGGCTCTGGGGCAGTTTCTCCACACTTCTGCGGATTTCCTCATCGTGCAAAGAGGACAACTACACTGTCCCCATTGCAGTGGTAACAATTAAATCACACAACGCCAAAGCCTGTGCAGCATATAGACATTAGACTATAAACTTTGTTATGAAAGGGGTTATTGCTAAGCACTGAAACAGTATCCAACATAGTGTGGATACTTTAGCTGAAGTAGTTACATGAGTCTTTCAGTCTACAGCAAGCAGTCACTTCTTGAAAATGTGGCGTTGATGCCGTTACTCTCTTGGAAGGGACCCAACATGATGCCTGAAATAGGATACAGGTTAGCCCCACTTCAGGAGTTTCCTGAAACGCTGGGTGTATTCTCTTTAAAACATGGCTAAGGCACTTAGCTTAATAACGTACATATTTGCCCCAACTTTATATGAAAGACAGTGGAGGGTGGTGGAAAATTCTGGAGTTTGGATGAAGACGCATCTGGGTTCAAATATTGGCTTCACTGTATGTATATACAATGTGTGCCTCAGGCAAGTCACAGAGGAATACTTGCCCCCCAGTGCCCAAAGGTAAGAACAAAACTTGCCCTTTCTTACTCCACAAGTTTATTGTATATGTAGTGTGTGTGTGTGTGTGTGTGTGTGTGTGTGTTCTTACTTCACAGGTTTATTGTATATGTGTTGTGTGTGTGTGTGTGTAGAATGTGTAAATATTAAGTATCTCAGAAGGGCAAGGGTGCTGCACAGCACTGTGCCAACTTCGATTACTACTTCTATGAATAAATGAGAACTGAATTTCCTTCCCATTAGATTTCTACCAGCTTGTGCCATTCTGTCATACCTTAAACGCATCACTTAAAAATGTGCTTTAGCATATTCATTTCCTACAAAGCTCAGAGATACTTAGATACCAATTTTTAGGGCTCCTTATTCTTTTTTTTTTTTTTTTTTTTTGAGACGGAGTCTCGCTCTGTCGCCCAGGCTAGAGTGCAGTGGCGCAATCTCGGCTCACTGCGAGCTCCGCCTCCCGGGTTCACGCCATTCTCCTGCCTCAGCCTCTCCGAGTAGCTGGGACTACAGGCGCCCGCCACCACGCCCGGCTAATTTTTTTTGTATTTTTAGTAGAGACGGGGTTTCACCATGGTCTCGCTCTCCTGACCTCGTGATCCGCCCGCCTCGGCCTCCCAAAGTGCTGGGATTACAAGCGTGAGCCACCGCGCCCAGCCAGGGCTCCTTATTCTTAAGACTCAATAAAGATTCAGGATTAAAGTCCAAGGTATAATTGAAAAACATATATTTTGATCTGCAGTAAACCTAAAGGGAAATTTTCTCAAGGCTATTTTATACTTCCCAAGTCTGTTTTATGTAAACAAAAATACAGAATTCAATGACATCTTCAGAAATATTCAGCTCATAAATTGTTAATACTGAGCTTCACTACTTTGGACTATTACCAGAGAACTTTTACTTTCATACATTACTCTTGGTCTCTTTCTTTTTTACTACCCTGACAGGCCTCTTCCTTAGTTTTCCCTGAAACAAACAGAAAGCCTTATCTCTTTGGGTCTTAATTCCTTGCTGTAGTCTGTTTGATTCATCCACACTTACTACTAAATAACTTCTTTCCTCCACACTTACATACTAAATAACTTACGTACCAAATACACTTACATATGAAATAACTCCTTTTAGAATAGTCGAGCCCTGAAATTGTCCTAATAACTGTCCCCAAAATAGTCTACAAAATAAGCCAATCATCTCTTGCAGGGCTCTTATTCTCAGTCACTGGCTTACAGCTACAGGAGAAGGATATTGGCTCACTTCATCAACATATGTATCATACAAGGGCAATAAGGCGTCCTTTTTACTTATCTTACCTTCACTGGTAGCTCTTTTCTCACCATCAGAAGGATCATACTGCAATGTTTTCAACATATATTCTTAGCATCTCTGTGGATGACAGCTGTGTGACACTATCCCCTCTTTGCTAGGTCAGAACATAGTGGAAAATATGTGTCTTTAGCAGAAAAAGCAGTTTCATTTTTACTGTCATATACAAAAGCACAAACATCTACAATACAGTGAACCTACTGTTCATAATAAAATACATAAAATGTAGCTATAAACCAAAAGCTGCAGAAGGAATTAAAATAGTACCATGAAAATAAAATGCATATTTCTAGACTCTCAAATAGTTGATTTTGAAGTCCCACAGAGGCCCATTAAAGGCTGTGTTTATGTTTATGTAAATAGGATCGATGGCTAGGAACATGCAGTGACTGTTAAATTTAAAAAGCACTTTGGAAATAGTGGACAACTAAGGTTTCTGTTAACAATTACATGTCATGTTTTCACATTTTCCAGAATCCACTGACTCACTACCATTCTTGACTCTGTATGTTCTCAACTATTTTATTTCTGTCTGCTTCTTCTATTATTCTATGGTAACTTTACTTCATTTGTATAATGTGTTCTTAGTGCCTTAGGGAACAGTGGATAATTGGAGTGGTCAGTTTGTCCCCAGCTATCTTAGAAAAAAGACTTTCACAGTCTGTCAGTGAGGGATTTCAGGGAGCACCCAGTTGAATGTTACATTTGAGAAAATGCTTCCAGGTTCACAGAGCACAAGTTTTCTTGCAGAGCGAAAGGTAGGGATAACAGCCTCCTTTCTTAATCATCCTTAGTAATGATTCTATGAAGAATATTTCTGTGGTCGTCCATCTGCGAAACTTTCGACTGTAGTTACAAAGAGTTCTCAAAATCCTGACAGAGATCTGCCTGTGGTCACGATACTTGGAACAAATGAGTCAGAAGTTTGGAAGTTGAGCAATCAGCTGGACATAACCAAAGGATAGGACCACCATGACTAATAAGAGGGTGCAAAATGCAAGTCAATTAGGAATAAACCTAATAAAGCCTTCAGAAAGACTCACACTACAAAGGCATTTCCACTCAACTTCACTAAATTATGGTGATGAATTTGGAAAATTTATCTGCTTCTTCAAGAGCACAGTCATGGGGGTCGGGGTGAAGTTACCCATGAACCCTAGTCCCTGTGTAGTAACTGAAACTCTCTCCATAAATAAAGAACCCAAGGAAATTTTGAGGTGGCCAGCTTACAAAATTTAGAGTTTAGGGGCCTACTACACATGCCCATTAGAACCTATATCTATTTAATAATTCTTCCCTACATTTCTTCAGTAAATAATTATTAAGCACTTACTATATGCCAGACACTATTCTAGAACACATCAGTCAACATCACAAAGAACCTCCGGCAGGGAGCTTCCATACAAAGTGAGAGATCTCATTCATAAATACAAAATAAGGGGGAATTCAGAAAGGCTACTGGCATCCTCCAAAGTCATTCATCTGGTCAATAATTGAGCCAGGATATAAACTCATAATCAAAGGCTGTTTTTTTCACAAAGCTAACATACAAGTAGAACTGAATCTGCATACATACATAATTGAGCACACAAAAACACATTGCTGATTTCTATGTAGTTAAAAGGGTCTATGCCTTTACACTATAGGATTACATAATGTTATAAAAGGCTTTTTTCCAGGATTTCCAGATGATGTTCGTGTATCTTTATGATATAAAACAAACAAACAAAACAGAACTTCAGACAATGTGGATTGTGTAAATTTTGATATGAATCATTTTATTGGAATGTTTCTTCATCTTTATTCTAATAAACTTTCTAGTCAAAACTATAAAGACATTTCAGATTTGCCTTTTCTGCCTTACAGTGGATAATCTTTCAGGACTCTACACTGAAAGGTGCCACACAATAATCAAATAATTCTTTAAACAACTGGCACGCTTAAACAGTTTCTTAAAATACTAAAATATATACAAGTATATGTTTTTATTTTATTTTATTGCAAGTCAATGCAAAACAAATAAGCTAAAAGTTAGCTATATATTTCAATGCATCTTATTTTTAGTTTTTTGGGGAGCTGAGTATCAAATCTGAAATCTCCAGGCTTTTTGGGGGTTTAGACATTCCATTTGACCTCTTTATCCTTCAACCCATGGGAAGGTGGCAATGACTGCCTGAGGAAACTTCACAGAATTATGTGCACTCTGAAGTAGGCAAGATGGAGCATGTCAGAATTCCTGTAATCATCCCATAAGATGGCTGAAAGAGTTTTTTTTTGGTCTCCATGTGGATTCCACAGTTAGAAAAATAAATGTTTCAGAATTCAGAATTCATAAACTAGACAAGCAGAGTAGAGATGAAGACCATTGACACTATGGGGTCTGCTATAGTTTGAAGGTTTGAATGTATTCCCCAAAGTTTATGTGTTGGAAACTTAATCCCCAATGATACAATGTTAAGGGAAAGGACTTTTAAGAAGTGATTAGGTCATGAGGGTTCTACCCTCATGAATAAATTAATGTCCTCATGGTTAGAGTGGATTCCTGATTAAAAAAAAAAAAAGAATTCTGCCCCCTTCCTCTTTCTCTCATCCTCTCTCATCGTCTTGCCTTCTTTCATGGGAAAGCACAGAAAGATTTTTGCCAGATGCCAGCACCTTGATATCTGACTTTCTTGCTTTCAGAACTATGAAATAAACTTATCCTCTTTTTAAGTCTCCCAGTTTGTCATAGTCTGTTACAGCAACACAAAATGGGCTAAGATAAGGCCCATTACAAAAACACGGGATGCAGGCATCAGACCCAGGCAGGTAAAGAATTGTTGTGCTGAGAGAATGGCAGAAACTGAGGAGGGAAAGGAAGGCAGCAGTAGGATTATTAAGGGCCTTAAGTGCTAAATTCATATGTTTAAATTTTTTTTACTGGCAGCTTTAAGAATTATTGAGGTATTATAAACTGGACAATATCCTGTTTTTTTTGTTTTGTTTTAAATTACTTTGTCCTCTGTGAGAAGGGTGAATTAGAGGGAAGCCAGTCTGGCAGCACATGGTCCCCAGTAGTAACAATAGTGATAGCCTGAATTATAACACTCACAGCAGAGAGGAGGTAAAGGGCGGATGGTCTAAATATGGTTAACAGTAGATTCAGCAGCACATTATTGATGGATTAATTAACTAACTGATTAGATATTAGAAGAGACTAGATTGATTCTCAAATGTCTGCCATAGATGTCTACAGAATGGAGTCATAACTAATACAGTTGATACTAGGGAACAAACAGCCAACCCTAGGGAAAAAAGAGGTGAGTCCATTTTGGACAGGGATTTCACATGCCTGTAGATGTTCAATTAGCCTGTTTAGTCAGCTGTTAGATACATTGTGTTATAGATCTTCCAACAAATCTGAACTAAATTAGAAATAAAATAAGAAAAGAAAAATCCTGCAGGCAGGCCATGGCTTTGCAAGGAGAGGATGTACACTTCACAAGGTACATCTCTCTGCTGACTTCATCACACTCTGATATCTGTTTCTCAATGTCACTGGCCCAGAAAAGCAATTTCTTTAGGATCCCAGAATTAATGAGACTAAAAAATGATGACTCACACTAAGAAAACTTCAGAAAAACCAATGTATAACAAAGGAATGTAAGTGCATAATGCTGTAAAAAAAGAAAATAATGATCAAATACAGTAAATACTCATTAACCTACCTTTTTTAGCCCTCCTTATTTGCAGGTTTCAAGGGATGCTAAACAATCAAAAGCTTTCTCAAGAAACACAGAATCAGACAATACATAATTCCATGGAGTGGGAATAAATTTAATAGCAAAAAACTTGTCTATCATTAAAACACACTTACTTGAATGGTCAACATCCAAAATGCTGACCACACTAAATGATGATAAAGACATGGAGCAACAAGGCCTCTCAACAAGGAATGGAAAATGATACAGCCACTTTGAAAAACAATTTAGCAGGTTCTTACAAAACCAAACATACCTTTACCATATAGTCCATCAACTGCACTTCTTGATATCTACTAAAAGTAGCTGAAAGCTTATGTCCACACAAATACAGCATATAGATGTTTATAGCAGTTTTATTCATAATTATCTAAACTTGGAAACAACAAAGATATTTTTAGCAAGTAAATGCATAAATAAAATGTGATACCTTCAGACAATGGATTATTACTCAGTGCTAAAAAGAAATGTGTCATCAAGTCATGGAAAGACACAGGGAACTTAAATGCTTATATCTTATTATTATTTATTTATTTATTTATTTATTTATTTATTTATTTTTGAGATGGAGTCTGGCTCTGTCACCCAGGCTGGAGTGCAGTGGCGTGATCTCGGGTCACTGCAACCTATGCCTCCTGGGTTCAAGTGATTCTCTTGCCTCAGCCTCCCAAATAGAGTAGCTGGGACTACAAGCGTGTGCCACCATGCCTGGCTAATTTTTGTATTTTTAGTAGAGACCATTTTGTATTTTTAATAGAGACCATGTTGGCCAGGCTGGTCTTGAACTTCTGACCTCAAGTGATCCACCTGCCTTGGCCTCTCAAAGTGCTGGGATTATAGGCGTGAGCCACCGTGCCTGGCCTTAAATGCTTGTTTCTATGTATGATTCTAATTATATCACTCTCTGGAAAAGGCAAAATTCCAGAGTCCTGGGTAGAAGGGGGTGGGTCCCCAGTAAGGCCCCACATTAGGGCCAGGGAGGGCCTGAAGCCTGGGGGTTGAGCTGCCAGTCCCCTGGACTAGAGTGCGAACTAGTGGTGCTGCTTCTGGGCAGCCTATGGCTGCCCATGGACCAATCAGCACACACTTCCTCCCTTCTGAGGTCCATAAAAGCCCTGGGCTCAGCAAGAGCAGGACAGAGGATGGACAGAGAATGGAAAGGGCAGAGAGATGACAATGGGACAACCCACTGCAGAGAGGTATACTGTCTCTGCTGATAGCTGGAGACAATGGGATGATCAGCTACAAAGAGGAGTACCCTCTGCACTGAGAGCTGCAGAGATGACTTGCTGGCAGAGAGGAGCTACCCTCTCTGCTGAGAGCTTCAGAAACCTGCAAAGTTGTTGCAGTAACTTGCCTGCAGAGAAGAGCCACCCTCTCCAGGGCCTCCTCTCTGCTGAGAACTGAACACTCGACTTCATGACCTGCCTACAGGGAGGAGCTACCCACTCCTCTGAGCTGTTAAATAAAATGCTTATTCACCCTTCACTTGTCTGCATACCTCATTCTTCTTGGATCCAGGGCAAGAACTTGAGCAAACGTGCCGCAGCCACAGAGGTTTCCAGCCAGAAAAATCAACACCCCAGAGACCCCATAACAAAACTATTTTGTATGAGCCTATAATGGTGGATACATGTCCCTATGTATTTGTCCAAACCTATAGAATTCACAACATAAAAGTGAGCCCTAATGTAAACTATGGACTTTGGGTGATAATGACATATCAATGTAGGTTTATATTATAACAACTGTATCACTCCAACAGTAGATGTTATTAAGGGAGAAGGCTATGCCTGTGTTGGGGCAGGGGTATATAGTACATCTCTGTACCATCCTGTCAATTTTGCTGTGAACCTAAAGCTTTTCTAAAAAATAAGTATATTAACAAAAACAGAGATCATTCATAATTCACGTGCAATAATTTTATTCTTTTATTTCTGTAACTAGGTTTTCTTACTATATTAGAGAACATTGTGTTTGATGCAACAAATATAAAATCTGATAATTTTCAAGTAACTCAGACAACTTCAGTAACTTGTAGTATAGTTTAAGGCTTAACATTCTAATCTCAGCACTCTTTCTGCCTCAGATTGCATGTGTGTTCAAAGAAAGCTTTTCTATTATCATAGATGATTGCTGTGCTTTTCATCTTTGTTACTTAGTATCTGTCAGGAGACCAAATGTCAACAAATATCTGTTAAAGATGTAAATTAAGAAATATAAAGTGGCCGGGTGTGGTGGTTCACACCTGTAATCCCAGCACTTTGGGAGGCCGAGGAGGGCAGATCACGAGGTCAGGTGTTCAAGACCAGCACGGAAAACATGGCGAAAACCCATCTCTACCAAAAATATGAAAATTAGCTGGGTGTGGTGGTGGGTGCCCGTAGTCCCAGCTACTAGGGAGGCTGAGGCAGAGGAATCGCTTGAACCCGGGAGGCAGAGGTTGTAGTGAGCTGACATCACAACAGTGCATTCTAGCCTGGGCAACAGAAAAAAAAAATCATAAAGTATTCCAAGACATTATATATCTATGATATATTCTAAAAGACGGCATAATATATCTATAATACATTCTAAAAGATGTCATGACATAGCTATGATACATTCTAAAAGATGGCATATACTACAATCATAGTAGTCTTTCTGTTCTTGGTTGTAAGGGAACAGTCTCTTGCCCTATTTAGTTAAAAGAGGTCTGAGTGTTAAGACTATGATATCTAATACTTCTTAGGTGCTCTTGTTTTCTTTCCCACACCATGACTAACCATTTTATTACTAGAGTATGTGATGTATGAAGAGTCTAATTCATAGTCCCAGACAGTGTTTTACAAGTAAAAGAGTACTCCAAAATCAGGGACATTTGAAAATGTGTAGAACAAATTTATTTGTCACAATCATTAAGAGGGTTTAAAAAATTTAGAGGCAGGGATCAAAGATGATAAAATATTGAAATGTATAAGACATTCCAGCACAGCAAGAAATTATACCACATAAAATAACAACCACTCTATAACTGAGACATATAGATCTGGAATGTTAGAAATGATGTATATATAGCAGGCCCAGACTTAAATTCAGGTTTTCAGACTGCCTGAAATATCAGAACAAAGAATGAAACATTATAGAAATGTTAACTTACTGATCTGTGAAGTTTAGTTGATTTATCACTTCCACAAATCTTAACTTGATTCATGGACATTTAGCTGAAATTTGAGAAATCAGATTGATTTAGTGTACTTAGGAAATATCTGTGCTAAGTTGTGGTGTGTACCTGCATGTGTGCATGCATGCCCGTGGATGTGTGTGCGTACCTCTGTGTGTGTATGTATGCCTCTGTGTGTGTGTGTGCACGTGCACCTCTGTGTGTGTGTGCACATACGCAGAGAAAGAGGAAGAAGGTGACAGACTGAAAAGGAAAAAAGATACCTTTAAGTATTTGGGAGTATTTTTAACTCTGCTTTCTTTATTCCCTAACCCTACTCTGCCCAATTCTGTCAAGAAGAGTAAAGTGAAAGATATCACCAAGGATACACATCATGCGATGTGCATGATACTATGCTAAGATAATTTGGGTGTTTTTTGTAGACATCACTAATGTTTACCAATATTTATTCTTTTCTCGTTCCTGAGCATAAAGAATACTAGACTTCCCAGACCCTTATGTTAGGCAGAATCATATGTTACTGGCCAGTGTATAGTCAGTGGAAATGCCTAAAAAGAAGAACTGGTAAAAACACTGAAGAATTTGTCTGCTCTTTCTTCCTCTGTTGTGGTTACTAGCGGATTTTGGGTTGAGATGTGGAGCCACAAGATCAAACTAGCTTGGATCACTAATCACCACATAGAGACTACTATCTAGAGCGTTTTATGGAACCTGAGCAGATTTTGAGTGTAAGAGGAATAAAAGTGCATTGTACCAAGTTACTGCTGGTTGAGGACTGTTTATTATTGCTCCATACCCATGCTACCCTAATACTGTCTTATTATCTCCATCTTGCTGAAGCTTAGAGAATATAAGTAACTTTCCCTGCTTCACAGTTAGTAAGTGTCTGACCCCAGAATTAAACCCAAATCTGGCTGCCATTGTCATGGGATTCCACATCACCACCATTGCCTTTCAGTAAATTCTTTAACTTTGTCTTCTGTGATTACTTAACATATCTCTTTATTCTTTCAGCTACCACATTGGAAGTCTGTGAAGACTTGGCCTAAAGCAATGTTTTTCACCTGTTCATCTGACTATAGCCTGTCTTTAATCCAGACTATATAGCACTTCCTACCAGAATAGTTTCCTAAAATACTACTTGGTTCATGGCTCTTTTCTGCCAAAAAAACTTCTGTAATTGCTGGCTTTATGTAGGATAAAATCTATTTTTAAAATATTGGAACCATAGAGTTTTCAAGTTTAGGAAAAGTTTAAGATTATTTATCTTAAACTCTTATTTTAAAGAATATAAAACTGATGTCTGTGATTTCTCTATGGCCCCATAATTATAAGCAGCAAAGTCAGAGAAAATTACAGAGATTCTGCATTTATGAAAATGCATAAACTAGCTTTAACCTACTTTATGAGCATGAGTTATGGAGTCAGAATACCTGGTTGAATTCAATCTCTTTTGTTTGATAGCTGTATAAGTTTATCAAGTAACTTAGAACTTCTAGGACCTAATATTCTCATTTACTAACTGGGAATAATAATATTGTCTATCTCAAAAGGTTATTACTAGAATTAAATAAGCTAATATAGGTAAAGTATTTAAAGCTGTATGGCATATTGAAAGCTGTGTGTAACATAACCAATTTTCATTACTTCTCGAAACAGTTCATTTTCTTCAAGTAGTCCAGTGCTCCACATTTCCTCACAATATGCCATTTGAATCCATACAATTATACTTTTGTCTTTGCAGCTACCTCTGGCTGAGTACATGGCTTTGCTTTCCATATTTGATGTTATCTACATATATTCAATATCAGATTGAAGTCCTACCTGCTATATAAACCATTCTGTGAATTGCCCAGCACCTGTGATCTCTCCAATCTTGGAATTGTGACTCTGTGTGTGTGTGCGTGTGTGTGTGTGTGCGCCTATCACATATTTGGTGCCTATCACATATTTGTTGCTTATCGCATCCTGCCTTAAATTATTATCTTACCAACATTTCTCTCTATATATTTTTCTCAGGTTGCACACTTTGGTGAAGCAAGCCACTGCATTAAACAGATCTTTGTGGCAAGAACTGACATCAGCTTTGAGACAAGAGCCAGCTAAGAACTGATGAACTGAGGCCCTCAGCCCAATTTATGAGAAATGAGTTCTGCCAAAAATGACATATTTTTGGAAATGTATCATTCTCAGTTGAGTCTTCAGACAAGACCTCATCCCTGGCCAACACCTTGATTCTAATTTTGTGAGGGATCCTGAAGTAAAGAACGCAGTTAAGCTTCGCCTGAATTCCTGACTCACAGAAACTGTGAAACCAAAAAAGTGTGTTAAGCTTCTAAGCTTATGGCTGATCATCTGTTATGTTGCAATAGGCAACTAGTACACCTGGGCCAGTCACAGGAGAAAAGGCAGTTATTAGAATTTCACTTTTAAGGGCAGAGCAAAGAAAACAAGCCAGTGCCACACAAATTAGTTTGACAAAAGGTCATGTGGTAACTGTACTATGTGTACATTTACGTATCATATAGTATATGCAGAACATTGGAAAAAATATGCAAGGGGAAACTCAAACTTCCTGTCGTATTAGAAAGCTTTTTCGAGGTGTAGTATCTCCCCTGTTGCATGAGAAATGCCCTTCATTATCTGTAAACAACAGCAACAAGCTTGTTTGCTGAACATTATGTCAGTTTTCTAGTACCGCATAAAGATTCAAGAGACCTTCAGGGAATTTACAATTTAATCAAGGGGAAGACAAGATGGAGTATCTTTGCCCAGCTCCTGCCCCTACTCTCTCAAATCTTCTCACTTATTGCTTATTTACTCCATTTTCTTCTTGCAATATTATGTCATTAGACAGATGTGAAGACTGAAATTTCAGAAAAAAAAGAAGAGCATATTTCCTCTTCCCAGCTGAATTTTCCACATACTTCTTGAGAATATAGATAATGCCTATTAATTTATAAAGAAATGCAGCTCAGCTAAAAATATTTGCTTTATGGAAATGGTGCCATGCAACCGAAAACATCTGTCATATGGAAGCTAATTTGCCTTAATTCAATAGAGGTATTGTGCTATGCAATAAAGAACAAGAATTCAGAATCTAGAAAACATTTGAATTTGAATCGTGCTTTTATAATGTATGAGCTTTGTTACTTTTATTATTTCTAAATATTGATGAATCCGTTTTTTCGTCAGTGAAACTAAGATTTAAAAAAGCTATCTCAGTGTTGCTTTGATAAGTATATTAAGTAATTAATATAGTGTCCTCGAGACCTTGTAATAGTTCCTCAAATATCAATTACCCTGTCTCCACCTCCTCCCTGTCCCTTTCGCTCACCACACAAACTCACACAGGCAAACGTATATTTTGTTCCAGTGCTTTCTACAATCGAATGTTCTGCAGAGAGCATCACAGGATATTTTGCTGCCATAAGAGAACTAATTCTTTGTATAGCACAATAAGAGCCACAGTTCAAAAACAAAAACAAACAAACAAAAAAAACCTCTAACTGCTTTCTGTAGCTGTGGCTTGAGTTTCTTATTTTTTCTTGACGGCCAAGGGAATTAAAAAAAGTTTTAGTTGGCAGATGAAATTATATGTATGTATCATGTACAACATGATGTTTTAAAATATATATACATTGTGTAATGAGTACATCTAGCTAATTAACATATGAATTACTTCATAGTTATCATTTTTGTTGTGAGAATACTTAACAACCGCTGTCTCCACATTTTTCAAGAACACAATATAATTCCAAGGCCTGGACTAGGCCCCAAGAGAGAACAGTGAAATGACACTTTAGGGCCTGGATAAAAGAATACGATATATTGTTCTGAATTATAGTCACCCTATTGTACAATAGATCTCTTGAACTTATTTTTCGTATCTAACTGAAATTTTGTATTCTGTGGGCAACATTTCCTCAATATCTGCACTCCCATGGTCTCAGCCCACGGTAATCACCATTCTATTCTCTAGATTTGTGGGAGATCAACTTTTTTAAATTTCACATCTGAGTGAGGTAATGCATTATTTGTCCTTCTGTGTGTAGCTTATTTCATTTAACATAATGTTCTCCAGGTTCATCCATGTGGTTGTAAATGGCAGAATTTTATTCTTTTATATGGTCAAATAGCATTCAATTGTGCATATATAATACATTTTCTTTATTCAACCATCCATTGACTGACATTTAGGTTGATTCCATATCTTGACCATTGTGAATAATGCTGCAATAAACCTAAGAGTACAGATATCACCCCATGCCCGTTAGAATGGCTATTATCAAAAACACAAAAGATAACAAGTATTGGTGAGGATGTACTGATGTACTGATTTACATTCACACCAATAGTATAAAGGATAAAGGAAACCCTCTATACTATTGGTGGGAATGTAAACCCTCTATACTGTTGGTGGGAATATAAATCAGTACAGCCATTATGAAAACAGCATGAAGTTTCCTCAAAAAGATCAAAATATCACACCATATAATCCAGTAATCCCACTGCTGGGTGTGTATCCAAAAGATGGTGGAATTTTAATGTGACTATAACGTCCACAGCACATCTCTGAAGCACTCAGATGAAGTTATTTATCAACTGAATAAATATGTGGTGCCAGGGAAGTTAGATTTCAGAAGTAATACAGGATCACTTTTGACTATAGTTCAGAACAAATTTGTTATGTTTACAGAAATCTCTGGTATATATTTGTATTTAAGAATTTTCCTTTATATTTGAAAGGGTTCAAGCTTTAAGGGGTTTTCTGCTCAGCAAATCAGTTGTAAGCTGACCATGCACTTCTTTTATAAGTTGGCATTTGCCTACTCCTTGCCAGAAAGAGATATGTGCCATTTTTTCCAACCATTTTTAATTAATTTGATGCATGCTACAAAATTCAGAATTTAGTTAGTCCTTATTTTTCTTGTGTCAGAATAATTGTTCTGCTCTGTCTTGCTATTAATTAAGTTAGCATACTAACACTGAACAAATAGGTGACTTTAATTTGGTCTTAGACTGGATTTCATACTATTTGACCTTGGCTGAAGTGAACTCTTTAAAACTTGTGTAAGTTGGGGGCCAGATTTTAGTGTGCTTGTTGACTAATGCAATTCCATAATGCTTTATTATTAGTTAATTTTTAAATTAAATTTTGGAATATAATTTTCTATCAGTGTTAGCTGAAGTCCATACTGACATTTGAATGATACTCCCCCTAATCTCTCCATTAAGCTTAGTGGTAGCCCATACCAAAAAACCACATTTTGAACCACATCAGTAGGAGGTATATATCCAGACTTCTTACTTTAGTTATTTGCAAGGAGGTGTTAATGAGACTGACATCTTCTACTTAGTCAATTATAGTTTAAATGCATATATTGCTGTCTTCACCTCGGCAAGAAATTTGAAATGTAGGTGTCTTGTCATTTGAAGTCAGGAAGAATTATTCATCATTACATGAAAAATCTTTCATTTTACCTGAAAAATATATCTGCTGTAAGCCCTATGAATACTGGATTAGTAGGAAGACTGGGCTTTAGCATAAATGGAATATATAATATCTTCTAAGTAATGTAATGTTGAAACACTGTCTTAGTTTGTATTCCCCTCCCAAACAAAGCAGAGGCAAAGACATGGGTGCAGGAAGGTTATTAGGAATGAGTTCCCAGGAAGCAAGAATAAGGATATGAGAGAATAAGAAAGGACAAAAGGAAAAGTCATAATGAGAAAGAGAGAGAACGGGAGAGAGAGAGAGAGACAGGAGTTTGCCAGGATTTCTGAGAAATGTATGGAATGCTACTCAAAATTGTTCACATGAATAGAAGGCTGTAACATTTATTTCATCTCTGGTCCTAATTGTTAAGGATTATGCTTGAAAACATTAACTATCCTGTACTTCTGTAATATTCTGGCATTCAGGGGCAGCAATATGCCATGTTATGAAAGATTGTGAGGCCAAATGAGAAAAGACAGTGGTGAAATTTCAGGTGAAACATTGGCAGCACAAGATGAATCAAAGTCCCCTGGAATTGAAATTGAATTGGAGGTGTGTCATGGCATAAGATGTCAGCACCAAGTTCTCTCTAATAATTATTGGGTAAATCTTTCTTTTGAAATTATTTGTCAGCCAGTTCTGAAAATTTCCTTCTTGGGAAATTTTTCTTTGATTCCCTAAATAAAAGATAAATTCAAAGGGAAAATGCGTCTTGTAGAAAAAAACTCAAATACCCCATTACATTTTAATGGAAGTGGCTGGTCTCAGAGATTTTATGAGCAGGCAAGTAATATGATGACATTGGCTTCTGAAAGATGTGGACATCAAGAAATGAGAAAATAACATAGCTAATTTTAATTCACCTTACAATTTTTCCCAGCAACTTGAACAGTAATATAATTTTTCCATATTGGTAGACCATTATCATAGGTAAATGTGTAACTACGAGGACACAGAGACATTATAGCCATTGTCTAAATTATCTAGTGTTGCTTAACAAACTATCCCAAAATTCAGTGGCTTAAAACAAATCTGGTTTACATCTTAAGATTTTTTGGATTAGGAATCCAGGCACCGTACAACTAAAGCGATATTTCTGCATCAGTTAAAGTGACCCAGTCATACTCAGCTGGTTAAGTTGGCCTAGGAATCCAAGATGGCTTCACAGATATGTCTGACACCTTGGTGAAGAGGCTGCAAGGCTAGAATAAATTTTGACTGTCACGTGGAGAACCTGTATGTGCCTTCTTTAGTATAGTGCTCTAACACTAAGGTCTCTCAGGGCTCTCAAAGACAGTAATTTTTGAGTCCTGGGTAGAAACTAGAAGCTTCTTAAAACATGACCTTGATAGCACCACAATGTCACTTCTGCCATTTACTGTTAGTCAAGCATGTCGCTAAATCAGCGCAGATCCTAAAAGAGGGGAATTGAACTCTACTTCTTAATGCAAGGAGTAGCGAATAATTTATAACCATCTTTAATCTACCACAGCTGTGATATTTGATCTTGGCTTCAAATTAATGTTTTTATGGGATTTTAAGAAAGCTGTGAAGTTTTACTTTACCACATTAAGGGTTCTCCTCTTAAGAGGCAAGAAGCTAAATCCCAGTTTACATGCCAGCCTCGGGAGGAAAATTTAATGAAAGATGAAAGAAAGAACAGGATTTCAACCACAGATGTAAACATTGCAAGAATTTATTATACTTATTGCCATTGAAACTTTAAAATGTGGTTGGATAATCAGATTCATACCTTTAAATAATTAATAGCATATAGTGAGTTCTTTTTTGACAAGACTGATTACGTAAAAATTGTTCATCTATTTGCAAAATTTTTCATAAAGGGTTTTGTCACATCTAAATATAAGCCTAGCCTCATATTTTAAGGATATCTGTTATTGAGTGTATGATTGAAGGTATAATAATATATATATTTTTAATCCTTTTTTTTCTTTTTGAGAGTTTCTTACTATGTTGCCCAGGTTGGAGTTCAGTGGCATGATCTCAGCTCACTGCAGTCTCCACCTCCCAGGCTCAAGCAATCCTCCCACCTCAGCCTCCAGAATAGCTGGGACTATAGGCATGCACCACCACGTCTTGTGATTTTTGTATTTTTTGTTAGAAACAGGGTTTTGCCATGTTGCCTAGGCTGGTCTTGAACTCCTGAGCTCAAGTGATCACCCCATCTCGACCTCCCAAAGTGCTGGAATTACAGGCATGAGCCATCCTGCTCGGCCCTCACAGTATTTGTTGGACTTGATCTTATTTGTAGCTTTTAGAGTATGTTGTAGACTCTGTCTTCCATTTCTCCTGTGTTGTACAGGAATTTTCTCAGCATCTGTGTGCTAACTTGCATTGAAGTGAATCCCAGAGGCTCATGTGTTTGCCTTAGTACTCTCAAAAGAACAACTTAAACAAAGATAATAGTCATGGGGTCAGCAGTCCTTCCAAGACTGAGTAGAAAACAACTGCATTGATAGCCCTGGGACATTTCTACTGATTGAATTAATGGAAGGGCAGTTCTCCCTTTGAAGGCACTGTTGTGGAGGTCTAGATTTTCCCTTTCTCTCTAAAGCACTGGTCTCGGAGGGCTAGCAATGAAATCACTAACCAAATGGTTAATGAAGTAGACTGAACTCTGAACCTAGGCCACATCCCAGGCAAGGGGTTATAACTTAGAAACAATTTGATTATAGATTCCCCTTGCATTCTCATTTAGTGCTCCTCTTGGCTATTTTAAAGCTTCATCTTACTCCATGTATCTGCCGTGTTGTGTCAAAATTCTTAGTTGCTAGCTAGTGATCTCACATGAAAGTCTGATTCATTGCACATTTTCTACCTTTTCTCATGTTTCTAATATTCCCCACCAATCTGATCTAAACATTATAAACAAATTAATCATTCCAAAGGAATATTAATGTTTGTACAGGGGGGAAAGGAATTCTATCAACTGGCATTTGTATCCTAATCCATAACTTCATGCTCTGTGGCCCTGATTCGTTTCATCATCTCTACTCCTCCTAGTGTTTCCACTTCCTGGTCTCCTCCCCAGTCTCCGACATGAAATCTCACCTAAAGAGCCATCTTCAGAATGCTGTCCCTGAATCCCTGACTATGGGAGATAATGAATTCTACCTCCCCTGAAACCCCATTACGAGTTATTTACACATTGCTTATAATGAGTATTTTTGTCTGTTCTGTAGTATGGGTATTTTGAATTGACCGCCCTTCTCCACCCCTGCAGGCACTGTTTGAATGCTCTTTGGAGAAACATTTATTTTTATTTTAAAGTACAGTTTTCTCATACTAAATAGTTTTTATTTTAAAAGTCATATAACATATAGACTCAGTAAAGAGTATAAACAGAATGAAAAAGATGTATAGTAAAATGTAAATGTCCCTCCTACTTCAGACTCCAAGTTACCTTCACTATAGCAACTACTGTTAAGTTTCCCATTTGCAGTTCTAAAAAATTGTGCTATGCCTACAAATATATGACATAATGCTATGCCATAAGTTTACCTTTTCCAATTAACAATTCATAATTTATAAGGTTTTTCCACACTACCACATATTGATCTCTCTAGTGCTTTTAGCAGACGTACTATATCCCATTGTATACATGTACTATACGTCATTGAAACAGTACCTTGGTAACTACTTTTAGCTTGTTTCCAGTCTTTTTTTTTTTTCTTTTTTTTTTTCGGAGTCTCACTCTTGTTGCCCAGGCTGGAGCACAATGGTATGATCACGGCTCACCACAACCTCCGCCTCCTGGGGTCAAGTGATTCTCCGGCCTCAGCCTCCAGAGTAGCTGGGATTACAGGCATGCACCACCACACCCAACTAATTTTGTATTTTTAGTAGAGACGGAGTTTCTCCATGTTGGTCAGACTGGTCTTGAACTCCCTACCTCAGGAGACCCACCCGCCTCAGCCTCCCAAAGTGCTGGGATTATAGGCATGAGTCACTGAGCCCAACTTTCCAATCTTTTGACATTAGTAATAATGCTGCAATAAAATTAGTTTATTGTTTTTAATGCACATATGTGAGTATAGCTTGGAGGAAGACCCTGAACTTCAGGTGAGATTACAGCTCTGGCCAATAATTTGATTACAGCTTTGTGAGACCATGAGCAAAGAACTCATCTGATCTGTGTCCAGACTTCTAATCCAGGAAAACAGTTGCTGCAATTTGTTACATAGCAAGAAAAAACTAATACAACCCAAAAGGAAGGGAGCAGAAGGGTATTATAAATTAGTGGTTATCAGCGGATACTACAGAATCAGGCCTAGGTTTTATACCCAGGAATGTTACCTAAAGTTATACAAATTGTTATCTCAATATAACAAATTGTTATACTAACTTAGTATTTGTATAACTTTAGATAACATCCCTGATTCTTAGTGTCTTCATCTGAAAATAGGCACGCAACACTTACACTCAATGATTGCTACGAACATTAATGAACTAATGTAAGTTATATATTTAACATAATATTTGACACACTGTAAATGTTCAAATTATTGTAGCAATGCATATTATTTAAGTTAAAAGTTCTTATTTCTAGGTTTTATTTTTTGATTGTTAATATCCGTAGTCCATATTATACCAACCCCACAGGATTTGTGGGCATATCTAAGAGCAATTATGACTCTAAAAAATAATTTTCTGAAATATTACATTTTCTAATTATATATCTCGCAGATTTAAAGTACCCAAAGCTTGAATCTGGCTGATAGAACTAAATGAATCATCATCAAATGCATTCCAAAAGTATTGATAAAGATGACTTTACAACAGTTATTTAATTTTTTACCCCAAACACATGTGTAGTCTCCATGAAAATAAGTCTTCCTACAATCAAATTCTCCTTCTTTTTTTTTTTAATTTTAGAAACAGGGTCTCACTTTGTCACCCAGACTGGAGTGCTCACTGCAAGCACGAAGTCCCAGGCTCAAGCGATCCTCCCACCTCAGCCCCTCAAGTAGCTGAGACTACAGGTGTGCACCACCAAGCCCAGCTAATTTTTGTAATTTTTGTAGAGACAGGGTTTTGCCATATTGCCCAGGCTGGTCTCCACCTCCTGGGCTCAAGTGATCCACCAGCCTTGGCCTCCCGAAGTGCTGGGATTGCAGGTGTGAACCACCATACCCAGCCATCCCCTTCTTAACTATGGACCTAATTAATGTATTGAATGAAAAATGACTTGGAGTTTGATCCATGTATGAGAGATTAATGATAAGTATCAAGCCTATGAATAGCCTTGAATGCAATCTTAGAGAAGTTAGTCTTCATCCTGAAGGTGACAGTGAGCCATAAAAGAATTTTAAGAGGAAGAACCACAGTATTCCTTACATGATAGATTACAAAAATGGGAACAAAACTTTGTAACTTGTCCTAAAGGGTGTAATATATTTTCCCTCTTGCCCCAAGTTTGAGGTTGGTCAGGTAAATTGTTTGCCTATTGGAACATCTGTAAAACTGACACAAAACAAAGACCCGATATGTGTTCATACACTCAAGTTCTATCTCTTTTGCTTCTCTTAGAGACCATGCCCCATGTGGAAAGACCACAATAGGATGTTAAAAAAACAAGTGGAACAGAAACTAGGTTTCCCAGCCAAGGCCCTTCTGAACCAATCATGTCCCAGCCAACCTCATGTATTACTGTACGAGTAAGCCTACCATAGTCCGCTCCAATTCCAAGACATAAAAATATGAGCAAATAAATGGCTATGATTTTAAGTTCCTAACTTTTGAAGTTGTTTGTTAGGTAGCAAAAGCAGGTAAAACACTGTTGCTTTTTCTCAATAACAAATAAAAAAAGAAAAATAACTCCAATTAAAATCTGAGTTCACTAATTTATATTTATTGTTTCTTTTTTAAACACTCATAAGGCTTATATTTTCAACTTTGAAGACAACATCTAGCTTTAAGCCACCTCCCAGTCTCTTATATTTAAAATTATATATATGTATATACATTAACTTACATACATCTAGACTTATTCCAAAATACTTTTTGCAATTCAAATTATTTGAGAGCATAAGAATAATTTTTTGGAACACACATGCACACACACGCACACACACACACACACACACATATATGTATTTTATATATATATATATATATATATATACACAGAGAGAGAGAGAGAGAGGGGGAGAGAGAGCATATTTGTAAGATACCTTCTGTTGACTAATTTTCTGTTAACTAATTGTTCCTTAAGAAAGAATAACAAATTATATTCATGATCTCCCTGGGTAAGTTTTAGGTATCACAAATTACCACCGTGTGCCTAAAGTTCTCTAATTTTTAACCAGCTTTATAATGAAAATTTCTCAACATATTTAAAAATATATTTTTTTAAATTCAAGAGACATTGCTGAATTCTTTGGTAAAAGCAAAAACACAACAGCCATATTTCCCATCTACTTCTGAAAATTTTTGCGATGTTAGGCAAATAATCAGGCAGATGGCTGATAAAACTAACATCTTTGGAAACTGCTGCTGTTGGCCACAATGGAGTACCAGGGACAGAACTTGCCCTCCTATCATAAACAACTATAAAACTTAGAAAATATGTGAAAAAACATGATTCAGATATTGGATAGTGGGCAGCTAGGATGTGACTCCTAGGATAAAAAGAAGCAAGGTAGACCTGGCAAATTCGCCACATGCTTCTCTGAATCAGTTTCCAATTTTGCAGCAAAGCCATGGGAGGCCCAAACATAGCCTTGCAGTCTGATTATATTAAGGAGAAAAAGATTAGAGTTTGAGGAGGCTAGAATTTGGGAAAAAGGTACTGAAAACCGAGAACTGTGCACACAGAGAGGTCCAGAGATTTAGAGAGGGGTTCTTGAGTTTTCGGCTGAGCAACAATCTCAGCTTGCATAAAAAATAACTACCTAGGTTTAGAGAATTTATCAGGAAGAAAACCATGAGAAAAAAGTAGGCAATAATTCATGGACTTCAAAGGGGCTGTGAAGGGTTTATATTTCCACCAAACGGAATGGAAAGATACTGCAAAATATGGAGCATCAGGTAAGATCTCTAGAAGTTTATCTCCTTAATAGCATGCATAAATGGCCCTAGATTAAAGGTCCTAGATTAGAGGTCCAACCATAACAAAGCTTTTAAAAAAGCAATTGTATAAATGCACAACTGATTTCAAATAATTTAACTGTATTTCAGCAAATAATCTAACAACCGAAAATGTAAATTCACAATGTTCAGTATCCATTCTGAAATTGCCAAGCATTCAATGATGTAAGAAAATATGACCTATAGATAGGAGAAAAATCAATTAATAAAAATAACCCCAGAAATAATAGATGATGAGAATAGACAAGGACAATCAAGGAGCTTTGATAAATATTTTGTATATTTAAAATGGTAGAAGAAAGCCAGAGCACAATGAGGAAAGACACAAAATGTTTTTAAGACCCAAATGAGATTTATAGAGATTAGTAATTAAAATATCTGAAGAGAAAAATTTATATGTTTATATTAGAGAAAAGAAGGGCCTCAAATCAAAGATCTATACTTTTACTTTAAGAACACCAAATTACCCAGAACCTGAAATAATTCTATGGAGAAAATAAAGAGAAGAACTAAGTGGAATAGAAAATTTACAACAATGTTACAAACAAATAAAACTAAAAGCTAACTTTTTCAGAGAATTAAAATGAGAGCAGGAAAAGGAAGACAGAAACATTAAACATGAGGTGTAACTTCTGATCCTGTAAATGTTAGTAGCTAACAAGATGAATATTATAACAACTGTATGTCAGAGTTGAATAACTTCAAAGGAATAGATGCTTTGAAAAATACAAAGGATCCAATCCCACTCTAGAATAAATAGATAGCCTAAGTAGTTTGATATGTATTTACAAATTGAATTTTTAGTTTTGAACTTTCTTACAAAGAAAACCCCAGGCCCAGAGAGCCTCACTGACACTTTTTTTTTTTTTTTTTTTTTTTTTTTTGAGACAGAGTCTTGCTCTGTTTCCTGGGCTGGAGTGCAGTGGTGCAATCTTGGCTCACTGCAAGCTCCACCTCTCAGGTTCATGCCATTCTCCTGCCTCAGCCTCCCGAGTAGCTGGGACTACAGGCACCCGCAACCATGCCTGGTGAATTTTTTGTATTATTAGTAGAGACGGGGTTTCACTGTGTTAGCCAGGATGGTCTGAATCTCCTGACCTCGTGATCCACCAGCCTCAGCCTCCCAAAGTGCTGGGATTACAGGCATGAGCCACTGTGCTCGGCCATCATTGATAAATTTTACCAAACATTTAAGAAAAAAAATTATACCAATTCTACAAAGTCTTTCAGAAAACACAAGTGGAAAAAACTCCCATTTCCTTTTATGAAGCTAGGATTACACTAATATTAAGACTATTCAAGGATATTATAAGAACAGAAAATTACCAACCAATATTCTTTGATCCCATAGCCATAGTTGCCATACATAATGCATTTTAAGATTTTAGCAAATTAAATCCAGAAATATAGATACAAAAGAACAAGTGGGGTTTATGTCAGGAATGCAAAGCTGGTTTAATACTTTAAAAAAATCAAGCAATGTAATATGCAACGTCAACAGAATAAAAAAAAGAAAACCTTATGATTATCTTAATTGATGCAGGAAAGGGATTTGAGGAAAACCCATCAACTAATCAGATAAAATCCCTCAAAGAACTGCTAATTGAAGGGGACCTTTTTAATGTGATAAGGAAATCTGATCTCATATTTTTATTCATTATTTGCCTGGATTCCTAACTAGAGAAAAATGAAAATATAATTAAAAGGCATACATCTTGTAAATAAAATAATAAATTATTTTTATTTGCAGGTGATATGATTGTCTATCCAAAAAATCTTAAGGAATTTACAAAAAAGCTATTAACACTAAAGTGGTATTGGCAAGTTCATAGATTTCAATAAATGAAAACCAATTATATTCCTATATACCAGCCATAAACATTCGGAGCGTGACACTTAAAATACATTTCTGACAAGATCGGAAAATAAAATACGCAGAGATAAGCTTAGCAAAATATGTGCAGGACCTATAAACTGAAAACTATAAAACATTTTAGAGAGAATGGAGATAGATACTGTGTCCAAGGCTCATAAATAACAAAAAGATATACTATGCTCAAGTAGCAAAGGAATGAACCTTGTTAAGATGCTAATTCTCTCCAACTTCATCTATAGATTTAATATAGTACCAATTGAAATTTCAGCAATTGATTTTAGAAATGAATAAACTGGTTTGAAAATTTAGAATAGCCAAAACAATTTTCTTAAAGAAAAAGGTAAAGGACACACTACCTTATTTCAATACTCACTATATAGATACAATAATCAAGGCTATGCTATGTGAATAAGGATAGATATATAAATAGGCCAGAACTATATTTCAGAAATATATCCAAAATAGATGTTCAACTGATTTTTAATAAAAACACAAAATAGCCGATTATAAAAAATTTATAAACTGTAGATCATCAAAATAAATGTTACCTTTTAAAAGTCACCATTAAAAAATGAATTGGCAGGCAACACAGAGAGAGAATATTTTCAAAACATGTACATGACGAAGAATTTATATCCAGAATATATTGTCTTATAACTTAAAAATAAAAAGCAAAGAACTCTATTAAACAAATGAAGATAATTTTGAATAGATATTTCACCAAAAGGTATACATAAATTGTAAACAAATATATGGAAAGAGATTCAAGGTCAGTAGTCAGTAAAAAATTTAAAATTAAAATCAAAATGAATACCAAAAAATTAGAAGGACTGATAATATTAAGTGTTGGTGAAGATATGAAGACAGCTTGATTGTGGGAATGGAAAATGGTACAACCACTTTAGCAAACAGTTTGGCAGATTCTACTAAAGTAAAACATAAACTTATCTTAGGATTCAAAAATACCACTTCCATATGTTTACTCAACAGAAATGAATAACATATGTATGCAAAGTCTTATTAAATATTTATTCAAAAACACACATCCTGGAAGTAACTCAGATACCAACTGGTATTTAGACACAAAGGAAGGACCTATTAATAAAAATAACAACATGGATGTACCTCAAAAGCATTATGCTAAAGGAAATAAATCAGACACAAAAAGACGATACATTGTGTGATTCCATTTATGTGAAATTCTGAAAATATCAAAAAAAATAGGGAAAAAATAAGATCAGTCTCTGACAGCAGCAAGGATTACAGGAAATCTATTGATTATACAGGGTTATGAGAGAACTTTTTGGGTTAATGCAAATGTTATATATTGTAATTGTGTTAGTTAAACAACTATACACATTGGTCAAAACACACACACATATACTTTAGTGATTATTTTAGGTAAATAATACTTATATAACTTTTTATTATTATAAAATACGGGTGATAAAAATATTACCTACAATACTGAAAAAGACTAAATAAAAGCTCCAATTGAGTTCTCTATCTGAAGTCTGGAATTCAATTTATCTTTCCAGCCAGTCATAAGCAGTGCTGGGCTAGCGCAGGCTTTTCCTCCCAATAGTGGGGAAGGGTACTAGGGTAGGACTTACTACATGAGGAAAGAAGAATGCTTGCTGTTGGGCACATCCAGTTCACAAGAAAGGAAATGTAAGAGCTGAGCTCAGTTGAGGAAGTCCAGATTTTTCTGGCTGGTTTCATCACTCAGATAAACTAGCCCACTTTCCAGAGGCATAATGAGTTAGGTGGTACAGAGAAGTGTAGAGGACAAAAAAGGTGAGGCATTATTCACACAGAAGGAAACAGGGATGGGAAAGAAGCAAACATGCAGCGTGAGTAATCAACAACTCACATTCAGTTGCTTTTATCTCCTTTTACGTCATCTGTTTTCTACTGATGTAAGCCCATCATTTCAGAATGTTATTGCAATTCATTTTCTTAGCTGAAATGCATATTTTCCCTACTGTTAACAAGCTGGTGTTAACCTGTAGATTTTGTAGGATTACACCAAAGTGAGGTTTTATTGTTGGACCACTACTTGAATTATAATGTTTTTCTTTTCAGTAAACCCCATGAATATCATTTGAGATAATACTTTTGAAGGCATTCGACTAAAGAATAAGGCTATTGTCACAAAAGGACGACTTGGTCTTCTTTTACATTCAATGGCAAAAACCGCAATTACTTTTGCACCAACCTAAGATTTATGGCTGATACATGTTCTGTACTGAAGAAGCCAGGTTGATCTCTTCAGAAAAAATCTAACTAGTATAAATTTTATGTCATCTTAGATGGTGGATCTTATGAAAGATGGTAAAGACTTCTGGTAAGAGGTTGGCTTTACTAATTTTTTCTTATCCACTTGAGTGTAGTTTGTTCAAAAGATAAGAGGGAGCTACACATACATTATTGAATAAAAAAGTAGAATAAGGAAATGAGGCAAATTCAATATTGAAAGTTTTTTTTAATAATTCTGTTTATAAGTCTCATCTTTTTTTTTAATTTTCCTTCTCCTTCAGTCCATTACCTCCCCATCTCTCTGTGTCTGTCTCTATCTCTCTTTCTCACACATACACATACTTGATTGTGGAAATGGAATATTGATATCTTTGGACTAGTAGACTAGATAAACTTAGTTCATTTATATTAAAAAAAAAAACTGCTGAATCAGAAGCATTGATCACTTTCTAAGATTCTCCGTTAGCCCCAGCTAGTCAAAATTATTCTTTTCCCTACTTTGGCCATATTTCCTTAGCTTTAATTATTAATACTTATATTTTTTACATTTTAAAAATCCTTCAATCATTCACAGGAAGAAATAATAATCATTTTGAAAAATTAAATGAAAATTTATATTTTGACTAATAACACTTTGGGGAGAAGTTTTTTAAAAAAATTTCAGGTGTTGAAAGTTTTATTATTTCAGCTAGCCTTCTCCAGAAGCTACCCTGGTTGATATACATACAGATAGATAGATAGATAGATAGATAGATAGATAGATAGATAGATAGATAGATAGATATAGATAGATACTATAGAGATAGAACATATAGCCTATAAAACCTAATAGTCTTCTTTCTGTGAAGAAAGAAACTTTATTTTATCAATATTGAATCTTAGAATTATTTTCTATTAACTTATCAAAGACCTTATGAGCTTTCCCAAGACCACTCTAAAGATTAAAGACTAAAATCCCTCAAGAGGATGAATAATTATCTCAGAATGAATAATTAACCTGTTATATATCTATGATAGAAAGAATTACTTTGACTATAACTTATATAGCTTTTCATTTCAAGAATATTTTACTTCTAAAATATATTTCCCAGAACAATAACTATTTAAGATTTCCAACAAAGATGTTTTTGGGAAATATTTTTGGAATATAAGAAAAGCACAGATTCTCCAATTCTAAAGTGCTGGATAATTACCCTTCTTTCAATATGATTTCTTAGTTTAATTAGCAATATTTATTAGATGATATGGCTAATACATACTATCTACAGACCCAAGAAGTTTATTTTACCCTTATATGAGAAACTAAGACAATTTAATAGAAGAGAAAGAAAGAGATTTAATGTGCTTGGAGCATTTGAATTACAATATAGTTTGGGTCTGTGTCCCTGCCCAAATCTCATGTCAAATTGTAATCCCCAATGTTGGAGGTGGGGACAGGTGAGAGATGATTGGATCATGGGGCCAGATTTCCCCTTTGGTGCTGTTCTCATGACAGCGAATGAGTTAACCACAAGATCTGGCTGTTTAAAAGTGTGTAGCACTACCCCTTCCCACACTTCTATCCTCCTATGACCATGTGAGCAATGCCTGCTTCCCCCTTCACCTTTGTCATGACTGTAAGTTTCCTAAGGCCTCCCTAGCCATGCTTCTTGTTGAGCCTGCAGAACCATGAGCCATTGAAACCTCTTTTCTTTACAGTTTACCCGGTCTTTAGTATTACTTTACAGCAATGTGAGAATGGACTAACACAAAGTAATAATGAAAATGCACATTTTACAAGATCATTGTAATTATGAAACTTTCACAAAAGTATACTCTCCTGCCAATGTCAAACCTAAAACCTAATTGTACTCATTGTTTCTTTCTTAGTTGTTGCTGCCTAACCTACCAATTTAACTAAGAAGTTAAGACTAATTTTGGTGACCATTAAATAATTTAGTGCTTCACAAAGAAAACAAAAAAATTAACATTATTTTTCAACATTTACCAAAGAACTTTGGAAGAAATATAAGTTAAATGCAGGATTAGTTTCAACAACATATGCAAATTATCCTCCTAAAATACATCAAGCAACATCAGGAAGACACCTAGTCTCTATTTGAATAAAATTCTCAGAGTTCATCCAAGCAAAACCAGATTCTCCAAAACAACTTTGAATCAACTCTAAGCTGAAAATAGGAACACCTTTTAAAGTACCTAAACCTTAAGGAGAGCTGAAAGTACTTAACCATATATAGAACATAAGTGGTATCATCTTAGATAATTTGTTGCAATAAGCTAGTAAGAAATTTATTTGCAATAAGCTCTTAGAAATTTATTTTATAGCCACTGAATGCTATGACATTTTCTATTTTGCTTCAGAAAAACATTGAAGTTGTTAGTTGCTTCCCCCCGCTTTTTTTCTTTTCAGAACTAAAGAAGTGTGAAATGGAAGTTTGGAAAATTGCTGAGAACAGCCCACTAGCCCTGCCAAAAGAACATCCTGGGAGATACAACTTCTGTTCTTTAGAGCAAGGCTTGCTATTTAGGAAGTTGGCTCACCTGCTGGAGTTGGGGGACATATTAGGCAGACAGATGTTAGTGCCTCTAAAAGTTGCAATCTGAACAGACAGTTTTAAGGGCTGGAGCATTAGCTAAAGAATGGCTTGAAGGGCATTGAACTTGTTGACCTATTTTGAAGTTTTTTTATATTCTCAAGACACTAGTCATTTTTTATGAGATAAGAGGGAGAAAATGATCATGTCCAATATTTTTTCACAAGTTTAAGCCAGCAAATGTGTTTTTTCTATTATTTTACTTGTTGTCTTTCATGTTTTCAACTTTATTTCTTTTGAAACTACTTTAATATATTTAACAGAGAGTCTTTGTTGAATATTCACTGTCATGGGGACTGTAATGTTTAGAATTGTCCAATATTTGAGAGTGATTTTAAGAAAAAAAATGTTTGAGGAATTGATTCCTATGTGTTAAAGACAGTCTTGTTTGAATAAAAGAAGATATTTCAAGTCATTGTTCCTCATGTGTTCATGGCCGTTGGCTCCAATTGGCCACTATTTCAAAAACCTGGAGTCCCATCATGGTGTTCATTCATTCATTCATTTAAGAAATACTGTTTAAGATTCTACTATAAACCAGGCACTGTTCTGAGCACTGAGAATGTATTCATGGGAGATGGGGAGCAAAAATCCATGCCCTCATGAAGCTAACATATTTGTGGGGCTAGAAAGACAAGAAACAAACAAACAAAAATATTGTGTAGTGCAATAGGAGGTTAAAAATTAAAATGGCACCAAATTGGGAAAGGTGGAAGAGCTATGGGAAAGGCTGAAATTGTGAATAAATGACCTGAGTAGCATTTTTAAGAAAGAAAAATCTGAGCACATAATCAAAGGAGTGGAGGAAGTAAATTCTGCACATATGCGAAGAAAAGTTCTTCCAAGCAGAGAGAACACAACGTAAAGCTCCAAGAGTGAAGTGTGTCTGGCAAGCTTAAGGAGCAGCAAAGGTGGAGCAGAGTGAGTAAGAAGAGGGTAGCAGTGAATTGTCACTGGTGCCTATACCATCATTGAGATTTCGTATTTACCCTAAAACAACCAGAATCTCATTGAGGGGTTTTGCAGAGATGTGTGACATAATTGATACACATTTTGATAGGATGTTTTAAGAATAAACTCTAGGGAGACAAAAATGGGAGCTGGAAGACCAGTTGAGAGTCTATGGCAATAGCTAATGCCAGATATTATAGTGCTTGGAATTAGGATAGAGCAATGAAGGGTAATTAGTAGATGGTTCTGGATATATATTAAAGGTAGAGTTAACTCTGCTGGAGTAAATGTAGCATGTGGGTGAAATAAATATTTTTGGCTGGAACTACTGGTGGATAAAGTTGCCAGCAATTAACCTGAAAATTTGTAAGTAAAACAGGGTCAGGGAATATGATTTAAGATTTGGCTTAAATATTTTAATTTTGAAATGTCTAGATGTCTACAGACTTTCTATTAGAAATAAGAGGAGATGTCAAGTAGGCAGTAGTGACAGGTGACAGCGTGCTGGTAGTCCTCACAGCCCTCCCTTGCTCTCGGCACCTCCTCTGCCTGGGCTCCTACTTTGGCGGCACTTGAGGAGCCCTTCAGCCCACCGCTGCACTGTGGAAGCCCCTTTCTGGGCTGGCCAAGGCGGGAGCCGGCTCCCTCAGCTTGCAGGGAGGTGTGGAGGGAGAGGCGCGAGTGCGAACCGGGGCTGCGCGCGGCACTTGCCGGACAGCTGGAGTTCCGGGTGGGCGTGGGCTTGGTGGGCCCCGCACTCAGAGCAGCCGGCCAGCCCTGCTGGCCCCGGGCAATGAGGGACTTAGCACCCCGGCCAGCGGCTGCGGAGGGTGTACTGGGTCCCCCAGCAGTGCCAGCCCACTGGCGCTGCACTTGATTTCTCACCGGGCCTTGGCTGCCTTCCCGCGGGGCAGGGCTCCGGACCTGCAGCCCGCCATGCCTGAGCCTCCCACCCCCTCCATGGGCTCCTGTGCGGCCCGAGCCTCCCTGACGAGCGCCACCCCCTGCTCCATGGCGCCCAGTCCCATCGACCACCCAAGGGCTGAGGAGTGCGAGTGCATGGCGCAGGACTGGCAGGCAGCTCCACCTGCATCCTCCATGCAGGATCCACTGGGTGAAGCCAGCTGGGCTCCTGAGTCTGGTGGAGATGTGGAGAACCTGTATGTCTAGCTCAGGAATTGTAAATACACCAATCAGCACCCTGTGTCTAGCTCAGGGTCTGTGAATGCACCAATCGACACTCTGTATCTAGCTGCTCTGGTGGGGCCTTGGAGAACCTTTGTGTCGATACTCTGTATCTAACTGATCTGATGGGGACGTGGAGAACCTTTATGTCTAGCTCAGGGATTGTAAATGCACCAATCAGCCCCCTGTCAAAACAGACCACTCGGCTCTACCAATCAGCAGGACGTGGGTGGGGCCAGATAAGAGAATAAAAGCAGACTGCCCCAGCCAGCAGTGCCAACCCACTCAGGTCCCCTTCCACACTTTGGAAGCTTTGTTCTTTAGCTCTTTGCAATAAATCTTGCTACTGCTCACTCTTTGGGTCCACACTGCTTTTATGAGCTGTAACACTCACCGTGAAGGTCTGCAGCTTCACTCCTGAAGCCAGCAAGACCACGAGCCCACTGGGAGGAACGAACAACTCAAGACGTGCTGCCTTAAGAGCTGTAACACTCACTGCGAAGGTCTGCAGCTTCACTCCTGGAGCCAGTGAGACCACGAACCCACCAGAAGGAAGAAATTCTGAACACATCTGAACATCAGAAGGAACAAACTCCGGACACGCCGCCTTTAGATCTGTAACACTCACTGCGAGGGTCCGCGGCTTCACTCTTGAAGTCAGTGAGACCAAGAGCCCACCAATTCCGGACACAGTAGGATACACAAGTATGGATTTCAGGAGAGAAATCAAGGAAATATATTTGCAAATAATCAGCAAGATATGGTATTTATGGAGATTATAGGAGTCTCCAAAGGAATTAAAATTACAGACAGAAGAGAAGTGGTCTAAAGACTAAATCCTAAGGACCTCCAATGTTGATAGAAACTGAGAACAAGTATCTGTAAGAAAGGAAGAAAATGAGGAGAATGTGACCATTTAAAACCCAAGTAACAAAAGCATTTCTTGGTGAAGGGAATCATAAAATGTTTCTAATTTCACTTTCAGGTCAAGTAAAATAAAGACAGAATTGACTGTCAGATTTAATAATGGGAAACTCATTGGTGAGCTGAAATAAAAAGCCTCACATAACCGTGCAAGTGATTTATACGTTTACAAGTTTTCTTTTATGATAAGTACAAAACAATGCACTAGTATTCTGAAGAATGCATTTTATTGTATTAGCTTACTAATTGCTGAAATAATCTCACATTCTAGTTAAGCTATTGATGTTTCCTCTGTTTGAGAGGATAAAAATAGTACAGACTTTGCACAGTTAAAGGCCTGAGCTTGAATCTTCACTCTTGAATTTATTAGCTCAGTTAGTGAACCAAATGATTTTACCATCTAAAAATTCAATTTTAACTATAAACGAGAATCATACACAGTTTATAGGGCTGTTATAAAAATAAGATGTATTGCATTCATAGACTTAGGAAAGATTACTTTAATGTATTCCATATGATAACAAAATAACATAGAGTAGTTTATCCAAAATGACAGATTAGGCATAATCATTTATCACCTTTTCTTCCTGAGATGTCATTACCTTGACAATAAAAGAATAAAGGGAATAAATATTCAACAACTAAAAAAGAAAAGAAGAGGAGTTAGGTCTGAGCGGATAAGATAATGTGACATTTTTCTGGAGCTTGTGAAAGTAGAGGAGATGGAGGAATAGGAAGTAATAAAGCAGGGTGAAGGGTACTGCAGCCTAGGGTGTGTGTGGTATAGGCCATTGTTCCAGGTAATTAAATGTAGCACATTTATTAATCCTAAGAGCAGTCCTGCAAGTAATGTTAGTATCTAGTAAATGTCTAGTATCTAGTAAGTTAGTAAATGGTACGGCTAAGATTGGATTTGTTTTCCTCCTGAATCTCACTCCATGATAATGTCAAAAGACCCAACAAAGCTATCACACACACACAAACACAATGTGTCTATTGGGCTCAGAGATTTTTAGATGCTCATATATTTGAAAATACAAGTTTTGTCACAATAAGAAACCTTAGCCTTTGAATGCCCTACCTGTCTGAATTTCTGTCTGTTTTTTACCTAATTAATTTAAAATGGAAACAGGATCAATCACTTTTACTCAACTTCAGTGTTTTAGATGGGTGATGTAAATATAACTAGAAAAAGGAAAATGTACTATCAATAATAAACCCCTTGGACTAACTACTGTACAAACAGAAAGAGCAATAATATGCAAAACCAGAAAAGAGAAAAGGACATGTTGAAGATTAAGAAGTCTCAAAGAGGGATGCTGAGTAAGATATCTGGGATTTAGCTGTCGAGGTACAACTAAGTGAGTCAAATTATCCTTGAATAATATAATGTGAGTGATAATCAATTTACTTTCCTGAAGGAAAAGAATGTGGATAAGAGGTTGCTTACTTGAAGACAAACTCCTATATCACATAAGATATTAATCTCTTTTTACTTCAAAATTCTAGGGATTTCCTATATTCTGAAACACATCAACTCTTCACATCTACGTTACTATTCTTTTTTAATGTCTGCTATCATGATAGTCAACTTAACAATATTCAGTATTATTTGAATTATTCAATTTAAGTAAACAGCATGTACATTTTTAACGCTGACATTTATTTATGAAGATAACAGCAGAAGAGAACATTTATGAAGGCTATTGGGCTGTTTTTGTTCAAGTTTTGTGGATAATGTTCGAAATTATATATAGGATTCATAAATTCAAATTTTTCGAGATATCCAAAAAATCACCAGTTGGGTGGCACAGACTTATGGATTTAAATGCTAGCAAGCCATTAAATTAAATTAGATGTTTGTCTAATCACCTTTTATTCCTTCTAAAAACTGCTTTTTTAAATTTTCAATATATAATTCCTGGATCAATTCTTTATTATGAATAAGTTTTAGAAAACTTACAAGTTGAATATTTTAAGGTATCTATTATTCTTTAAATTATACTAGTTGCTGACTGCCTCCTCTGTATACCAAGGTACCTGGACTTGATCACAATTTGGAATCACTGATAATAGTGGTAGTAATAGTGGTAGTGGTAGTGCTAATATTAGTGATACTAATACTTGGCATTCACTTGCTATAAACTGGGTACTATTCTAAATCTTTACATATATTAATTATTTAATGCCTATAAATAATCATTTGAGATAGAAACTATATTACATTTTTATATGAGAAACAGAAACAGACAGGTTAAGTAATTTGCATAGGTACACAAAGATGGTTAGTAAAGGAACTAGATTTCAATTCCTACCAGTCTGGCTACTAAACGTTGCTGCTTTAATAGAAAATATATATCACTTTAGGGATTTAAATTATTATACATTTATTTTGAAAACATTGCTTGCATCTTCAAACATGTGGAAGTCCACCGATAATTATGAATTTTGGGGGTATTCTCAATAATAATCATTTGTTCTGACCATTGTAATATCTTTATAAAAGAAGTTTGTCTAATAAACAGACGAGCTCTCTAGTAATAAAAGCTGGCAAGGCTTGTGGGTTACCTTGACTTTATTGACATAATCTACAGAAAAAAACTTCCATTTGTAATTATGATGAATTATATTAGCATTCTGGTTACTGCATAAATCCTTTCTTCCTAGAACAAGTCTTATATGTTAGTAAGGTATTTTTGTCTCATTATTTGATTCTTTTGCTAGGAATTTATTTAGATTATCCTACTTATAGAGTGATATTTTTATTTGATCACAACTTGTTTGACAGTCTTATCGGATTTGGGTATTAAATGTATTCTGCCTTTATAAAATGATTATATAGCTTTCCATTTTTCCCTGATGATTTAAAGTATTTCAAATAATAATGAAAATGTATGTTCTTACCTCAAAATAATAAGAGCCATCTATGGCAAACACACAGCCAACATCATACTGAACGGGCAAAAGCTGGAAACATTCCCCTTGACAACTGGCACAAGGCAAGAATGCCCTCTCTCATTAATTTTATTCAACATAGTATTGCAAGTACTGTCCAGGGCAATCATGCAAAAAAAGGAAGAAATAAATAAAAAGCAAGAAAGCAAGGAAGCAAGGAAGAAAGGAAGGAAGACACCCAAAGAGAAAGACAGGATGTAAAACTATCTCTGTTTGCAAATGACATGATCTAGAAAAACCCCACGGTCTCAGCCCAAAAGCTTCTTAAGCTGATAAACAACTTTGCTAAAGTCTCAGGATACAAAATCAATGTGCTAAAATCACTAACATTTTTATACAGCAACAACAGTTGACATTGAGAGCCAAATCAGGAATGTAATCCTAATCCCATTCACAATTGCCAGAAGAGAATAAAGTACCAGGGAATACAGCTAACCAGGGACATGAAAGACCTCTGTAAGCAGAACTGCAAAACACTGCTCACAGAAATCAGAGATGACAGAAACAAATGAAAAAAAAAAACAAAAAAACAACATTCCATGCTCATGGATAGGATAAGTCAATATTGTTAAAATGCCCATAATGCCCAAAGCAATTTATAGATTCAGTGCTATTACTATTAAAATACCATTAAGATTCTTCACAGAACTAAGAAGAACTATTTAAATTTCATATGGAACCAAAAAAGCCAAAATAGCCAAGGCAAAACTACACAAACAGAACAAAGCAGGAAGCATCATGCTACCTGACTTCAAACTATACTGCAGGGCTACAGTAACCAAAAGAGCATGGTGCTGGTACAAAAAAAAGACACACAGACCAAGGAAAAGAATAAATAACTCAGAAATAAGACCTCACACCTACAAACCATCTGATCTTTAACAAAACTGACAAAAACAAGCAATGGATAAAGGATTTCCTATTCAATAAATGGTGCTGGAATAACTGGCTAACCATATGCAGAAGACTGAAAGTGGACCCCTTCCTTACACCATATACAAAAATTAAGATGGACTAAAGACTTAAATGGAAAACTCAAAACCATAAAAACCCTGGAAGACAATCTAGGCAATACCATTCAGGACATAGGAACAGGCAAATATTTCATAATGAACATGACAAAAGCAATTGCAACAAAACCAAAAATAGATAAATGGGATCTAAGTAAACTAATGAGCCTCTACACAGCAAAGGAAACTATTAACAGAGTGAACAAAAAACCTATAGAATGGGAGAAAATGTTTGCAAAGTGTGTATCTAACAAAGGTCTAATATCCAGGATTTATAAGGCACTTAAACAGATTTACAAAAAAAAAAAAAAAAAAAAAAAAAACCATGAAAAGATGGGCAAAGGACATGAACAGATACTTTTCAAAAAATGGCATGCATATGGCTAGCAAGCATATGATAAAAAAGCTTAACATCAGTGAACATTAGATAAATGCAAATTAAAACCAGAATGATATACTGTCTCTCCTCAGTCAGAATGGCTATTAATAAAAATTCATAAAATTACACATGCTGGCCAGGTTGAGGAGAAAATGGAATGCTTATACACTGTTAGTAGGAGTGTAAATTAGTTCAACCATTTTGGAAGGCAGTGTGGGGATTTGTCAAAGACTTAGAAACAGAAATATCATTTGACCCAGCAATCTCGTTACTGGGTATATACCCAAAAGAATATAAATTGTTTTATTATAGAGACAAATGCACGCATATGTTGATTGCAGCACTATTCACAGCAGCAAAGGCATGGAATCAACCTAAATGCCCATCAATGACAGACCGGATAAAGAAAATATGGTACAATTATACCATGGAATACTATGCAGTCATAAAAAAGAACAAAATTTTGTCCTTTGCAGGAACATGATGGAGCTGGAGGCCATTATCCTTAGCAAACTAATGTAGGGACAGAAAACCAAATACTACATGTTCTCACTTATAGGTGGGAGCTAAATGATGAGAACGCATGGATACATAGAAGGGAACAAAACACACTGGGTATATTGAAGGGTGGAGGATGGGAGGAGGAAGAGGATCAGTAAAAATATCTAATGGGAACTAAGCTTAATATATGGGTGATGAAATAATTTGTACAACAATCACCTGTGACACAAGCTTACCTATATAATGAACTGGCACATGTACCCTGAACTTAAAAAAAAAAGTTAACTTTTTAAAAATAAATAAAATATACAATAAGGCATTGTTAACTGCAGTCACCCTATTGTGCTACTGAATACTAGATCTTACTTATTCTATCTAACTGTATTTTTATCTATATTAACAATCTCCACTATATCCCCTTCTGCCCACTACCCTTTCCATCCTCTGGTAGAACTATCATTCTACTATCTATCTCCATAAGCTCAATTTTTTTTTAGTCCCACATATTAGTGAGAACATGTGGTATTTGTCTTTCTGCCTTTAGTCTTACAGACTCCATTTCTTTCCAACTTATGTAAGTTAGCACCTTTACTCTGTAAACTTCCCCTGATAATGCTTGAAACAGATCACCTTTCTTTAGAATTCCAACTAGCCCCATCTTGGGACAGTCCTTCATAGGAGTTTTCCTATGTCTAATTTTGGGGTGAATTTAGCTGTGGATTCAGACACACTGAGTAAATATAGAGAATAGTTTCTCTATCCAAAAAATTCTCTGTACTTCACCTACCCCACTCACTCTCCTTCAAAGCCCTGGCAACTATTGGTCTATGACTAATCTTGAGTTAATTTTGTAAAAGTCATAAGATCTGGTCTAGATTCATTTTTTTTTTTTGGCATATGGTTGTCCAATTTTTCTCACATTTCTTTTGTAAAGAAGACTATCTTTCTCCACGGAATTTCCTTTGTTCCTTTGTCAAAGATCAGCTGACTGTATTTGCAGGGGTCTATTTCTGGGTACTCTAGTTTGTTCCATTGATCTATGTGTCCTTTTTTTTTTTTTTTTTTTTGCCACTACTAAGCTGTTTTGACTACAATAGCTTCATAATAAGTCTTGAAGTCAAGTAGCATTGGTTCTCAAATGTTGTTCTTCTTCAATGTTCTGTTGACTATTCTGAGTCCTTTACCTTTCTAAGTAAACTTTGGAATTAGTTGGTTAATACCATAAAATTGCTTCTTGGGAAGTTGATTGGGATTGTATTAAATCTATAGATGAACTTGGGAAGAATTGGCATTTTAACAATTTTGAGTCTTCCAATTCATGGACATCAAATATCTCTATATCCTATTTTATTCATTTCACCAGAGTTTTATAGTTAGCTATACAAAGATCTTGTATACATGTTTTAATTTGTGCTTTATTTCATGCTTTTAATGCTACTAAATATGGTATTGGGTTTTTAATTTAAAAATTATAATTGGTCACTGTAGGTATACAAAAAAAGCAATCAACTTTTGTATGTTAACCTTGCATCCTATGACCTTACCATAATTACTTTTTACTGCCAGAAGCTTTTCTTCAATTCTTTGAGACTTCTACATAATCATGTCATGCATGAAAAAAGACAGTGCATTTACTACCTTCATAATCTGTATATAATTTATTTTATTATCTTATTTCATTATCTAGGCCTTCCAGTATGACATTGAATAAATGTAGTAAGATAGTATATTCTTATCTCTAATGTTGTAAGAAAAGCATCCAGAAAACCTACATTAACTGCAGGTTTTTAGTAGACATTCTTTATTAAGTTGGGAAAGTTCCCTTCTATTTCTAATTTGCTGAGAGTTTTTATCACTAATGACTGTTGGGTTTTATTAAATACTTTTCCTTTATCAATTGATATGATTGTAGACTTTTTGTTTCCTTACTCTATTGGTGTGGTAAATTAATTCATTTTTAACGTGGAACCAACTTCAAATACATGAAATAAATCCCACTTTGTCATGGTGTATAATTCTGGCTAATATTTCATTAAGGATGTTTGCATCTATGTTCATAAGAAATAGTGGTCTATAGTTTTCTTGTAATGTCTATCTAGTATTGTTATTAGGGTAATTATGGCTTCTACTTTATGGAAGATACTGTAGAAAATTGACATAATTTCTTTCTTAAGTGTTTAGTAGAATTCACCATTGAACCCAGTCAGGCCTGGCGCATTTTGTTTTGGAAGGTTATTAAATATTTATTCAATTTAATAGGTTTAGGACTGCTCAGATTATCTGTGTCTCCATGTGTGAGCTTTGGTAGTTCGTGTCTTTTGGGGTATTGGCCCATTTTACTTAAGTAATCAAATTTGTGGTCATAAAGCTGTTTGTATTTCTTATCATTTTATTATCATTTTAATGTCTACAAATTCAGTAGTGATGACCCCACTTTTATTTCTAAAATTTGTGTGTTCTCCTGTTTTTGTTTTTGTTTTGTTTTTCTTAGTCTGGCTAGAGACTTTTCAATTTCATTAATTTCAAATAACAGCTTTTAATTTTTTTTGGTTTTCTCTACTGATTTTATGTTCTTAATTTTACAGATTTCCACTCTAATTTTTATCATTTCTTCTGCTTGCTTTAGGTTTAATTGTGCTTCTTTTTCAGTTTCCCATTTTTTCCATTTCTTTTTGTGTGCTTCTTTTCAGTTTTCCATTTTTTCCATTTCTTTTTGCAGTTCTATCAGCTTTTGCTTCAATAATTTTGAATTGTTTTATTGGGTTTATATATGCTAAGAATTGTTATGTCCTTCTGGGAAAGCATATTTATCAGATGAACAGTAAACTTCTCAGCAAAAATCTTGTAAGCCAGAAGTTACTGGACTCCTGTCTTTACTCTCCTTAAATAGAATAACTGTCAGCTAACAATGTTTTATCTAGAAAAACTAAGTTTAATAAATGAAGGAGAAATAGAGTATTTTTCATACAAGCAATTGCTGAGGAAATCTATCAGTACTAGATCAGCTCCATAATAAATGCTAAAAGGAGTTCTAAATCTTGAAATAAAAGATCTATACACACCAGAATAGAAACTTCTGAAAGAATACAATTCACAGGGCTTAAAAAACAGTAACACAACCAGAAAACAAAGTTACTAGGTAAAAATCAACATGATGATTGAAACAGATCTTCATGTATTAATATTAATGTTGAATGTAAATGATCTAAATTCTCCTCTTAAAAAGACACAGACTGACAAAATAGACAAAAAAAAAAAAAAAAAATACAAGCCAAATATCTGCTGTCTTCAGGAGAACACCTAACAAGCAAATATTCTTATAGATTCCATGTAAAGGGGTGGAAAGTGATATTTTGTGCAAATGGAACCCAAAAGTGAGAAGTAGATTTAATAAAACAGACTTTAAATCAACAACAGTAGAAAATGACAGAAAAGGTCATTATATATTGATCAAATAATAAATTCAACAAGAAGACATAAAAATCCTAAATATCTATGCACCTAACTCCATAGTTCTCAGATTCAGAAAGCAATTACTAGTAGAACTAAGAAAAGAGATAGACAGCAACGCAATAATAATGGGGAACTTCAGCACTCCATTCACAGTACTAGACAGATCCTAGAGGCAGAAAGTCAACAAAGAAATACTATATATATATATATATATATATATATATATATATATATATATATATATTAGGGACCAAAAGGAAAGGTCCATATATATATATATATATATATATATATATATATATATATACACACATATCAGACCTCATAGATATTTACAACACATTCTACCCAAGAATATACATTTATCTCATCAGCACATAGAACATTCTCTAAGATAGACCATATAATAGGCCACAAAACAAGCCTTAATAAATTTGAAAAAATCAAAACCATATCAAGTATCTTCTCAGAACACAGCAGAATAAACCAGAAATTAATTCTAAAAGGAGTCCTCAAAAGTATACAATATATGAAACTTAAATAATCTGGTCTTAAATGATTATTGAGTTAATAATAAAATCAAAGTGAAAATTTTAAAAAAATTAAATGAATAATTACAGTGATACAAATTATCCAAACCTCTGGGAAACAGAAAAAGCAATGCTAAGAGGAAGATTTATAGCACTGAATGTCTACATCAAAAAGACTGAAACTTTTTTCTTCAAGATGGTGGACAGGAGGCAGTGTCAGCATGCTCTCCCACTTGGAAGGACAGAATAGTGGGTAGAGATTCACACTGTAATTTTTTTTCCAAGAATCACCAAAAGAACTTAACCAGGAAAGCCAAAATAAACCACAGAACCTTTGAAAGAAGCAGCATATTGCAGCTACTCCAAGACACAGGTGAAAAACTGCAAGTTTCCAGAGTGTGAGAGGAGAGCTTGCCTTCAAATACACATCCCCAATGAGGAATCTGAAAATCCAGATCATGGGAGAAGTCCTTAAGCCTACCCACAGCTGGAATGGATTTAGGGAGTAGCATAAAACTCCCAGCAGTGGGAAGTGTCTTGTAGGCATTCCCAGTCTCCAGCTTAAGTCCAGGAAAGCCATTCCTGACTATATCTCACAGGGCACCTCAGAGAAGTCAGCAAACAAACTCAGGGAGGGATCACAGGGTGAAAGAACCTCCCACCTGAATTTTATGTTATAATTTCAAGTGGGGATGAACTCCCTTGAACAGAACTGAGGGACAAGCTGGAAGTGTGGTGAACACATGAGCACAGGAGCTGGATTCCTGGCCTTGTGGACAGATGCGGAGGCGCATGGCATGAAAGCCCTGTTTGCCATCTCTGTGGGGAAGCTTATGGACTGAGGAAGTACTGAGTTCTGTGTGCAAGCTGCCAGGATCTAAACCTGGCACTGTTAGCAAGGCACTGTGGGAGTGAGACCAGCCTTGCAAACTGCATGGGAGCTGGGTGAGGCTTACTGCTGCTATCTACTCCCCACTCCCTTTACAAACTCTTCGACACAGCAGAGGCAGTTATAGTCCCCTCTGGAACATTATCCCAGCAGCCTGAGAACCACACCCCATCCCCCACAGTGGCCACAGCAAGCCCCGCCCAAGGAGAGTCTGAGCTCAGAACCACCTAACTCTGCCCCCACCTGATGGTATTTCTTTACCTTCCCTGGTAGCTTAACACAAAAGACACACAATTTTGGGAAATTTATGGCCCCACCTCTCACCTGAGGAACCAGAATACATCCTCTGGACAACTTGGGGCAAGCTCAAATCCCACTGCTACTACTGAAGCTGGTGTTTTCTTGGAAGCACCACCTCTGGGCTGGAGTCCAACCAACTCAGGCAATTACAGCACCTCTTGGCAGAATAACACTGAGCCCAGGAAGGAGAAAACAGCAGCAGGGTCTCAGCTAACATCACTGCTTGCTAATCAAAAGTCCTGAGTCTATCCATATGACAAGTTGACTACTAAAACAACCAGCATTATAGAAAGCCCACACACTAAGTCTATCTACAACCAAGAATTCTCACAGAGTCTGTCACTCCCCTGCCACCGCCATCAGAGCAAGTGCTGGTATCCACTGCTAGGAGACCTGAAAAGCCAGATAGCCCCACTGAGTGGCTAGACCCAGAAGGGTGATAATAAGCACTGTAGTTCAGCTCTAAGGAAGCCTCATTCATAGGGGAAGAGGGAGAGCACTGCATCAAGGGAACATCACATGGGACAAAAGAATCTGAACGGCAGGCCTTGAGTCTAGTGGGAAGTTTCTTACAGCAGAGACAAAATTGTAGTGCTGGGTGCAGTAGGGAAAGTCTGCACCTCTATCCTAATAGGCAGGCAATCTCTGTGATTGTGAAGGGCCTTAAAGCGGGGGTCCTTTTTCCCCTGCAGTATACCATTGAAGCCACAGCTGGGGATTCTCTCCAAAAACACAGCATGGATACACCTATAGACAGCCTTTCTGGAGCAATTCAGGGTGATGGAAGCCCCACAAGAGGAGCACTCCCCAGATTCAGATCTGAACAAAAGGCAGAATCACAGTTTCTCCCTACTTGGAAAATCAACATTTCTAAGGATGAAAAGAGGTACCTGTCTGATATGAATAATCAGAATACTGGGATAGGAGTGAGGCTGTGAAGTGGATAGCTTTCCTGCCTGGCATGGCAGGGGAGCTAAGGTCGCTCCCACTCTTCACTCTGATAAAACCTCAGTACATCTAATTGAGAACTCCCCCAGCAGCTTTCATCAAGGCTAGTACATCTTCCCACCATTGGATATTATATCTACCCACTTGCCTTATTTATAACCATTGCCTACCCAGGGATGCCTCCGTATTGGCCTGATGCCTGAATCATTGACTCAGTAAATAAAATACTGGGGATAAATTAAATAAATAAATAGAGTGTACACAGTGAAAGAATGAGATAAGCTTCAAAAGATTCTTGCCATTTCAACCCCATAAAAGACAGTGAACTTGCCCACACACCAAGCACATAACTACTACAAACAGCATCTGGGAAAGTCAGTACACAAAGAGCCTCTATAACTAAAAAACTTATACAGAATATTCACCCCTTAAAGCACCAAGAATCAAATTAGGCTAAAATTAACTATAAACGTTTAACTTCGATTTTTAAGAAAGAAAAATAAAAAATAAACACAGTCCAATAAAAAATTTAAGAACAAATTTAAGAAATAATCTACCCAAATAAGGAGTCAAAAAGTAATTCTGGTAATATGACAAAACATGGTTCTATAACACCCCCAAAAGATCACACTAGCTCTGCAGCAATGGACCCAAACCATGAAGAAATCTCTGAAATGCCAGATTAAGAATTCAGAGGGTTGATTATTAAGCTACTCAAAGAGATACCATAGAAAGGTAAAAAAGCAGCTTAAATAAATTTTTAAAAATCCAGGATATAAATGAAAAACTGTCCAGAGAAATATATATTATTAAAAAAAAACAAATCAGAACTTCTGGAAATCAAATATACAATTAGAGAAATACAAAATGCAGTGAAAGGTTTCAACAATAGACTAGAACAAGACTAGAAGTAGATGAATTTCAGACCTCCATGACAAGGCTTTTGGATTAACCCAATCATATAAAGACAAAGAAAAAAGAATTTAAAAAATGAACAAAGTCTCCAAGAAATATGGGATTATGTAAAACAGCCAAACCTTTGAAAAATTGGTGTTCCTGAGGGAGAAGTCTCAAAGTTTGGAAAAATTATTTGAGGGAATAATTGAAGAAAACTTTCCTGGTCTTGGTAGAGATGTAGACATCCAAATACAAGAAGCTCAAAGAACACCAGGGGAATTCACTGCAAAAAGATCATCATGAAGGCCCATAGTCATCAGGCTATCTAAAGTCAAGACAAAGGAAAGAATCTCAAGAGCTGTGAGACAAAAGCATCAGGTAACCTGTAAAGTTAAAACCTATCAAACTAATAGCAGATTTCTCAGCAGAAGACTTACAAGCCAGAAGGGATTGGGGTCCTAACTTTAGCCTCCTTAAATAAGATACTTTTCAGTGAAGAATTTTGAGTCCAGCAAACCTAAGCTCAATGAATGAAAGAGAAGGTCTTTTTCAGACAAATAAATGCTGAGGGAATTTGTCACTACCAGGCTAGCCCCACAAAAAAAATGCTACAAGGAGTTCTGAATCTTCAAGCAAAAGCTCAATATACACCACAAAGGAAACTTCATAATGCATAAATTTCACTAGGCCTACAAAAAAATAACAATAAAAAACAAAGTATCTAGGCAACAATTAACATGATGAATAGAGAGGTACCTACAGCTCAATATTAATGTTGAATGTAAATGGCGTAAATGCTCTACTTAAACGATACAGAATGCCAGAATAAATTTAAAAAACCATGAACCAAATATCTGCTGCCTTCAAGAGACTCATCTAACACATAAGGACTCATATAAACATAAAGCATAGGGGTAGAAAAAGATATTAAACACAAATTTAAACCAAAAGTCAGCAGGAGTACCTATTCTTATATAAGAAAAAACAAACTTTAAAGCAACAACAGTAAAAAAAAAAAAAAAAAAAAAAGGAAATTATATAATGATAAAAAAGTAATCCAATAGGAAGATATTACAATCTTCAATTTATATGCACCTAACACTGGAGCTTTCAAATTTATAAAACGATTACTTCTTAGACCTAAGGAATGAGATAGAAACACAATAATAGTGGGGGACTCCAATACTCCACTGAGAGCACTAGAGAGGTAATTAAGACAGAAAGCAAACAAAGAAAAAAGTCAACTTAAACTGTATCCTAGAACAAATGAACTTAAGAGATATTTGCAGAATATTATTCCCCAAATCTGAAGAATATACATTTTTCTCATCAGCACATGGAACATTCTCCAAGATAGACCACGTGATAGGCCACAAAACAAGTCTCAACACATTTAAGAAAATTAAAATTATACAAAGTATCCTTTCAGACAACAGTGGAATAAAACTCAAAATCAACTCCAAACAGAATCACAAAACTATACCAATACATGGAAATTATTAGACTGGCACAAAAATAATTGTTTTTTGACATTAAAAGTAATGGCACCAACCAACCTAATTCAAACGTGAATCCAACCAACCTTTGGATTCACAGCTAAATTCTATCAGGCATTCAAAGAAGAATTAGTACCAATCCTAATAAAACTATTTTAAAAGATAGAGAAAGAGAGAATCCCCCCTAAATAATTCTATGAAGCCAGAATCACCCTAATACCAACTATTTTTGCACCAATCTAATAAATAATCTGTTCTGGAATGATTTGGGGATTAACAGTGAAATCAAGATGGAAGTTTAAAAAATCTTCGAAATGAATGATAATAGTGACACAACTTATCAAAACTTCTGGGATATAGCAAAAGCAGTGCTGAGAGAAAAATTCATAGCATTTAATGCCTACATCAAAAAGTTTGAAACAGCACAAATAGACAATCTAATATCACACCTCAAGGAACTAGAGAAACAAAAACAAACTAAACCCAAACCCAACAGAAGAAAAGTAATACCAAAGAGCAGAACTAAATGAAACAAACAAACAAAAAGTAAAAGCAACAAAAAGCTAGTCCTTTGAAAAGATCAACAAAATTGATAGATCATCAGTGAGATTAACGAGGAAAAGAGAGACGATCCAAATAAGTTCAATTAGAAATGAAAGTAGAGATATCACAACCAATACCACAGAAATACAAAAGACCACTCCGGACTATCATGAACACCTTTACACACACAAACTAGGAAATCTAGAGGAAATGGATAAATTCCTGGAGATATACAATCCTCTTAGATTAGATCAGGAATAAATAGAAACCCTAAACAAAGCAATAACAAGCAGCAAGATTGAATAACTAATAAAACAATTTCCAATAAAAAAAATCCAGGACCAGATGGAGTCACAGCTAAACTATATCAGACGTTCAAAGAAGAATTGCTACCAATTCCAATAAAACTATTTTAAAAGAGAAAGAGGGAATCCTCCCTAAATCATTCTATGAAGCCAGGATCACCTTAATACCAAAACCGGGAAAAGACATAACAACAACAGACACTAGAGACCAATGTCCCTGATAAACATAGATACAAAAATCCTCAACAAAATACTAGCTGATCAAATCCAATGGCATATCAAAAGATAATACATCATGATCAAGTGGGTTTCATACCACAGATGTAGAGATGGTTTCACATTGCAAGTCAATAAATGTGATACATCACATAAACAGAATTAAAAACAAAAGTTATTTGATCATGTCAATAGATGCAGTAAAACCATTTGGTAAAATCCAGCATCGCTTTGTGATTAAAAAACAACAACAGCAACAACAAAATGAGCATAGAAGGAACTTACCTCAAAGTAATAAAAGCCATACATGACAAAGTCACAGCCAGCATCATACTGAATGGGGAATAGTTGAAAATTACAAATAGGAGAAACCTAAATGTCCATCAAGAGATGAACGGGTAAAGAAAACATTGTATGTACGTTCCCAGAGTTACAATGACGTGCCTTGCGATTTTTTTTTGACTTCACAATGGTGTGATAACCATGTGCGTTCAGTACACTCATCAATTTAAGATGAAATTATGCCTAGATTATCCCACCATATGTTGAAATATTCTGAAGGCAGAAACATCCTTTTGACTTAGTATTTTCAGCATGTGATGAGTTTATCAAGCCATGACTCCCATTGTAATTTGGAGAGCATCTTCATATATACACAATGAAATACCATACAGCCTTAAAAAAGGAAGGAAATTTTATCATTTGTGACAGTATAAATGAAATTGGAGAACATTATGCCAAGTGTAATAAACCAGGCACAGAAAGATAAATACTGTATAATTTCGCTTATATGTGGAATCTAAAAAAGCTGACGTCATAGAAACGAGTAGAAAGATCCTCACCAGAAATGTGGGAGATGGGGAGGGTTGGGGAAAGGGGAGGTGTCTATCAAAGGGTACAAAATTTCAATTAGACAGGCACTGTGTGGTAACCACAGTTAAAAATAATCTATATGTCGGCTGGGCGTGGTGGCTCACGCTTGTAATCCCAGCACTTTGGGAGGCCGAGGCGGGCGGATCACGAGGTCAGGAGATCAAGACCACGGTGAAACCCCGTCTCTACTAAAAATACAAAAAAAAAAAAATTAGCCGGGTGTGGTGGCGGGCACCTGTAGTCCCAGCTAGTCTGAGGACTAGTCCCAGAGAGGCTGAGGCAGGACAATGGCGGGAACCTGGGATGCAGAGCTTGCAGTGAGCCGAGATTGCACCACTGCACTCCAGCCTGGGCGACAGAGCAAGACTCCGTCTCAAAAAAAATAATAATAATAATAACAATAATCTATATGTCAAAATTGCTAAAATAATAGATTTTTAATATTCTTACCACAAAAGAAGATAGGCTGGTGAGGTGATGGATACATTAATTATCTTGATTTGTGTTTTTCTGCAAGGTATGCATAGATCAAAACATTATATTGTACCCCATATATATACACAATAATTATTTGTCCATTAAAAACAAACACATAAATAATTTTACCATTAAAATAGAACCAAAGTAGGTGTCTGTATTCTCACTCCAGTGTGCTCTATAAACCACACAGCAAGGAGCATACACTATAGGATCTACCCTAGAATCATAAGTTGTGAAGGTCAAACATGTGAAATAAAGTAACGTATGTGTAAGATAGTGTTTTGTTAATGCTATACAGTTGCCATATATTGTGTCATATTTTAATGCATTTTCTTAAAGCAGCCAGAAGTTTTGAGTCTTACTGAGATCCAACAATTCCACCATGCTATGTGCACAAATGTATTATTTGTAGGGGTTATAATCAATAAAATGCTGATGATCATTCTTATGTGATTCATGAATTTTAAATATCTAAAAAATATATCTAAAAGATAAATCTATTCAATAGAAACCATTAACAATGACATTACAGAATCAGAATTTTCAATCATATACCTCCTAAAAGATACCAAACGAAGATTATTAAAGTGCCATGATACTTGGTATATTCTATATACTCCCCATGTATTTAATATGCTCAACTAAATAAATCTTCGAAGCCACCCAGAATCTTTAGTTATTCTGTGTTATCCCCTGTGATCTCACTAGGAACTTATCAAAGTGCAATTTCAGAGAGAAGCTCAAAGAAAATTTTACATTTGATACTCAGAAGCTTGAACAAAAAAGACTAATACAAATCTGATCTGCTTCAGCAATGAAACAAATCCTTGGTTTTTATTTTAACACCACTGAATACTGTGAAGATAACTGGCAACATCAGAGAATTATTAAGATCTCATGGAAGGAAAGAGTATTTTTGGTATTAAAAAATGAGCCTATAAAGGAAAAATAGTTTATTGTAAACCATATAAAGAAGCCAAGAGAATGATTTCCTTCAGCAATAAGTTGTTCTTTCCAACAAAAATATATTTTATATGTTTCAGTTTTTATTTTTCCCTCATAGATTTCAAGGTAATGCTATAAAAATTCAATGAAATAAAAATATGTAAAACAGGCTCTTTGGTTCATATAAAAATGAACTTTTTATCTAGTTCATATAAAAAATCTCCAACTGTACTATAAATGTTATAAATTTTGGTTACAAAATCATCTGTCATTGTAACTTTGATTTCTATGTAATAGATTTACAGAGTAATGTTTTGAGAAAACTTGTTAAATATGTTCAGACTTTTAAAACAAATATTTGGCTTTGGAAACAATATTTTAAAAATCCTCTTAGTATCTTCTCCCTATGTAATAATTGCATCAATTGATCTACAAAATTATTCCAAAGTTATTATAATTGTGTCACCTACCACTATGCTCTTTGTTTTCTAAATAGCAGCATTTTCTCAGATTATTACTAAATACAAGAAAAAATTTCATATAAAGGGCAGAGAGTTAACCTGATTAATGTCTTAAATATTAGAGGCCACTAGTGTGTCCATTTCTCTAATCTTCAAATCTTCCCTCCCTACATCTTTTATCATCAAGCCATAAGTAAATTTTGATTAACTGACAGGTAATGTTGTAAGATTGGAGTATTGGTACTTAAAAACAATTAAAACAACAGAAATCTTAAAATGATGAAAAACAAAACAAAACAACCATAAGCAATAACAAACTTTTTATTCCATTTGAGATTATTGTGAGTGTTAACAAAGCAGTTGAGGATGGATAAAAGGGAGGTACATAAAAGTTTTACCCTAAATAAGATATCTATTATATATCCCACCCTCTGTTATCAGATTGACTCAACAATATTAGAAAACAAATCCCAAATGGTAAACAGAAAAGAAATGCAAGAGAATGCATGCACACACACACGCTCAAGTGCACACAAAGAATATGTAAAGATCATAGATGACAGGCATAGTGAAAAAGCAAAGACCTGTGTAACCTTAGGGCTGTAGGTAGAAGTGGAGTTTCAGAAATGAAGGAATGCACATTACAATTGGGTATTTTAGGAAATAGAGAGGATACATAAATAGGAAATGAAATGAGAAGAATTGAAAGGTTTATTAGAGCTTGGGAAAGACAAGTGAAAATGTATTTGAGAATTTGAAAAGTTAGGGTCTCACTCTGTCACCCAAGCTAGAGTATAAGTGGTGTGATCACGGCTCACTGCAGCCTCGACCTCCCAAGCTCAGGTGATCCTCTCACTTCAGCCTCTGGAGTAGCTGAGACCACAGACCTGTGCCACTACACTCAGCTAATTTTTTTAATTTATTTTTTATTTTTTGTAGAGACACAGTTTCATTATGTTTCCCAGGCTAGTCTTGAACTCCTGGGGTAAAGCAATTCACCCTCCTTAGGTTCTTAAAATGCTGGGATTACAGGTGTGAGCCACCGTGCCCAGGCAGAATTTGGAAAGTTTTTGATAAGCTTAATAAAACAGCACATGAATTCCTTCTCACCAAAATTTGAGAACAGCACTCAAGCCAGAAATCCCTTACATATTGAAATTTAGCTTCTCCTGAATAATTAACTTGGTATCAAATCAGAGGTGCATCTATGGAAAAGAGACAGATAATTTCATTAAGAAGTGGTTATCTGTTGTTTGGTTTATAGCAGAAATTATCCTCATTCCCTTCACTTTGATAGAAATTTCTTTTTAAATGAAATTTGCAGTATTCAGAAAAAAATTGCTTGAATAGAGGAAATTTTTTTTCCCTCAGTAGAAACCTCATTCATCAGAAATTGCCCCATACTTTGCTGGTTAAATCTTTCTACAGAGCAAATAATCCCCTTACTATCATGCCTTGCGCTTTTTCCATATTGTTTTGCTGTGGTGTAAGCTGAGGTTTGAGGCACTAGAACAAATTATGGAAATCAGAACAGAGGTTATGAAGGCAAAAAACCCTGCTGTTCAAGGTCAGACCAGCAACTGGTTCAACAGTTCATAAAAGTATAGGACTTCATTTAACAGATATTATTAAGTGCCCAGTATGAGCTACTCATTGCTAGGTGTTGGACACACAACAGAATATGGACTTGTACTCTACCCATACGGGGTAGATCTTTAACTAGGGAAGTCGTGCAATTAAATAATTACAGTAGTGTATTATAATTTTAATACAACAAGTACAAGATTTAATGGGAATACATAAAAAAAGAGGACCTAACCTAGTATAGTGGGACAGAGGGTGAAAAAAGCCCCTTGAGAGAGAAAATGGTAGGTGCGATTAGGAAAAGGCAGGTGAATGAGGGCTAAGGTGGATTATAAAAGTGTTATAGGCAGAGAAAATGCCATGTGTGAATGCCTTGAGGTAGGAGAGAGGCAGGAATATTGAGCATGAGAGGAGTCATTTTCTGCCTAAGAAGTACTGACATGAGGTACAAAGAGAGGAGGGCCTATAGGAGAGCTATGAGGAATATGAATGCTTAAGGATGATAAGCACCAAGGTATGAGAAAATACAGAAAAATGTGGCGTCATAATAAGACAAAAGGAGTGTGGGATAAATGTGTGTGTGTGTGTGTGTGTGTGTGTGTGTGTGTGTTATAAACAGGTAGCATGAGGGTGTTTCTTTGTAGTCATATAGGACAGTTTTGCTTCTTGGTTTAGGTAGTGGTTATGTGAGACTGTACATGGGATAGAATTGCATAAAACTATATACATGTGCACACAAACCATGAAAAATTATAAACTTATTAAAGTCTGTAGTCAAATCAATAGTGCTGCTTCAGTGTCATTGTTCTGGTGTTGATATTATACTACAATCATATAAGATGTTACCATCAAGGAAGCTGTGCAAAGTCCACAAGTTCTTCTATGCTATTTTTGAAACTTTCTGTGAGTCTATAATTAGTTCCAACAAAAAGTTGAAAAGGTGAGGTGAGAATGTTTGGAAGAAAGGCAAGATAAATAATGTTTAACGAAGTGAAGAAGAAGACAAATTATTAAAGTATGCATTGGATTAAGCCTCAAGGAGGTTTTTGGTTACCTTTGAAAGGGCAATTTAAGTAGTGGAGTGGGGTGGAAACCATATCGTGCCAATGGAATTCAGATAGAGGTGATCAAATATAAGCAGTATCACAAACTTTATTCAAGATCACTTCATCAAGAGATGAATAAAGAAAATTAGCTTAGTGGTTACCTTTAAAAAAACTGAACATGTTTCTTTCTCATTTATCCTCTGGTTCCTTCATTTATTTTCTTGTCAACATATAAGAGTGCTTTTTTGAGAACATTTTGAATATTAGACTTTTGACCACCATTTTCGTTACAATTTTTTCCAAAATAGTATTTTTATCAACTTAATGTTATTTTTGCCAAATAAAATATTTCATTTATTATAGAGACTGGTAAAATTCTATTTTCTTTCTTAGCCAATAGTTTTAGAATTTGGTTTAGAATGTTTCCTTCTTACCAAGATGGCTCATATAGTCTCTTTAGAGAGTGCTTCTAGGTTTCTGTAGTATATAGTTAAGTATTTAATGTATCTAGAATATGTATTTTTTGTGCATGAGACACATTAATGGTAATTTAGAAATCTGAAAATCTTCTTATTCAACTTCCATGCCCAACCACTTTTTTTTCAGGGCAGTTTTTATAATAATGGCTGGAAAGCTCAATATATTATCTTTCAGCAATTTTCCTCACAGCCCAAAAAATAAAGTTCTAATCAAAGAATTAGAGAGTCACATTTTTTTAATAAAATATTGCAAAACATAACTAGCGGCAAGTCCTTTTTCTTTTGGTACCTTTCCTTTATATCTTCCCTGGATGACTAGAGTTTCAGGAGCCATTTTGCAATCATTGTGGTAGTCATGTAAATTTCCTCAGCAAACCTGGAGGTGGATAGCCAGAAGGAAACCCATTGCTAACAACATCCTAGAGCATCTGCCTCAGCCTAGACTACCAACTTGTAGACTTTTTGCCAAGTGAGAAAGGTCAACACCTATGCATGACTTTTGTCCTGTTATTTATGGACAAAAGCATTTCTAACAGATACAGGATCTGAGATCAATTTTTTCTGTACACATAGCCAGTTGTGTCATCACAATATATTTTTTCCGACTAAATTAAAATACAATTCTTAGAGATACAGATTACTGTCTTATATAAATTATAGTCTATTCTGGTAATCTCTATTTAAAGAAAATTTCCTCTATTGTGGGGTTGATAAAATATCAATTTGATTCTTAAAGCTTTATAATTGGTTTTTATGCCAGGTAAGCAAGTTTATTCTTAGTCTTCATTTTTTATATATGTTTGGGCTTTTCTTGGACAATTATTCCTCTGTATACACTTAATGTATTTTTATAATAAGAAAAAAAACAATTTGTTGTGGATCAATTTGGAAGTCAAAAAAATAATGTTAAGCCTTGGAAGCCTTGGTGTATTTATAATTTTATAATAATAGAATCTGCTCTTAGAAGGCAGGTCTTGGGGCTTGGGGCTTGTTTTTAAGTTTGGTCATTTAACTTATTCATTGTTCTTGATTCTCTAAAAGAAATTTTTTATTTTTTATATATAATTACGATGACTTTATTATTTATTTAAGTATTTTATAGTTGTCCATATTCTGATTAAAATTTTTTCAAATTTCCATTATAAAATGCTTATTCATAAAGACATAGGTAAGTAGGTAGATTTTAAAAAGGATGTGTTTGACAGATTCTATTGTGTTTTCTGCATATACCATCTAAGGTCATTACAAAGATAGTTAACTATTTGTAGTCAATGTTTGTGATAGTAATTTCATATTTTACCTTAGTGTCCTCACTGGAATCTCCAAGACAATGTTGACAACAATATTGTTTATTGGCATACTTGTTTATCTCCTAAGTTTAACTAAAATATTTTTCCTTCAGATTTTTTAGAATATTTTCTACCAGCTGTTTTTATGTAGACCTTAAATAATTACAGTTAAGAACATATTATTAAATATTTTATTTTTTAACATCTATTTATATTTTACAAAGTAACAAACAGGCTGAATTTTGTCAAATTATTTTCAGATCTTTGATAAGGATGCATGATTATTGTACAATTTTTTAACATGAGAAAAGAAGGGAAAATAGATGACATGCACACAAAATTTAGGACCCTTTGAAAGAGCAAGTTAATACTACCTGCAGCTTGGTGGCAACAATTTTAAAAGACTAAAGAAAATGGATAATTTCTTATCAAAAATATAAATTACTAAAATATTATCCTACAAGTACCAAACTTAAAAATTCAATTATTCTTATTAAAGAATATCAAAATTTTTAAAGGTCTCTACTGTAAAAGAATAAAAAAACACTGGAGTCATGAAGATCCTATACTAGGTCTGTCTAATTTTAAAGAATATACATTTTCTTTCTTTTTTTAAAAAAAAAAATTAAGTTCAAGGGTACATGTGCTGGTTTGTTATATAGGGAAACTTGTGTCATGGGGGTTTGTTGTACAGATTATTTCATCACCCAGGTATTGAGCCTAATACCCATTAGTTATTTTCCCTCATCCTCTCCATTCTCCCTCTTCCACCCTCTAATAGGCCCCAGTGTGTGTTTTTCCCCTCTACATGTCCATGTGTTCTCATCATTTAGCTCCCACTTATAAGTGAGACGATGGGATACTTTGTTTTCTGTTCCTGCCCTAGTTTGCTAAGGATAATTGCCTCTAGCTTTATCCACGTTCCTGCAAAGGACATTGTCTCATTTTTTTATGGTTGCATAGTATTCCACGGTGTATATGTACCATATTTTCTTTATTCAGTCTATCACTGATGGGCATTTAGGTTGAGTCCACGTCTTTGCTATTGTGACTAGTGCTGCAATGAACATATGGTGCATGTGTCTTCATAATAGAATGATTTATATTCCTTTGGGTACATACCCAGTAATGGGATTGCTGGGTCAAATGGTATTTCTGCTTTTAGATCTTTGGGGAATCTCCATGCTGTCTTCCACAATGGTTGAACTAATTTACACTCCCACCAACTGTGTATAAGTGTTTCTTTTTAAAAAAATATTTTATTTTATATTAAGTTCCAGGATACATATGCAGGACGTGCAGGTTTGTTACATAGGTAAATGTCTGCCGTGATGGTTTGCTGCACCTATCAACCCATCACCTAGGTATTAAGACCCACATGTATTAGCTATTGATCCTGATGTTCTCCCTTCCCCCACCCCCCGACAGTGTTCCACTCCCTGTGTCCATGTGTTCTCATTGTTCAGCTCCCACTTATAAATGAGAACATGCAGTATTTGGTTTTATATTCTTGTGTTTGCAGTGTTCCTTTTTCTCTGCAACCTCAGCAGCGTCTGCCATTTTTTGACTTTTTAGTAACAGCCATCCTGACTGGTGTGAGATGGTATCTCATTGTGGTTTTGGTATGTATTTCTCTAAAGATCAGTGATGCTGAGCTTTTTTTCAAATACTTCTTGGCCACCTGTATGTCTCCTTTAAAAGTATCTGTTCATGTCCTTTGCCCACTTTTTCATGGGGTTTGTTTCTAGTAAATTTGTTTACGTTCCCTATAGATACTGTATATTAGACCTTTGTCAGATGCAGAGTGTGCAAATATTTTCTCCCATTCTGTACGTTGTCTGTTCACTCTGTTGATAGTTTCCTTTGCTGTGTAGAAGCTCTTTGGTTTAATTAGGTTCCATTGTCAATTTTTGGTTTTGTTAGAATTGCTTTTGGCATCTTCATCACGAAATCTTTGCCTGTTCCTATGTCCTGAGTGGTATTGCATAGATTATCTTCTAGGGTTTTTATGGTTTTGGGTTTTACATTTAAGTCTTTAATCCATTTTAAGTTAATTTTTGTATATGGTGTAAGGAAGGGGTCCAGTTTCAATCTTCTGCACATATCCAGTCAGTTATTCTAACATCATTTATTGAACAGGATATGGTTTCCTCAATTGCTTGTTTTTGTCAGATTTATTAAAGATCAGATAGTTGTAGGTGTGCAATCTTATTTCTGGGTTCTCTATTCTGTTCCTTGGTCTGTGTGTCCTTTTTTGTACTAGTACCATGCTGTTTTGGTTACTGTCACCCTGTAGTATAGTTTGAAGGGAGATAGTGTGGTGCCTTCAGCTTTATTCTCTTTGTGTAGGATTGCATTGGCTATTTTGTTTTTGGTTCCATATGAGTTTTAAATTTTCTCTAGTTCTGTGAAGAATGTCAATGGTAGTTTAATAGAAATAGAACTGAATCTACAAATTGTTTTGTGTAGTATGGCCATTTTAACAATATTGAATTTTCTAGGCATGAGTATGGAAGTTTTTCTGTTTGTTTGTGTCATCTCTGATTTCTTTGAGGAGTGTTTTGTAGTTCAGCTTGTAGAAATCTTTCATGCCCCGGATTAGCTGCGTTCCTAGGTATTTTATTCTTTCTTGTGGCAATTGTAAATGAGATCGTGTTCCCGATTTGGCTGTCAGCTTGTCTGTTGTTGGTAACCAGTACAGTTGCAGAAGACATTCCTAATGCATATATCTGACAAGGCACTCATTGGATTAAGAATACATAAACAAACACACACACACACACACACACACACACACACACACCCCAGAAATTCAAATTCAAATGAAAAGGACAAAACTAAAAAAAATTTAACAAATAACATATTTTACAAAAAAGAGATATCCAAGTTGTCAATTTTATAAAAACGGCCTTAATTTTATTAGTGAAATAAAATTTAAGCTATAATGATATGTAAATACAAATCTATCAGAATAATTAAAATTTTTTACAAAGGAATATATACCAAATTTGAAAGATCCACTGTTGGCAGGTGGATAAACTGATACAGCAATTTTAGCAAACTCTTTTGCAGTATCTACTCAACAAAATATATGTGTACAATGTAACCCAACTGTCTAATACTGGACATTAGATTAAATCCTATGAAACTGCTAATTTCCAATTGTTTGTGACTTACGAGCGGCAATTTCATATGATTTATGCACCCAAAAGAAAAGTTTCCATATATTCACCAAATGTTATTTTTAGAATATTTTAAGTAGACCTTTTTATAATAGTCCCAAACTGGAAACTAATGAAACAGCCAACAGTAGAATCAACAAGTAAAATGTGATTTATTTATACAGTTGACTACTATAAATAAGTGATATGATTTACAGCTAAATGCAACTATATGTTGTGTCCAAGGATACTACTGATGAAAGAAGTCAGTCATTAAGAGGCGCACAATATATGATTTTCGTTATATAAAGTACCAAACAGTCAAAACTAACCTAGATGTTAATAAGTCCTCAGATGTGTTACCCTTATTTGGATTAGGTAGTAGCTGAAAGAGATCACAAGAATTCTTCTGATGTGTGAAAGACGATCTGTTTCTTGATATAGTGCTCAGTTCAACAGTTTTTGAAGATTTGTTGAGCTGTATTTAGATATGTATAGTTCTCAATATAAAAATTATGCTTCACTAATTAAAAAATAATAGTGTCCCCATGTTATGGCGGTACATATTAAAGATAAATTTAAAAATATTTAGAGAAGCGATTGACTGTTGAGAAAGTGCATAGACTACTGAACAATACCAGCCTGTCAAAACGGACTCTCCTTGCACTATTTTCTATGATTTTGACATAAATTTTTGTAAATGAAGATTATCACATTAGATGTTTTTAAGCAGAAATGGCAAGAACAGTTACATGGAGTAGCAATAATTCAAATTCAAATGCACCCATAAACTTCAGCATTATGATATCCTTTACCCAATAAAACAGAAGTGATGTTTTAAATAATTTCATACCTTGTACAAAATGCTTTTATGATATTAGTCACTAGCTTATAATGGTCATTTTCACTTCTATGGTGGATCTAATATAATTTTGGACCAACAATATTTTATGTCACTGCTTACCATCAGTTTTTAACTTCTATAATTTGACAATGTTAGTGATACTTAATAACATTTAATATCTCAATTGTATAAAAATCAATTTTTACATTACTTACATTCATGCATAAAAAATCATTTCAATTACATTGGTCCAAATTTGGTTTTCACTGGTAGTTACAAACCAGTTGTTCATCCATTTTTAGGAGAGATAATAAATATCTTTTTAGATTAACAAACTGTTTTTATTCATCAGACATAGTTGCACTGTGAGATAACTGTTCCATTAACTCCTCAAAGAAATTTTAGGGATCTCATTCATTTTTTTCAAAAATATCAACACAATATTTTCTATGGATAAGGAAACACTGTTGGCAGTTTCTATAAGCAAAACTGGACATGAAAACACCATAGATGTTAGACAGCAAAATGAATTAAAATAAATATTAGACTTTTTAAAAGAATTATTATTTTTTCTCAGTTAAGATTATGACCCAAATCTTAAGTCTGTTAGAATCTGTATTCAGGACTCAAGACCCTACTATAGTTAGAATTCGTTTACATGTGGCAGTAGATGGCAATAAGAGATAATGATAATAACTTACCTTTGTGTAGCAGTTTATATATTTGGAGCTGACTCTAGAAAGCACATACCAGAGTTGGGGCTGAAAAACAAATTAACAATTTTTTGCTTAGTGTACTTTCCACCATGTTAAGATTTTACTTTCAAACAAATTGGCCAAAATCTTTGTTCTAATTTAACTTGAATAAAAGAGAAAAAAAAAATCCAAGTCAGGCATAGTTTGACTACAGAGGAGAAATCATACATGAGGTGTCAAATTTTCCCTGACTTAGATTTTTTAAAAATACTTTTTAACTTACAGTTTATAGGATCTGCAAGTAATAACAAGAAAAGAGGTGTAAAACTAGGGAAGGTAACATGAGAACTAGTGACATTGAGTTATGGGTTTGTTCCTCGACTTGTTCCCTGTGAGTTCAGGCGCTTTGGGCCCCTTGTCTCACATAAACCAGAGGAAAGGCTATTCTTAGGCAGAGAAATTTCACATATTAGTCATATTCTTTGAGCCAGCTGGGGTGAGAGAGAAATACTATCACAAAATTAAATAGGCAAAAGCCTACAGGCAATCAACAACTACTTAAGATTTATAATTTTAGGGACTTTAATGTGGCCTACTGAATGCACAACAGGTGATTGTCATGAGCTGAGCAAAGTTAGAAATAACCAGGTCCATACACGTTTGTGTCTTTCCACAACGTCAGGCTTTTCCTGATGCTATTTTAATCGCAAAACTACTAGCTACATGGAGTTCCCAAGGAGGTAATTCACCTTAGTACTTCCCATTCACTCAGTAGTCAGAGCTGCAGGCACACAGGCCCAAGCCACTCCACAAGTCAGTCAATATTGCAAACCATACATAATAGTATATATAATCAATATATAAATGCTACAGGTTAAGCATGCCACAACACACAAAGTAACACTTTACATCAAGAGAAAAAAAAGATAGAAGAAAGGGTAACAAACCAGTCCAGGGGAAGCAAAGAAGACAAAAGGAAGGATTCCTGGTCTGGGCCTGGTAGTCCATCAAGCCTTGCAAGGAAGAGTCTTTGAGGCGGCAGAGCCTTCAGTGGCAGATGCCAAGTTCTTATCATGAGTGAATGCAAAATGATGTCAGTTAAGATGGCCATTTTAAGCTGCTGGAGGTCTAATCTTTTATAGTCACAGAGTCCTCTGGTGAGAACTGATAATGGAAGAGTGTGCTTGTTTGTGTCCTTATCTGGTTGGATGCAGTCTTTATTTTTTGTTGTTATTTATTAAACAAAACACCTTATGCTTGCTGACAAAGTGCCCTATGAAATATCAAATGGAGTCTTTTTCTAAGATGGAGTTAGTTACGTCAAGTGTGCTCTATACAGTGATATTAAAAGTTGTACTGCACACATGCCATTCCTTTAACTTAAATACTGACCCCTCAAAAGATATTCAGGTATATAAAACTAACAATTATCTATATCTCATTTAGATTTATATTGATGTAGATCAAGCTTGTCAGCTTGTCCAACCTGTGACCCGCAGGCTGCATGCGGCTCAGGACAGCTTTGAATGCAGCCCAAGACAAATTCGTAAACTTTCTTAAGACATTATGAAATTTTTTTACAAATTTTTTTTTTAGTCAGCTCATCAACTATGGTTAGTATTAGTGTTAGTGTATTTTATGTGTGTCCCAAGAAAATTCTTCTTCCATTGTGGCCCAGGGAAGTCAAAAGATTGGACACCCCTGGTATAGATACCTAAAATCCAATTTATCTATATATTTCAATATCCAAATAGATCAATAGATATTCAAATAGGAATTTAAAATTTATTTAAAACATTTATATATGTAGAAGTTACCATAGTATTTTATTTTTATTGAATCAAAATCTGATTCTGAGGCCTCATCCCTTTGAAATGGAAAATTCAGGCTGAGATATCCCTCAAGCTCCCGTAGGTCTTTCACAGAGCACATTTTTTAGTGCAACTCCTAATGCCATTCAGATTTTCTCAAGATCAGAATTTAAGACATATAACAAAATTAGTCTTATGAAATTCAAGTTTATTTTTAATAATGTGAAATGGTGATTTAATAACATTCTAATGAAAATGTACTTCACATAAAATATACAGGTAATTTTAAAGCTATCTTTTTTTTAGTTTTCTACTTTGATGATTGAGCAGATCTTTTTCACTGCTATATGTAAGGGTGGGCTCTATACACACAGTCTTCATTCTTAACACATATGGTGAGGATAACAGTGACTAATTTCAAGTCATTGAATATCTTTGGCAATAAAAATGTGCCACTTATGTTTATAGATCAAACTATATAAATGGCTATTACTTCATGAATTTGAGCCCTATTAATACCTATGTGTATTTAGAATTTAAGGTTTCTCACTTGAATGAACTTCTGGCCCAAATCTATTTTCATTGTCATGGGAATGCTAATAAACTAATAACATGTTAGCAGTTTCATCACAAAGTAAGTAGCTCTACTTAAATTTAAACATCTTAAAAAAACATTTTTAACTTTCCAGATAGAATTGACATCCTTACCTATGTAGGGTTGTAAAAGTTTAGAAATTAGAGCTTCTCTTATTCACAAGAAACTATTCCATACTACAGAAAGTGTGCTAAGCAATGTTTTGCCCAGTCCGAAAATCTACCTCTCACACCTTTCCTCTATTTTATAGTAATTCCATTAAATCTCAGAGGTTTATTATTAACTAACTTATAATTGTAGCAACTAACTTATAATTGTAGCACTTGAAAACTTCTTTAGGAACAGTTTTGAGCAAATACGCTCAGAGACAGAGAACATAAATGGAGAATAAAACACATGGTAAGCCCTTATATATACATATACAGGATGACATGGTTCAGGAATGGAGAACGAAGAGGTCTCTGAAGTAAAGACAATGCAATAATGAGATTCAAGATTAATTATTTCCAAGTTTTGCCACAGACAACTTCTTCTGAACTGAAGCACCGCTTCTAGATTGATATATTCAAACTATATAATTAACAGGGTTTTTTAAAATGTAGAAACTTCTTCATTCTCTAGGAACATATTCCATGTTCCATTCCATGTTCCGTATTCCATTCCAATATTCTAACTCACAATGCTCATAACAAGGAGATAAAGTTTTTTCCACATTTCTTGAAAATAGTTTTACAGTTGCTAACCTTTCCTTGTTAAAAAGTGACGTACTTAAGAGATAAACTTTTGAAGCACTTCTTGAATTTTAAAATGAAAAGCAATGTAAAACGTTTAAACTGCTTTTGGTTTGTGCCTTTCCATGGGACTACCTTTTTTCTAAATCAATAAATGAACCAGAAACATCAGAGTACATGTGGGGACATTAATGCACTTTGGAAACATAGAATGTTGTCTGTCTTAGGAAGGTAGGTGTAAGTTAAGGGACCCAATTCTTAAAAAAAAAAAAAAAAAAAAAAAAGGAGTTGTTGTGAGAAGAATTGTTGTGTTTTGAAGATTTATTTCCTTTTTTTTATTATACTTTAAGTTTTAGGGTACATGTGCACAACGTGCAGGTTAGTTACATATGTATACATGTGCCATGTTGGTGTGCTGCACCCATTAACTCGTCATTTAACATTAGGTATAGCTCCTAATGCTATCCCTCCCCCCTCTCCCCACCCCACAACAGGCCCCAGTGTGTGATGTTCCCCTTCCTGTGTCCGTGTGTTCTCATTTTTCAATTCCCACCTATGAGTGAGAACATGCGGTGTTTGGTTTTTTGTCCTTGCGATAGCTTGCTGAGAATGATGGTTTCCAGCTTCATCCATATCCCTACAAAGCACATGAACTCATCATTTTTTATGGCTGCATAGTATTCCATGGTGTATATGTGCCACATAAAACAATTACTCCATATGTTGGAAGAGATCATCGCTGGCATGGAAGAAAGAAGATGGAAGACATGGGAAACGGAGCTGAGTCAAGTTCTGAAAGATAATTTGCCTCTAGGAAGTGGCTTCCTCACAAACCAAGAGAGTTATAACCCTACATCCCAAGAATGATAAGATGATGTGAAGTTACAAGACCCAGATGTGGAATCAGTGCAGAGGGTGTTATGTATCCATCATGGCACTGTGCAGGACTGAACATGTCAAGAAGTAGCATAGCAAGACGGTACTGATCTCATCCCCATTAATTTATGTGTGGATTTGGGAAAATTATGTTTGGAAAGAAAGGAAGTGCCTGGGTTTTTTGGGAAATATAAAATGTGAGTGGAAAGTGAGGTTGATATTTTAATATAACAATCTCTGGTTAATATACATCTTCCTTTCTTAACCTGCTGATTAACATTATTTTTTCAAAATATTTTCCCCCACCTTCCTGATTTCAGAAATCTTGTCTTTTATTTTGGGTATCTGAACATTTTTTTCTTTATAATAAAAATCTATAAAAATTGTAAGCCATTTACACCTATTTTACCTGGTTTTGGCCATTTCAGATAACTAGAAAGCAAAATATTTGCAAATCCTAATCTTCTTTTTCTACAAAAACAATAAAATGAATGAGGTAATATTTTTTAATAGGCATAACATCAAAAGTTGTCTTCATTTAATTCTTTTTCTCATTTGACTAATCTTACTTCTCCAACTGGACGTCTTTTGGGGTAGCCTCACTCAGTAGATATTACCTCTACACAAAAGTAATTTACACAGAATCCCTTAGAGAGACTCTCATAATATGACACCAATAAATACTATTCCTGCAAAATACCCCATAAAACTCCAGTACCTGTGTAATGCAATCTCTAGAATGAAATTTCAAAACATTTCCACTATCTGATCCCAAGAAATAGCTGCCTATATTTTACCATGAAATGCTGCAGTCTCGACGCTGTTAACGAAGCAACGAAAGCAGAAGTTGCTGGCTTTCTACACATCCATTGTCTGAGCAGCAAAAATTGAAAAGATTGGACCACATCAGGGCAGGACTTACTAACTGCACTAATAGTCTACTCCAGGCCAATGAAAAAGCAACTTCTGGCAGGGCGAGGTTGCTCACACCTGTAATCCCTGCATTGTGGGGAGGCTGAAGTAGGCAGATATCTTGAGCTAAGGAGTTCCAGACCAGCCTGGGTAACATGGTGAAATCCCTTCTATACAAAATACAAAAAAAAAAAAAAAAATTAGCAGGGCATGGTAGCACGTGTCTGTAGTCCCAGCTACTTGGGAGGCTGAGGTGGGAGGATAGCTTGAACCTGGGAGGCAGAGGTTGCATTTAGCCGAGATTCTGCCACTGCACTCCAGACTGGACAACAGAGACAGACCATGTATCAATTAATAAATAAATAAATAGGCTGGGCGGGGTGGCTCACACCTGTAATCCCAGCATTTTGGGAGGTCAAGGCAGGTGGATCACCTGAGGTCAGGAGTTTAAGACCAGCTTAACCAACATGGTGAAAACCCATTTCTACTAAAAATACAAAAATTAGCCCAGGCATGGTGGTGCATGTCTGTAATCCCAGCAACCTGGGAGGCTGAGGCAGGAGAATTGCTTGAACCCAGGAGGTGGAGGTTGCAGTGAGATTGCGCCATTGCATTCCAGCCTAGGTGACAAAAGCAAAATTCCATCTAAAAAAATTAATAAATAAAATAAAGAAAGAAAGAAAAGAAAAGAAAAGAAAAAGAAAAACCTAGCACAGAAATGGCAAACTCATGCAGTGTATGCCACCATCACTTTCTACTTCGCTTTCTACATTTATCACTAGCACCAACCCTGGCCTCAGAAGCTATACCAACACAGCAATGCAGGTAGCTACTATGAACTGACAGTAGTGGACAAACTGGTTAAAACACATCTTTTCACTTAGAATAGCTTGTTTGGGCGGGGCACGGTGGCTCACGCCTATAATTCTATCACTTTGGGAGGCTGAGGCCGGTGGATCACCTGAGGTCAGCGGTTTGAGACCAGCCTGACCAATATGGTGAAACCTCGTCTCTACTAAAAATACAAAAAATAAAAATAAAAATAAAAATAGCTAGGTGTGGTGGTGTGCACCTGTAGTCTCAGCTACTGGGGAGACTGAAATAGGAGAATTGCTTGAACCCGGGAGATGGATGTTACAGTGAGCCGAGATCGCCCCACTGCACTCCAGCCTGGGTGACAAAGGGAGACTCTGTCTCAAAAAAAAAAAAAAAAATAGCTGTTTGTAGAAATTGTGGCTCATACCTAATTCCACAGGGCACTCCCAAGGATGCTAGCTTACTTAAACTATTAGCCATCTTTAAATTTCATACATGTTTTTCATCTGAACTTTAATCTTTTGGTACTAGTTTTGTTTTGGCCACTCTCACTCCTGGCCCAAACCTCCTTCCATATTCTTTCAGTAGAGATTGTGATACTCCAGCCTTGACACAAACAGCTTACATATTCTAAATGATATCTAAATATAAAATTAAGGTTTATTATACAAAAAGTAAGAAAGACCATACTTCACATAATGTGCTATACATCCATGATGTATTCTACAGTATACTTACCTCACTAGAGTAGGATTCAGTTTTGTGCATATCACTAGAATCATTTTTTTCTCTTTAAACTTTCTTTTAATGTTCTAACTTTATTTAGTCTTATAGAATTCCAAAATAACTTCTTATATTTTCTAACTTTATTTCTGCTTCTGGTCAAGGAGCAGAAACCAAGATTGGAGAAAGAAGTCTTGTTTTTAGAAGTATCTAGAATAAGTTTCTATGACAACCATGACCCTTATGCCTGTAGACATTCCTCTTTTGAAATCCAGGGGAGCTAAAAATAAAAGACTTTTGAAAGCCACCATTTCTGTTGTATTGGCTGCATGACTCCCCATCATGTAAGCCAAGGAAACCTAGCTCAGAGAAAAGCTTCTACAGGTATTTTTTTTTCTAAGCCATATTTCACTAGACTCAATTCAACTCTTCAATCCTATTACTCTTCTATCATCACACTTATCCACCCACATCTTATGATTGAATAGAAGGCTGTGCCTATAAAAAGAACATTTTTTTTTTCCAGTGGAATTAGGTAAAGGGAAAAAAAAAATACCTGACACATGTTCTCCTTTGGTCTGAGAAATCCTTGCCTATCAAATGCTTTGTGTGTTAAAATGAATAGTCACTGATATTATTAACATAGGGCCTTATTCCTTGTTATAACCCATAACTTATGACATGTCATAAGTTAAAAAGAAACTTAAATTACTTGTTCTTTATGTGCTGGAGAGGGATATGATAGACAGGGATAGATACACATGCTTTGATTTTTAGTCATAGACATACAGATTTATGTATCAATTTATAGATATGCCTTCATATATATGTATGTTTATATAATGACATCTCTTATAATGATAGAAACATAGATATGACTTTAAAACTATTATTTTAAGTCTACAGAAATATAATCTAAAAATGTGTGTTTATAGAATAACTTAAATAATAGGGTTGGCTTTGAAAATGAATAAACTCCATGTGATGAATACTTCCAATTTATTTAATTTCTAAGTGATAGAAACAGAAATACTATTTTAAAAGGTGTCTATTGGAAGAAGTGGGTGTGTGTGTGTGTGTGTGTGTGTGTGCCTCTATGTGTTTTCACTGATCCAATTCAAGAAGGAATTGTAAATACACAGGATACTGTTCTTTCCTTACTATATGATTCAGGATTCTTTCTTTTTTTTTTTTTTTGAGACTGAGTCTTGCTCTGTCTCCCAGGCTGGAGTGCAGTGGCACGATCTCAGCTCACTGCAAGCTCCACCTCCCGGGTTCACGCCATTCTCCTGCCTCAGCCTCCAGAGTAGCTGGGACTACAAGTGCCCGCCACCATGCCCGGCAAATTTTTTGTATTTTTTTTAGTAGAGACGGGGTTTCACCGTGTTAGCCAGGATGGTCTCGTTTTCCTGACTTCGTGATCCGCCTGCCTCGGCCTCCCAAAGTGCTGGGATTTCAGGTGTGAGCCACCGTGCCCAGCCATGATTCAGATTCTTATAACAACTAACAGAAAACAATCTATTTTAACATTGTAGAAAAAGACATAAGGCAAGGAATGAATGGTTCCCATTAGGAGGGTCTAATGTAATTATTTGGAAATGAAAAGCTCAAAAGATCATTTTGCAAATGTATGAAGAGCTTTTAAAAAAAAAATTACCTGCATTCTGCTTAAGAAACCTAAGCACAGACTGAAAAGGATATTCAATTTTACTTTTCTATCTAAGATTTTGGTATGATCATGTGTATTATTCCTCACATTGCAAAGACAAGCAGTTTTTATGTTTGGTAATGACCACCCAAAGTGGTAAGCAACAGAAATGGTATATTCAATTATCAACAGCTGAGAAGCCTAGGATTAGGAATTGAAGCCCTCAGTTTAGATAGCACTAATCTGGGATCACAGTTTAAATATTACTAAAGTGAGTGTTTTGATCCATATTAAGCTGAGAAGTGTTTTTGCACCCTGATAAAACAAGTTCTTTTTTCCCCCCTCTTACTAGATTTGTCCTCAGTTGCCCTAATTTAGGTGTCTACTAAGGATTTTATTGAAACTTATTGGTTGAAAAGCTTATCCTGCAGCTGGGTCAGCAAGCCTTTAGATATTCAAACAAAATTCTTCCCCTGTGAGAAAATTTTATCTATTATGAACAACACTATGTTCAAAATAATTTTTCTGGTTTTAATGTGCTTTCCTTTTTCCACCAATATACATACTCTTAAATCTTATTTGTATGAATACCATGAAATATTTGCAGATTGGCATATTGGGTGTGATTTTTTTGCAGTAATGACAAATTATTAAATCTTCGTATTCTCTATAAACTCAATATGTAACCATTTTATGTGGGCTTGAAGTTTTCTTATGTTGTTCCTTTAAAAGAGTTTGAAAGAGACCAGCAAGTTGTTGGTTCAGGTCTTGGCACTGGGCATTGCTGCAATGATTTCAATGTCCTTCAGCTTCTACTGCCAAAGAATGATGTAATCAGTTTGATGCCATCATCTGGCCCGAGGGGCATCTCTTTGATGTATTTTAGGTATAATGTGGTGACCACAAGTACACTGCTGCTTAGCCCACTTCTAAAGTTGGTTAAGAGATTAATTGCGGGTATTCCCAGTCCTACATAATCTTATTCAGGCTAAACTAGTACTACTAATCTATAAAGGAAAAATTGAAATCAAGATATTATTTGGCCGGGTGTGGTGGCTCACGCCTGTAATCCCAACATTTTGGGAGGCTGAGGCGGGCAGATCGCTTGAGGTCAGGAGTTTGAGACCAGCCTGGCCAACATGGTGAAACACTGTCTCTGCTAAAAATACAAAAAAATTAGCTGAGTGTGGTGGTGCACACCTGTAATCCCAGCTACTCGGGAGGCTGAGGCAGGAGAATCACTTGAACCCAGGAGGTGAAGGTTGCAGTGAGCCAAGATCACACCATTGCACTCCTGCCTGGGTGACAGAGCAAGGCTCTTTCTCAAAAATAAATAAATAAATAAAAATAACATTACTTGATTCCAGTAATGTGGTGAAGAATCTGTCTAGATCTTCTTGCTGCACTCAAATGTTATCCTAACATTGTATGTTGTAGTTGTAGTAGGCAATCATGTGCCGATGACTTGTCTCTGTCTAGAAAAGCTGGTATATGATCAAAGAGTCATCAATATATTTTGCCAAACCTATAAATTTTTAAAGAGTGACTTAACAAATACTTTTAAAGAAAGCATTAAAATGACAATCATACTTAGCTTCATCCTGTACATCATACTATACATCAGTTCTGCAGTCTTACCTTATCCCTGTATCTCTATCTCTTTTTTTTCTTTTCTGTTTTCTTATATTCAAAATAACACGATTGCCTGAGGGCCTTTTCTGTCTCTAAAAATTCTACAAATTTATAACTGATTACAAAGTCAACACTTAAGATAGGTTATTTTGAGGAAAGAAGGCTATTCAAAAATGTAGGCATATTCAGTATGTTTTAAATTTACTCATATGCTAACTGCTAGAGTATCAATTCAAAGAAGATCAGACCCCCAAATGATGCATTTTTATACTCACTATCACATAAAGACTCATCTCAGTATAAATTCAGCTTTTGCACACATGGTATTGAAGGTTCTTTGGTCTCAAATAAATAAATATGTTTCCTACAGTTTAAACCAAAGGGGATTTATTATTAGGACTCAAAAGCATCTCCCAGGCCAGAATATCAGGGAGTACACCTGGACCCTGTGAAAGAATTGAACTAGAGTCTGCAGAACATTAGGAGATTCATGAAGTCAGATTCTGTGCTTCTCTCTAAGCAGTTCTACCTATGGTTACATCAACTTGAAAATCACTTCTTCATAAGAGCTTTGCCTTTTCCAACTACTTTCACCACTAAGCATTTCCTACTGTGACACTTTCTCATTGCAAGTGTGTTTGCTTTTTTGATACTTAACAGAATTTCAATTAATTACATATTTACTATATGAATGTGCTTATGTTTATGTTGTATCCATTTATAATGTCTGTTTCACTGTTACCTGAAGCTCTCAGAAGGCATTGATCATAACTAAGTTTGTTAATGTTTCCTAAACACCTAGCACAATGCCCAACTAAAATAAGTTCTCAAATGGCTGTTGAATGAATGAATGGGGCCACATATCCTTTTCATCTTTACCACTCTCTGTACGGTAAGTTTTATTTTTTTTCTATTGGTATCGATCTGCTTCCTTTTTTATCAATACTCATGGGTGACATTGAGCATTGATCAGCTACTTATGCATCTTAGTTCCAAATACTACCCATAAGATTATCATACTGTATAATAATAGAATGTAAGGGCTAAAAGAGCTCCATTTGGCTTCACTAATTGAAAATAAAAAAAGTTTTCAAGGCACAGTAGAAAACAGCCAAGATTATAATACAAGCTTCCCGTTTCCCCCATTAAAATTGTAGTTTTATGTAGCGAGACCAAGATCACCCGTTCTCTTTTGAAAGTAAAGAACACTGAAGCATATCGAGTCAATATATTTTAGTTACTACTGTTTTCAGTAGTGATGGTGATGGATACTGTGAAGGATTAAAAAAAAAAGTATAAGAAAGTTTCTACCATACAGGAACTTAGACTAACTGTGAAGTCAAGTTTGACACACAGTAAAGACCACAGTCACAAATAAAATAGAACCATAGCCTTCTAGCACTTAAGCAATTATGTTCTTTTTCCCTTTGGAATATTTTTGAATTTATAGAGAATACATTTTTGATGTAGTATGCCAATATATGAAAAAAATTATGCATAATTTTTATATGTATATGCCTATGTGTGTATGCATCAAATACGCACCAATTATATGGAAAACATAGTGAAAAATTTTATAAAGTGTTTAAATTTTGCAAGAGAATATGTTGTTGATTTTTCCACAATCATTTTGAGCAAACAAGCACGTGCGCATGTGCATGTATGTGTATGTATGTATGTAATAAGGAAACACTGCAAGATAAAAACAGAAAAAAATACAATAGCTATCTGGGTGGGACAAAAATAGAGAGGTGGAAAAGACATAGATAGAAGCTAATTTTTGTTTGTTTGTTTGTTTTTTAGGGTGTCTCATTTGTACAATTGTGAATTAGCATTTGCCATCCTAAACTCATTAGGAATAATTCTTCTCTGTTAGACCAATCAAACATTATTTTTATGGATTATGTAATCATCTAAGCAAACAGCCTTGTTGAAAGCAGACTCTAAGGATATTTGCTGCAAGAATAAGCAGTAATAAATATAGAACACCAATAAAACAAATGCATTGATTTTGCATTTCTTTCAGGTGTTACCACAATGTCACTCACGGTCTTTTCTCCTCAGCTAAATTCAGGATAATAAATTTAGTTGCCATAATTAGTTCTTTAATTTGTTTCTTTGGAGGCAATTAGCATAAAAACTTAGTCATAAGCCTCATTTCAGTCTCCGCTTTTTTCCTCTTGGAAGATTTCCCATTACCTGTCTCTTGGCACATCTAAGAATCAGGAACTATGTTAATGACACTCCAGGTAGAGAAATTAAAGGAAATTGGACAATTTCAGAAAAGGCGGAGATAAAAATGTTTGTAGGCATCTTGGGGTGAGGAGGAGCAATAACAGAAAACTGAAACATGAAAATGTTGATTGTTTCACATATTTGCTTCAGAGCTTAGCTTTGTTTAAAAAATTACAGCCACAAAAATAGAAAGCAAAGTTAAAAGAAACTTGAAAAAAACTTATGGCCTTCCTTAAGAAAAAAAAATGAAAAAGTTTAATAACAAATAGATTTTTGCAAGTTCCTGATTCAATGTATGTTTATAATATTATTATTAACATTTACCTTTAATTCTAGGCTGTTGTGTCAATACACTGAGATGACCATATTTTCTAAACCAAAAATACATATACATTTCTAAAAATTTTTCCTAATGTTTAAATTTATAAACATTAAGATAATTTTAACGTTTATAATATTACAAAATTAAGTCAATGTGGTATGTGTTTAATTAATCTCCATTATTGAAAATAATAAAATTATATAGCACTGAGCTTTGCCTAAAAGTGTATGTTTGCTTCTCATACATCTAACATTTATTTTCTTTGGTTCTTTCTCACAACTTGGATCTCATGAATAATAAGATGGCACATTGTCTCTAAAGACATAGAGGCTGGGAAATTACAGGAAAGTAGAGAATCATAGAACTTAGGAGTTACAGAAACTGTTAGAAGGGTTTTCTTTAATTTTTCTCCTTAGGAATCCTTTATGATCATATTAACACATAACAAATATTATTGATTAAAAAATAAGATAATTTGACAAATCACAACATTGAAAGACATGTAATGAGGGGGACAAAATGGTGATGTAGAAAAAAGTGTCAAATTGCTGGAAGTTAGAAATCCTGAATTCTAACAGTTGCCCTATCACAGATCAGCTGTGTGATAGATGTGCTCACAGAGTAACCAGGGAGGAGGAAGCTTTGGTTGCTAGTCTTCAACATGGGATAATGAGGACAACCCTTTCTATCTAACAGTGTTGTTATCTGGATCAAATATCATAATGTATACAGAAGAATTTGCAAAACATTTATCCTTGAAGTGATAATAGAAATAAGCTGATTCCTATTGTACCACAGCATCACAAATCTTTTGCAGAAAGATTATTTAATTTAATTAAGATATATGGCACAATGATTTAAAATTAGGATTAACCTCTGTGTTGTGAAGCCTTCTATACTTCAGACTGCAGAGACTATATTGTTTTAATAACAGTGTTTGGTTTGACATGTCCCCCAAGCATCTTTAGGACTGAACATAGAAACACTTTCAAGAAGGTACAGATTTTTTATTCCCTTCCAATCTCCATTGTCCTGCTGATTTTTTTCAATAAATTGAATAATTATAAAGTATTTCAAAATTATAAAAATGACAGAAGAATATAATTACCATGAAGAAATCATACAAATATGAACATTTTCACCATTTGCTTCCCACTCAAGAGTTTTTCAGTAAATAAAAATCTTATAAAGTTGAAGCTCTTCTCCTTTTTCACAGATAACTAAGCTCTTGAAGTTGGTATCTTTCCATTCCATAATGACAGTTTTCTTAAACATCAATATGTCCATGAATAACCTATGACAGTATGTGTTATTTTCAAACACTTATACAAAGGCTTCTGTGGTGATTATCTATTGACAACTCAGAGATATGTTTAAACATTTATGCTCTTTCCAGCATCACAGGTGCTTGGGAGCCTGGTAAATATGTTTTTCAAAATCCTTCCCAGTGATGTTTTGGTTGGTTTCTCGCTATACTTATATGAGACTGCATTATAGTCAAGATTTTAATTTCTTAACCAACCTGAAAGGTTTACCTGTAATAGATCTTAGAATTTTTCAAATCATAAATGACTGTCTACCAAGTTTGTTTATAAAGTCCAACTGCAAGACATCTGGCAAATTGAAAGGACAATTGTCTGATGTCAGATAGTGTTGGTTTTCCAGTTCTGCCATTTCCTTTAAATTCTAAATTTTCCTCTAGCTCTCTGTGTGTGCGTTTGTGTGTCAGTTAATACTTGAATTATAAAGTGTTGCACACTTTTTATACACCAACTGTATGGGAAGGATCTGTGAAATGGATACAAGAATGAGTTGTATAAAAGTGCCCCCACTAACAGGTATATGAAAAGGTGCTCAACAAATCATCAGGGAAATGCAAATAAAAACAACAATGAGATCACTTCACACTTATTAGGATGGCTGTTATTATATATATATCAAATATTATATATATCATATATGTCAAATATTAGTGAGAATATAGAGAAAAGGGAACCCTTTTATACTTTTGATGTAAATGTAAATTGGTGTAACCACTATGGAAAACAGTATGAAAGTTCCCCAAACAACTAAAAATAGAGCTATCATATAATCCAGAAATCCTACGTCTGGATATACATCCAAAGGAATTGAAATTGGGATCTCTAAGAGATATCTACATTCCATGTTATTGCAGCATTTTGCAGCATTATTCACAATAGCCAAGACATGGAAGCAACCTCAGTGTTCATTAACAGAAAAGTAAATAAAGAAAATGTAGTATATAGATAAAATGGAATTTTATTCAGTCTTAAAAAGAAGGAAATCCTGCCACCTAAGACAACATAGATGAACCTGGGGACATTGGCCAAGTGAAATAAGCCAGAGACAGAAGAACAAATACTACATGATACAACTTATATAGTGACTCTAAATAGTTAAGCTCATAGAAGCAGGGAGTGGAATGGTGGTTGGCAGGGCCTGCGGTAGGCGAGAGAAAATGTGGAGGCATTAGTCAAAGAGTGCAATTTCAGTTGTGTAAGATAAGCAAGTCGTAGAGATCTGTACAGCATAACGCCTACAGTTAATAATCCTGTACTGTATATTTTAAAACTTAAGAGTATAGATCTAAGTTCAATTCTTTTATCAATAATAATAATAGCAATAAAAACAAGAAGGGTAAGTTTTGCAGGTGATATATAGGTTCATGGCATAAACTGTGGTGATGATTTCAAGGATATAAACTTATCTCCATCAAGTTGTGTACATTTTAATTATGTACAGCTTTTTGTATGTCAAATAAATTTTTAGGAAGAAAGGAAGGGTGCCCCATGTTATTGTCAAATTATCAATGTTTGAATCTTCTTCTTCCCCACCCATTATCTGCTCAATTGAAACAATAGAAAGTCTGACAACTTCTTCCAGGTTATATACATGTTTAGAGCCCTAAATCTATGTGAATATCATCCATTCCTGCTTCATTCTTAAGAAAGAAACTCATCAATAAATTTTCTGTTGACTCTCTTGAGTCTTTGGCTGGATTTGGATGTTGCAATATGTTAGACAGTCTCAATTTCATTCCATTAAAAATGTAAATGTATCCAATTAAAAATAGTAACAACAGGTCGGGAGCGGTGTCTCACGCCTATAATCCCAACACTTTGGGAGGCTGAGGCGGTCGGATCACGAGCTCAGGAGATCGAGACCATCCTGGCTAACACGGTGAAACCCCGTCTTTACTAAAAATACAAAAAATTAGCCCTGCGTGGTGGTGGGCGCCTGTAGTCCCAGCTACTCCGGAGGCTGCAGCAGGAGAATGGAGTGAACCCGGGAGGCGGAGCTTGCAGTGAGCTGAGATTGCACCACTGCACTCCAGCCTAAGTGACACAGCAAGACTCCATCTCAAAAAAAAAAAAAAAAAAAGAAAAGAAAAATAGTAACAACATTAAACAATTGCCCACAGTTTAAGATGCTTCAAGTATTATTATGTAAATTCAAAACTAAATTCAGTACATTATTTGAACTTGCATTGCCTATTTTGTTCAATTTAACCTTCCTCTAATAGAGTTAAACTCAAATATCTTTCTGCTTGCAAGTATTGTTTTTATAATTTCAATTTGCTATAAACTTCAAAGAATTAATTTAGGGCCCTCATTCATTGATTATTTTGATTAAAGTTTTACAACTAATTTTGAACAAAGAACAAATATAAAATCATAGTAGACTTGTGTAGAAAAATTTAAACCTTTTGTAGTACAGTTAGGTTGATTTTGAAAGTAGCACTTCAAAGCATGTATTTCTAAAATAAACTTGCAGATGAGTAGAAAAGAGAAAGAGCTTATGCAATTTCTTGCTTGTTTTGAACATCAGGCTTAGCAAAACAGCTTGGTGGTTTAGTTATTATGTATATACCTAACATATTTATAAATTTTGGACAACTTTATTTCTATTGGTAGAATATTGCATTTTGTTTGAGCATAATTATGAATTATATCGGATTTCTGTACCACATATTGGTTTGTTTGTACCACAAATAAAGTACGTTTCTGTTCCCTGGGTTTCTTTTCTTTGGTTAGAAAATTGTTTTGACCATGGAGTTATACCACAATGAAATTAATATTCATAATATCACTGAAACAAAATTAATGTTGAACTTTTAGCTAAATTTATAATAGCATTCCTAATGTCAGCTATTTCACTTGAGATATTTAACTTAGCAATATCTAAGTGTGTGCTTACGTACTTGCGTGCTTTTTCTCTACACACAAAAAATTTCTAACCAAGAATTAGCATAATTAACTTAAAAGGTCATTCATTTGATCTAAATGAAAAATAATGCTCAAGAGTTATATATTAATGCATCTTTTGCAGGTGCACAGCTAGTATTGCCATCTTTGAATACAGTGTTCTTAAAAATAACTTTTAACTTTTAAAGTAGTTGCTGATTCTTGACCAACAAATAAGTGTCTTCTGGGTTTCACAAGGATAGTAATGATATGCAACCCACAAAGGATGGCAACTTTTGATCAACTTTTCTGTAAGACATACATGTATCATCTATTTTTTGAAAGCATAAATTTAATAGAAATTTCTTATTAAATATGCATTTATATTTTTACATTTATTGCTGTCAAAAAGGTTAATTGCAAAACAAAACAGCATCATTGAACAAGAATTATAGATTTTAACATAAAAAAATTTTAATAAAAAACTTTGGACTATAGACTATGTATGGCAGGACTATTCAATATTTATTTCCTACATATACTATATGTATATCTAATGTAAAATTTCTGATGCTTTCTACTGATATTACTAACTGGCCTCATGTACCTCTCAGGCACTAAAAAGCACAATGACCTAACTGAATGGAATCTCTAGTGGCCAACAGACAGCAGAATTGAATACTTCTGCAATACCACCCAAGTACAGAGTTAGTTGTCTTCAGCCATTCACATACACAAGCAGTTAATTTTGTCAGCTGAGGCTTGCATGCTGCCCTTGAAAGGAAGGTCCTGGTGATATTGATATGTTTAAACCCTTACTAATTATCTTTCTGATTAAAGCAGGTATCAGAAAAAAATTGTCCACTTTCTGTTGAGTTGTCCTCTATAGTTGTAGTGAACCTAGTTGTTTACTACGGTTGAGGACATAGTAGAAATTCCAACTATAAAGCAGAGGCCTCTTAAACCCACCCCAGTGAATTTTAAGGAGCCCCCAAATACTGATAGACTATTTAAAATGAAAATAAATGCGGGACAGTTGCTAAACTGGGCAGAACACATGGCGGGGCCTCAGGCATAAATCGTGAGTAGTCATAACCCTGAGTAGAACGCTAAGACTGAGCGGAGGCTGGTCTTGCTGAGTTGCCAGTCGCAACAGCTGGTAGAACTTGGCTTCGTATTGAGCAAGGGATTTGGGGCACATGGAAAAGAACGTGGAGAGGGGTACCAGTGAAGTAGAAACCATCAGTGTTCACAGGGGAGATATCCTCATCCAGCCATTCTTAATTTATATTCAGTCACCTTCAGGAATCACACATTCCCCCAGGATGTCATGTTAAATTTGATTTGGATGCTCATCCTTGCTGAGATAAAACTGTCATCCTCCTTCCGGTTTTCCTGGTAGTGCCCAAGCAGTTGGGAACCATTTCCTCTAAAACCCTCACAATACATAGTAGCTCCTTTTCCTGGAAGCTGCCTCACTCTACACTTCTTAGTGAAGCTATAGTAGATCAAGGCCATCCTTCTGCCTCTCACTCACTTTCTAATGGAGATTGCTCTTTGTGAGTCAAAGGCTATTTTCAGGCATTCTTTGTGCTGAATACAAAGATAAAATCCAAACAATTTGATGTCTAATGAGGTGCTCTAACAAAAAGCAAAGATGTAGCAAATGGAGCCTCAACATGAATTTCAGGATATGAAACTTTGCTTCTGCTTTCTGCTATTTCTTTATTAATCTATGAAATTCACAGCTACTGCTTCATCCTGAAAGTAATCTCTTCTGATGTTAATACTTTATGTCTTTTCTACCTCATGTTGATCCATTTCTCTTGCCTCTTTGTTTATGGTACAAATCAAATAAAAGAGCCCACATTTAAAATATTCTCAGAGTATATAAAAACATAATTTCTACTGATGCAAGCAAACATGGTGATCTTTTCATTTGCCAAGTGCACCTTCTGTCTTCTGGCTCAGAATGTCATTTTATTTAAAACAAATGAGTTCTTGTTTGACAAGGGTGAAACAAATGATCATCATAAATCAAATCAATGTGGAAAAAATTATACTTAGGCTGAACTGTAATAATTTCTGAGGCCAAATCTAAGGTGCCAGAACCACCAGAACCTTTCAACACACAGGGTGAGTCACTTTTTTAAAAAAATGAGAGTTTTGGAATCTAACAAGGAGTATAGTAGTATAAAATTTGAAAAGAACTTCGGAGAAGGATGCAGATGTTTTAAACAGCCAAGGGCAGCCCCATTAGAGCAGTTTAACAAAGATATGCTAAGAAGATAAAGAAAGTATTGAAAGTGGAATGAGACTCTTTCAGTCAAATGCACAAAACACCTCAATTAGAAGTTCCTACTGAGAGACAAGCCCACACTGAGGGTATACAGCCTACATATGTCTAAGCAGTGTCTCCTGTCTAAGCAGTCACAAGAAAAAGAGACAAAGAGTGGAAGTGCTCTTTCATAGAAGCCAAAGGAAACTGTGTTTCAAGGACATAGAAGTGGTCAATAATGTAGAATGTTGCTGTGATATAAAGAAAGATGGGAGCAAAAAAAGTCCCTTAGATATAGCAAAACAGAGATCCAACTTGACTTAGTGAGGCCCAAATAAAACACGTGTGTTTATACTGTTTGATAGACTTGAGGATCTGTACACCAAGTAAGTTATAGGGGATAACGAGAAGTAAAGCATCAGGGTTTTTTTGTTTGTTTTGTTTTGTTTTGTTTGACGGAGTCTCGCTCTGTCGCCCAGGCTGGAGTGCAGTGGCGCGATCTCAGCTCACTGCAAGCTCCGCCTCCCGGGTTCACGCCATTCTCCTGCCTCAGCCTCCGGAGTAGCTGGGACTACAGGCGCCCGCCACAACGCCCAGCTAATTTTTTGTATTTTTAGTAGAGACGGGGTTTCACCGTGTTAGCCAGGATGGTCTCGATATCCTGACCTCGTGATCCGACTGCCTCGACCTCCCAAAGTGCCGGGATTACAGGCGTGAGCCCACCGCTGCCGGTGGAGTAAAGCATCAGTTTTGATATGCCAAAGCTATCTTTGAATCCTGCCCTCACTTCTTAACAGCACTGTGACATGGGGTGTTTCTCTCTTGTCTAAGCCTCCATGTACTCATCTTTAAAATGAAGGTAATAGAAATCCTACCTGCTACACTTACTGTGAATATTAAATTAGATAATATATGTAATAGGTCAGGTAGAGCACCAAATCAATAGTAGGAGCTAAATATACTAAGTAAAAGAAAATACCAAAAGAATGACAGATCAAGTTTAAAAATGTCGAAAAAAATCAAATTTTTCAAATCAATAACCATTTCCAATGAGATAGCTACTATAAATATAGATAGTTTATCACATAATTAAATCGATGACAATTCTCTCTCCTGCGAATTAATTTAGAGTGGTGAAGACTTTATAGGGTATTAGGTTGGTGCAAAAGTAATTGCAGTTTTCCCATCACTTTTAATGACAAAAGTAATGGTAAAATGCCTTTACTTTTAATATTAAGAGAAATTCCAAAATAATTACTCGTTTGCTAGAATCAGAACTTAGGTTTTTTTTTCCTCAGCACGTGCAAATTCCTACTGTTAGCTCCAAGAAACAAATATACTTTTCTGTATCAGATGTTATATTATTTGAGATGGATGAAGGCATGTATGAACCAAAGGGATTTTTGAGCTTTCATTTGAAATGAAAATCCTGACTTCAAATATTATAACCGCTGCTGATTTAATGTTATAAAAATACTGTTACTATAAAAAAAAAACTTTGAACTGACATATCACAAAAGGTGATGACAAACAAACAAATAAATGAATAAAAATATACACATCAAGGAAATACAAATTAAAACCGTGAGGTACTACCACATACCCACCAAAATGGCTACAACTTAAAAGGTAGAAAATAACAAGTATTGGTGAGAATGTAGAGCAACTAGAATTCTCATGTGCTGCTGGTAAGACTATAAATTGGTACAACCACTTTGAAAATATTTACTCAAACAATTTATGTGATCTAACAATTCCACTCCTTAAGTAATACCCAACAGAAATTCATACATATGCTTACCAAAAGACACATACTACAAGATTTAGAGTGGCACTGTTTGTAATACTGGTTGAGTATTCCTTAGCCAAAATGCTTGGGACCAAAAGAGTTTCAGATTTGTGACGTTTTTGGATTTGAGATATGTGTATTACATATACTTATTGGTTGAACATCCCAAATCTGAAAATCTGAAATTCTCCGATAAGCATTTATTTTGAGTATTACTTTGGCAGTCCGGGAGTTTCAGATTTTGAAGCAATTTTTTTGGATTTTTTTTTATTTGGAATACTCAACTTTTAGTTCCAATAGAATTAGCCACATGCCCAACAGTATGAATGGACCTCACGGAGAATGTTGAACAAAGGAAGCTAGATAATAAAGACTACGTATAATATGACTCAAATAACACGAAGTGTAGGAATAGTCAAAACTATGTTTTAGAAGATAGCGATAGTGAAATGGAATGTAAGAGAGGAGATTCTGGTGTGTTGGTAATAAGCTGTCTCTTAATAGGGGGGCTGATTGCAGGGATATGTTTAGTTGTGAAAATCCTGCAATATATACATTTATATAGGTGCACTTCTCTTTATGTGTATTATGTGTCATTGAAAGTTGTTTAAGAATATTGTCAACATAGCTATACTTACAATTCAAAGGTAATTTTTTGAAAATTTGTGTTAGCCAGCTTTACAAAGTTATTTTAAAATGAAGACAAAAGAGATCTGAATAGCATAATTCACATTCAAAACTCAAGTTATTTTTCTATTCTCAGAATTTATATAACTTACATAATGAAGGTAAGGGAAATAGCTGGTAAATACTGAACAAATCCATTCTTTCATTATTCTCCATTTCTATTTTCTATTCCCAGGATTTTGAATTGGCACCTTTCTTATCCAGTGTTTTAACAACAAAAGACAATAAAATTCAATAAAGTATCTATTTTTTCAAACCTTAATTGCTTTGGATGCTACTATCTTATTAGAAAAACATCGATACTTATGAATAGTTTTTGGGCACTCCTAGGTCAACTATTTAAATTTGACACTATACACAAGTATCTGCTAAAATTAACTGTGGATGCTGGACAGAAACAAATATCTTTGTACACTTAATTTTGTTTGTATCTATGATATTTCATAAATTGAACATTTATAATTAAAACATTTTATGTAACCAAAAATAATCTGTATAATAAGCATTGTGTTTCCTAATTAATCAACTGTGTTCTATCTAATTAGTTTTGAAAAGCAAGCAAACAAAAACTCTGTCTTCCATTTTATTTTGAAATCATTGCAAAGTTATGCTTACTACCAGTGAAAGTCTTCCAAGTTACAACACTTAAGTCACCTGTTCAAAGGGGTATTCCTGCTTATGCTCTGGCTCAAGAACACAGTTCTATTCCTTGTTTCTTTCAGTGGTTCCTTAAAATCCAGATGACATGTCTATGTTAGTCGTTGGGGACTGCTAAAACAAAATATCATTAACCGGGTAGCTAATAAACAACTGAAATTTTTCACAGTCCTGAAGTCTGAGAAGTACAAGATCAAGGTGTCAGCAGATAAGTGTCTGGTAATGACCTACCATATGGTTCATAGCTGGTGCTTCTGTGCTGTGTCCTCACATGGTGAAATGGATGAAAGAGCTCCTTTGGACCTGTTTTCTAAAGGCACTAAGCGCATTCATGAGGGCTTTGCCCCCATGACCTAATCACCTCCAAAAGGCCCCACCTCCAAACAGGGGGATTAGGATTTCAACATATGAATTTTCAGGGATGTAAAAATCCATTTGGGGGGTTAGAATTTCAACATAGGAATTTTGGGGGATATAAACATCTGATCATAGTGATGTTTAAAGCCTGACATGATCAGTGGGCTCAAACAATTTCATAAGGATCAAGTTTGATTCTTAGCTCCACTCTTCTCCATTTTGGCTTTATTTTACATGGAATACCTCTGGTAGATACAAGACATCTATATTGACTCCCAATCTTCCGTCATTCAAGTTTCAAATTCTATGGAAAAGGGAAATAGCTTCTCTCCTATAAATTCCAACAAAAGCTTAATTCCATCTCATTGGCTGTGCTTGGTGTAAGTGCCCAGCCTAAGTCAATCACCAAAGCTAAGAAAAATGTCATATACTAATAAACCTAGGCTTGAGTTATTGTATGCCATCTGCCTAGAATGAAAGTAGGAATCCTATTCAAACCTTATGGATTAAATGTGGCAGAAGAAACAGATGGATCTTCAAATCATTATTGGAAGTTGAATGTATAGATCCTGGTCAGCCAAAATCTCATAGATGTATTCTACACATTCTTTGAAGTAGCAAAAATACTTTTGCTCCCTTTTTATGGACACCTCTATGAAGTATTTTTTCAAAGGGGCATATTGGATTTATTTATAACATTCTGGTTCTCTGTAAATATTAGTACTATAATAAAAGCATGAACAATAGTCACCATTTATCAATTATTATTTACCAGTTAATACTGCAAATACTCCACATTCATTGTTTCTTTTAATCCCATACATCTATAAGATATAAATATTATCATTATTTTATATGAGGAGACCGATATTCAGAAATCCTAAAAATAAGGTCTGGGGTTTCATGGCTTTAAAAATTTAAATTTTAATTTAAAAAATTTACATTCTGCATCTAAGCCATTTTGACTCTATATTCTAGGATTTTAGCATATACCATACATAATGGCTCTTAAATGTTTATATTTAAAGAAAATAACCTTTTAAGGCAATAGACAAAATAAGTTACAATATCAGGATAGTTCCTAGTATACGATATAATCTGGACTTGAAAATTACATACTGATTCATTTCCTCTTTTTCATAATAGTACAATTTTTTCTTCTCAAAAGAATTTCAAAATATTATTTTATGACAGTAGAATAATTTTTAAAACAAGAACATTATAATTCTTACAACATTTTAAAATCTAGAGGGTTGTTCTTTTTAAAACAAGGCACTCAGTATATAAGTTTAATATTTGCCTCTGATTTTTTGCATTTCCTTCTCTTAATCATCCCAGGTGCCTCCTCTCGACAACTTAATCAAATAGTTCTAATCTTTTCAGGATGCAAAAATCCTAGCATATAAAATTATGCTTGCTAACACACAGGAAAAAAATTTTAAAACAAGCTATTAAGAGTATATTACTGTGCTAAGGACTTTGCATGGAATTTTTTCAAACATAAGCCTAGCATCAAAGTCATGTTATGACTTGTAACTCAAGCTTCAATGTCAGTCTGTACATGATTATAATAATTAGATAGTTTTTGAAAAACCTGGCTTTTAATCTGCTTCACAGAATTGTTAGAGCTAAAATCCCTTCCTTCTTCTGAAATAATCTAGGGAAATGTATATATTCTCCTTTGTGATCTTTACACCTTTCTGATTTCCCTGGTACCAACATCCACTACATTTGCCAGTGGTCTAAAATAATAATACCCCACCATACTCCAGACACCCATAGGTTCTTCTGCAGAGACAGGCCTTAGCAGTATATATTAACCTTGTTAATATTGTTCCTTTGATATAGACAAATTTTAGTAGATAGCTCTATGGAACAGGATGTTAAAAATAGTAGGGAAAAATTGATTCAGAATTGATGTACTTTGATTATCAGAAAATACTTCATCCAGATTAGCTTGACTGGCCATTTTGAAAGTTATAGTTTCATACTTACTGGCCCCAACTTTCTAATGTAAACAGAATGGTCTCTGCTGCTTCTGCAAACCAAATTTGTTTTGGGGTCTTATCTCAAACTATGTTCTCCTCTCCCTATCTCTTTGTTAATTTTTTAACCAAAATATTACTTATGAAAGGTAGCCTTCAGATATCCTTAGCTATTAATGAAATCATTTGAACATTATTAGAGCTCAATAAACTATTGTTGATTAACTGTAATAAGAATTACACTTGTAGCTATGAAAATAAGTACTTTCCATTTTAGTCCAGGACATAGAGATCTAAGAATTTAAAAGAGGGCAAATAAAAATGGGGTAATAGAGTATAATTTTTCACTTAATCATGATTCATGCAGGAAATATATGTATATATTTATATACATAAATACATTTTTTACATAACTGTAAATATATATTTTTTACTGAGTTCCAAGTACTAGGTACCCTGATGAGCTTTGGATAAAAAGCAAGTGAAAGAAATACGGTCCTTATCCTAAGGAAACCTAGAATCTTCACAGAATGGCCTGTGGAAAGGCAGGCCCTGAAAGAATTAAGCATGATTTTGTAGGATGTATAATAAGCCAAGATAGACTTTTTAGAATTATTGGCAAGTTATAAAAGATGATGCTGGTAAACTTACAGAAGACAGTTTATATGGGAACTCTTTAATATGGTGAAGAAATTTGTCTTATCCAAAGAACTGTGGGAAACAATTTAAAAATTATAATCAAGGGCATGACAAAATAATAACTACCTTTTTAATGATTACTTCAGAAACCACCTAGAGAATCAACTAGAATGGCCAAGATAGAAGGCAAGGAAACTCACTAAGAAGACATTGCAGTTTTCCAGGTCAAAACTGATGAGAGTTTGAACTACAGCAGTGGTGATAGAGGTATTGAATAGTGAAAGGAATTGAGGACTATCTATGAGTTAAAATCAAGAGGACACAGTGATAGGTTGACAAAGAGGTAAAGTAGAGGTGATGTCAAAGGTAAAATAGTTTCTTGCCTTTCAGTTGAATTGAAAGTGATGATGTTCATTGAGAAAAAAATACTGGAAGAGTAGATATTTTTGGTTTTGATGTTTTCTTTTTTTATTTTGGCATGTGATATAGTTTGAATATTTGTCTTCTCTGAATCTCATGTTGAAATTTGATCCCCAATGTTGAAGGTGGGACCTCGTGGGAGGTGTTTGGATCATGGACTCAGATCCCTCATGAATAACTTGGTAATAAGTGCGTTCTTGCCCCATTAGTTCCCAAGAGACCTGATTGTTGAAAAGAGCCTGGCAACTCATCCTTTCCCTCTCTTACTCTCTCCATGTGATGCCTATTACCCTTCACTTTCCACTATGGGTAGAAGCTTCCTGAGGTCCTCACCAGAAGCAACTGCTGGTGCCATGCTTCTTGTACAGCCTGCAGAACCATGAGCCAAATACACCTCTCTTCTTTACAAGTCACCCAGCTTCAGGTATTCTTTTATAGCAATGTAAATAAACTGAGACAGTATGGAAGAGGTTAAGGTTATTTGTTTTGTTTTTAAAAAGTTGAATTTAAGGAGCCTTTGAGTTAGCCAAGAGCCAGTTTTGAATGGACAATTAGATATATTTGCCTGCAGTAAAGAGAGAAGATAAAATTTGGGGGAGATGGGGCTAGATGAAGCAATAGGCACAAATGCAACCAGCTGGGTAAAGCATATAGTACAACTTGTCATATTCCTTACACATTTTTGGCTCTCTTACTAAACTGTCCTATCTTAGAAATTTTTACATCAGTCATATTTGATACAGGGTAATGCAGAATGGTTAAAATATATGGAGATGACTTGGAAAAGGATATAAAAACCCCTATACGATTGGTATAATTACAACACTGTTCCTCTAACGGATATTTTCCAGAGAGATAATACTTTGGAATTTATTGTGTTTGCAAAAACATCATTGAATAATTTCATAAAGTGTTTTTAAAAAGGAGCTTTATAGGACTAAATGTCTGGAATGCCTAAAAGCTAGTTAGAAATAGCAGTAGAGATTATATTATAGCATTTAATAGCAGTGACTTCATGATGGATGACTAATTCCTTTCTTCTATCTAATTGTTATTCACCTTCTCACAAAGGTTTCTCCTTTACAGAAAAGTAGAGGGTGGATTTCTGCAAGCAATGTACAAAGAAACTTGAAACAACAACAGGATAACCCAGGACAGCCCTTACCTCACAGTGGGGAAGAGTGAGCAACAAAGGCAACAACAACAAAAAAACAGCTCGTCATCTTGTTATTAGTTGCAACTCTGGTGCCTTGGATATGCCTGATTGAAGACAAGGGACTTGAAGGCCAGCCTATACACATGCTATATTCTCATGGAAAACCCAATACTTTAATGGCTGTATTTTTGTGGTTTATTATTTTATTGATCTCAAAGGAAAACCTGCAGCAAAAAAAGTTGGTGCATTTTCTTCTATTATGGAAAATGGGAACTAGCCAAGGACTCCAGTTGCAGAAATAAAGTCCCAACCTCCCCAGTCACCCTGTTTCAGATTGTACACATTGATTCCTTAACAAAAAAGCACCATTATATGGTACAATAAAAGTGAATTTTTAAAGATTTATATTTTTGTGGTTTTTTTTTTAAAATCCACCAGAAAAATTCTGGTAGAAAATAATCAGTGGGGAATGAATCATTATCTATATTTTTTTCACTGTGGGTAGGACACTGATGTAACAGAGATTTCTGGATATCATGTCTCCATGCAAAATAAAGTTATCAATAGGAACTTTTCATGACATTCATTTCCCCTTGTTTTTAGTGCTGTTTCCTAGAACTTCACAGTGCCCTGACCCTAAGGTATTCATGCTGCCCTATATCTGCCTGGGAAATATCTGAATAATTTATCATGCTCCATCCTTTTCCCATGAAACACAAAATTTCATCCAACAAATAAAACAAGTTTAGACTTGGTTTCTGTTTCCTACTGGAACTTTCATAAGAGCTTTGACAAATTTCACCAAGTATTATTAATAACCAATAATGGCTAATGTGTTACATTTCCCACAAAAACTTGCACCAAACTATGTCTCCCAATTTCCCAGCACCCCCACCCCCCGACACACACATACAATATGTATCAGGGTTCAGAACTTCAAGACGGTAGACTATGCTAAAGCTGGAAATGGAAACTCAAAGTTGTTCACAGGAAGAGGAAAAGTAACATATAAATTTATTGAAAACGTGTGTACTTCTCTATCCTATTTAAATATCTCCATCCCTAGTTATTGGAGAATTGACAGATTAAGGATAATTGCTGGACCCCAAGTTCCTTGACCTCCTCATCTCCAAAGGGCTTTTCTTTCATTCCAACTCAGTTGTATACCACCATGACCATATCTGTGGCCTTGTCACCACGAAAACTACTTCTGAAATCTTAATTTTAAGAATTTAGTTTTTGGAAAACTGTTTCTATTTTCTCAGCTTGCCTAAATAAGTACTCCTATTTGAGCAATTCTTCACTCTCAATAAAGATCTCAAGTTCATTGATCTTGCTTCCACATGTCCTTATCTTTCCCCTTACAGTTTACATCCCATCATTATACTCACTCTCTTCTAAAAATCTTTAACTCCTTTGCTCCCTTCTCACTCCATTTCACTCATCTGGTGAACCCTAAGCCTGGTGAATTTACTAGCTACCTACTCTGCCCTGGCACTCTAGCAACTACTATTGTTAAAATGCACACACACACACACACACACACACACACATTCATCCTTCTCTGGTTTGCATTACCATTTTTAAAGCAGTCATTTCACATCTCTCTTTTTCACAAAACCTGTCCAATCATATACTTCCATGACTCTTGCCTCCTGCTTCACTGAGAAAATAGAAGCAACCAGATAAATGGCAGTTCTCTTACACCCTCACTCTCTTCTTATGCCCTTTGTCTTCCCTTCCCTGCTCCTCTGAAACAGCCCCTTTTCTCTCTGTCTCACAGATGTTTCCTCTTGTCTTAGCCAGAAACTTCCTTTATTAACTCTGCCCTTTTATTCTGAATCCTAATTTCTTCCTCTCTCTTCTGAATCATTCCTAACTGCACACAACGTATTCCAGTATCTTCTAATTAAAACTCCCTTGCCTTCACATTTCCCGCAGATACCATCTTGTTATTCTGCTGAACTATCAACAAATAAAAGTCCATATTTCATGACCTCTTGTATTAGCTTCTTGGCAGTATCAGCATTGTTTATTTTTTCCTACTTCTGGAAAATTTTCCTTCTCATGGTAATGTCCCCTCTCCTGATTGTCCATCTCATCTATGTATTATGGCTGTTTTCTCTTTCTTGCCTTTCTAACTCTTATGCTTTACATCTAATTATGACAGTTTCCTACAGCTCCATACCATGCCCCTATTTTATATTTATTTTAATGTATCTAAACTCTTTCCCTAAATAACGCCATTCAATTCTGTGGTTTAAAAATCTATCTATACACAATGATCTTCAAATTATGGTATTCAGTCATGGCATTTCCTTGAATTCTGTATTCAGATATCTATTTGAAAGGTGTGCCCACTTGCCAAGGCAGAAGTTCAGATCTCACTAAAGTTGTGCTAATGACCCACTACGTATCAGAGTACTTCACTGGGTAATCCAGGCCACAGATGGCACAGCCATTTGACAGACAGATTTTTCAGTCACATATGAGCCATAGCCTGTGTGCAGGCAAGCCAGCATGCAGAGCGAGTCAGAGCACTGCGGTGGGCAGGAGGCCTAAAGCAACAGTTGCCTGTATCCGGAGAGCTGCAAGAAAGTCATCACTAGGCCAGGCCAGGTCTATGAGGTCATCAAAAGATGACGAATCCTATGTGCATGGCTGGGGCAAAGAATCACAAGATGCCCTCACATCCGTGCTACTGATCACTGATGCAGTCTCTAAAAACTGCGAGGCAAATCCCTTCTTCCTGAAATGTCTCTCCAGTGCCTTCTACTGAGAATGCTTGACATCATGCAATGTGTTTAAAGGAGCACTTCCATTTAGTATGGGAAAGCAGGAAGCAAACTGTGATTTTAGAATAAAAAATAAACTGATACTGACACACTATCAGTTTTTATTATTTTAGACAGGGTCTTGCTCTGTGGCCCAGGCTAGAGTGCAATGACACATTATAGCCCACTGAAGCCTCAACCTCCCAGGCTCAAACAATCCTCCCATCTCAACCTCCCTAGTAGCTGAGACCACAGGCACATGCCACCACAATGAGCTTTTTTTATTTTTTTATTTTTTATTTTTCCTATAGACAAGGTATCACTATGTTGCCCAGGCTAGTCTCAAACTCCCGAAATTAAGTGATGATCCTCTTGCCTCAGCCTCCCAAAGTGCTAAGATTACAGGCATGAGCCACTATTCCTGGCCTGGCATACTATCTTAATGTGACAATTTATAAATTTTCTTTAGACACATTATTATTTTGCAAACTCATATTACTCATACTGTAAACTTCCATATGTCAAGTATCATTTTATTCAAAATTTAAAACTTTTATTTCCCAACTAGAAATTATATAAGAGAACAGGTTCTGTGACTGACAGACTTGAGTTAGAACCTCCACTCTTCTATTTCCTAGTTCTCAAATATATGTATATTTGAGATGGAGTTTCACTCTTGTTGCCCAGGCTAGAGCGCAATGGCACAATCTCGGCTCACCACAACCTCCGCCTCCTGAGTTCAAGCGATGCTCCTGCCTTGGCCTCCCCAGTAGCTGGGATTACAGGCACATGCCACCACGCCTGGCTGTTTTGTATTTTTAGTAGAAACAAGGTTTCTCCACGTTGGTCAGGCTGGTCTCGAACTCCTGACTTTAGGTGATCCACTGCCTCAGCCTCCCAAATTGCTAGGATTACAGGCATGGCCTAGTTCTATAATATTTTAAGTATCAGTTTCCTCTTCTGTAATATAGGGCTAATGGTAGTAACTTTACCCTGTGATTTTTGTGGTGATCTCAGTATTTAGCACAGAGTCTGGCTTATAGAATGAGTTTAAGAAATGAGGCTCTCATACAATAATTGTCACAGTGCCCTACATTGTGAGACCTTGCTGAACAACTTCAAAAATGAATCACATATTCTTTGTATTTCATATGTTGCAGTCTGTCAAATGGAAATCAACCTTTCATTATAATGAAACAAAAAATTTCATAGATCTTTTTTATTCCATTTTGTCTTAACTGCAAAATCATTGCCATTTGAATAGATTTCTTTTCTCTTTGATTTTTTCAATGAAATTCTATTTCCAGCTTTTTCAAACCTCAAAAGTATAATGTAAGAGATAGTCTCACTTTCTGTTAGAAATAAAAACTGGAATGTGTCTTGGATTATTTGAAAAACCATTAATGAGACACTACTGAAGCCCAGTGACATCTATAAAAATGAATGTATGAGCACTTAGAGGTGCATGCATTTTTAATGCACTGCATGAATAATAACAGCAGACTATAAATCCTACTGGAAATGGCAAAGCTTTGAATGTAGAAATCTTATCAAATATATTCCCTATTTTAGTAGAAATGAGCAGCCAGATAAATTTTCCTGGGAACTATAGGAAACTCTATGCCATGAAGGGGCTTATCCAGAGGAAAGAAAAGGAAGCTAGTAGAATAAACCCTAATCCCATTCGTTTTCCAGTTTTGTCCACAGGTATCTACAATGAAAGAAGGGTAAATAGATAATCACACTGACATAGAGAAAGACTGTAATTTTGAAAGCTTCCAACATTTTTTAAAAATTTAAACCTTAAAAAGAAAACTTCACTTGGATGGAAATTTTATAGTATCTCGTCTTAATTTCCATTGCTGTCTGGCAGCAAGTTTCTGAAGATTACAATTATTTTAAGTAAGCATTGCTACCTTCCCTATGCTATCATCACCACCACCAGATTCTCCTACCAAAAGTAGAGAATGACTTTTCATTTGTTGGTTCCTGAAACTTTTATTCTTTAATATATTTTTATTGTGGAATAGTTAGAAAAGTGGCAAAGGCAAAATAGAGCGTCCCTGTATACCCTGACCCTGATTGTTTGTGGTTGACATTTCCCTGGAGCATTAAGGTGAAATGTCACATTAACATTGAGTAATATGGTACTCTACTCAAAACCACCTTTAAAGGTAATAACCAAGCCAGCATTCTCTTGGTTTCTCTGTGGTATTTATTCTTTGTGAAAAAAAGCCATAAAAAAAAAGTGTGAATGGGGCCTTTCCAAAATTCAGTCAGCTTAATAAGCCTTATTCATGGGAAAGGTTGTATGAGTAGGCTGCAGAATAAAATACATCTCCTCTTTCCTATATGTTTCTTAATGTCTCAATTTACTCCTTCCTGGAGATTCCCTTTTCCTGTCCAATAATCTTGTCCATGGAAACTGAAGCCTCGGAACTAGCATGACACCATCTATAGTTCCAGCTGTTTCTGATTCCAGAAAGACAGCTTAAACCCCATCCTGATGAACATTTCGTGTGTATGTGGTTGGCGGGTGAGGTGAGAGGATAAATCTTTACTCCATAAAGGTAATGAAGTAAAACTTCACACAAAAATATAAAAAAGAAGTGTTCAGAAAAGAATATTTATAATATAGAATTAAACTAGGAATATTCCATCTAATTAAACCATTACTGAATCTCAGTTTTTCCCCAAATCACCGTATCAGCTGTAATGTGACTTAAGAGAAGGCAAAAATAGTAGCTGCTTCGAGGCTACCCCAGGTGGTGGCTCTGGCAAATGTCAGGGGAGGTAGCCACAGCTATAGGGTCTCTGCACTTTTGGCCCATCTAGAACTCTAAAGAGATGAAATTACTAGGTGCTCTGTGGTTCTCCTTAAAGGCTTTCGTGCCCTGTGGGACAGTGGTTAAGGATACTCTGTGTGTGTGTTTGAAACTTAGGGAAATTCAAGTAGCTGCCTAATGAAAAGTTTCACAGCTTGTGTTATCCCGCTATCAGATTCCTACCAATCTGCACTTGATAAATAATTGGGGAACCAGCCACCTACTGTAATATGGGCAGTAAAGCAGGAGAAATGGAAGCTGAATCTATTTGTATTTATTCTGACCCACCACTTAGTGCATTTGTGTTTATAAATTCCTGAGCATGTGGGGAACCTCAGTGATTCAGAGTTGCCAGAGGTTTCTATATTGTCCCAGGCTCAAAAATACCTGCTGATTCCATTTTCTCATTCAGGCAAAAAAATTGCTTTCTTAAAAATTAAAAATAAATAAATAAAATAAACTTTTGAATATTTTGGACCAGTAGACATTCAAACCTTAGTGTTTATTATAAATTATTTTAAAGAAATCACTTTGTTCTAATACACTATTTTGGAATCAGATCCTCATTTAAATTATGTAATTTCAACTGTCGGCTCGCTGCATTTCTCTTGTGGTGTGATCATCTTGACATATGGGTTGTCATTTTATTGTTTAAACAAATATTTTCACATGTTGCAAGATCATCAAATGTATGCTACATGCACAGTTATTTGTGTCCTGTTCAACTGTCCTGTTCTAGTGACTACATTAGAGATGTGGTAGTTCTTCTCTACCCAGGTATCTCTCTGAAGGATTTTCCGGGATCATTTTGAACACAGGTTATTTTTCCTGATATGGTGGTCTTTGACATCGTTCCCTCCAAAAGCTGGAACACCCCTTCACTCTAAACACTAAATCACCTAGCAGGGAGCACAGAGGTCAAGCTGGATCTTGAAGTGCTAATGATAAAGGTCACCTGAGGTGCTCAAAGAATTAGATTGAATGGACCTGGTATTCTGAGGAACAGGAAAGGAAAGGGAGTGGGAGACCCAGGAAGGAAGAGCAGGTTTTACATGGAGGAAAAAAATGAAACGATAAGGGTATTCTGGAATTTGAAAATAGCGTGAGTGGGAGGTAGATCTGTAGTGCCACCAACTCAGCCCTAGTTCATACTTAGTACAAATTGCTTGTGAAAAACCTACTCATTGTCCCCTACCTATGGAATTCAAAGATAAAGAAATTGAGATAAACACAAAACAAACATGCAAATACATTTTTTAAATCATCATAAAGCAAGAGAAAGAAATAGAAAGCGCATCAAGATAAAATGAAGGCAGTGGCCTAGAAATTTTTTTTAATAAGTGAAAAATATTCTATCATTAAGGATTTTCTCATAGAGAAATACTGTTTAAAAGCATAAAGATATTCGTTATGAGTCTGAACATTATTTTTAAAACATTTTTAACAACTAACATATCCCATGGCGTGCAAGGAATTAAAGGGTGTTGAGACAGAAAAGTGTCCTGTCACTAAGTCTAGGGTTTTCTACAGTTTTCATAGTGTTAGCTCCCCAGACACGCCCCTTTTACCAGTATATTTATTTAATACTGCTATGTCCTTTTCTTTTCCCATACCGCCACCCCAGTCTAGAAGTCTGTTTTCAAAAGAGAAGTGGGTTCATTATGGCTGGCATTCATTTTCTCTACCTAAAACATCTAAGCACTAACTGATTTTGTATAATTAAATGCAAGTGTAAATTTGGTGTCTGCTCATTAAACATATTAATGTAATTCTTATCTTTGCTATATACTGCAAATAATGGAAACATATTATGCTTTGAGGTTTTTGAAGTTATTCCTCATGCTTCATTTCATTTGATTTCAAAATAGTCGTGAAAAAAAACACCAGCTCTGTATTTTTTCCATGGGTCAGCGAGACACAGGGGGCAGAAATTCATGTGATACAATAAAGTGATGAAAATAAGCTCTGAGCCAAATTATCCTTTCACTTGTTCCATGAATATTTTCTGAATCCTCCTTTTCTGAGAAAAAGCAATAGACAAAAGCAAGATGGTTATCACCTGGACACAATCTCACAAGGCAGAGTGTCATTGAATATAAAACTGACAGTACACAAAAGACTGTAAGGAAGAAAAACAGAGCGTGATGGATGTGAGTAACAGGTTGTATTAGTTTCCTACTGCTGATGTAACAAACCACCACAAACTTAGTGGCTTAAATAATACAAATGTATTATCTCACTGTTGAGTAAACCGAAGTCTCACATGGGTCTCAATGAGATAAAATGAAGATGTTTACAGGTCTGCATTCCTTCTGTGGGTTCTACACATAATTCCCTTTTCCTGCTTTTTTAATATTCTAAAGATTGCCTGAATGTATTGGCTCCCAGCCTTCTTCCATCTTACAGGCCAGCAATGCTGAATTGAGCTCTTCTCACCATCACCGTGAGCTCCTGCCTCTTCCTCCTTCTATTTTAAAAGAACTTTGTGATTACATCAGGCCCACCTGGAGAGTCCAGGCTAATCTCTTTATGCAAGTTCAGCGGATTTGCAACCTCAATTTTATCTGTAACCTTAAATCCCCTTTGCCATAAAACCTAGAATATTCACAAGTTGTAAGAATTAAGACGTAAACATCATTTGGGAGCTATTCATCTGTGTGCCACACAAGTGAACCAATTACTTCCTAGAGATCGTTAGTTAGATAAAAGGTGGGAGTAGAATGACATTCTATGAAATAGCCCTGAGTCAAGGAAAACTGTGGCACATTTAAGAAAGTGATAGATGGACAATAAAGCTAAAGCAGACGGTAAATGGACAGTGAAGAGAAGTGAGGCTTTGCTAAGGACCAGATTTTACAAGGCTTTGAAATAGTTTCTGTTCATTAATGGAAAAGTCATGGGAAAATTAAGAGTAGATTTAAGCAAGAGAATAACATGATTATGTTTTTTTAAAAAGATTGTTTTGGCTTCAATGTGGAGGCCACAGAGGTGGTCTGAGGTTGATACTGCAGTCCTGGATGCTGGATAAAATGGAGGTTTGGATTAAACTGGTGACAGTAGAGATAGAGATAACTGGTTGGATTTGAAAAAGATTTTAGAATTATAATCAAAAGGAAATAGTGGTTGATTTTTGATAGGTCCTTTAATCCAATGATTCTGGCACAAGTACCTGGGTGGGCTGAGGTTCAAAAGTGGAAGAGGGGCATGTATGATGGTGGGAGGTCACTTACCTTAATTTGGGACTTTTTGAATAGTAAGTTTTATGTGAGGCCCACTAGTAAAGACAGTGAGATGGCAGTTAGATAAATGACTTTGGAATTCAATATAGCAGCCAAAGATTGATATAAACCAGTGGCATACAGGTTGTAGAATGGTTAAAAAACAAGAACCATAACAAACAAACAGACAAACAACATGGGCTACAATGATATAGATCACCTAGAACAGTTGTTCTCCACTGAAAGCAATTTTGCCTTTAAGGGTACATTTGGCGATGTGGGAGATACTTTTGATTATCACAACTGGGAAAGAGTATGCTACTGACATTTAGTGGATAGAGACCAAGAATAAGGCCCGGTAAACTTCCTGTAATATAAGGGACACACTCCACAAACACATAAAAATAATTTTCTGTACAATTCATCCATGTAACCAAAAACCACTTGTAACCCTAAAGCTATTGAAATGAAAACTAAATTAACTGATACAAATAAAATAAAATAAAATGTCTGGTGAGTCAATAATAGTCAATATGTCAACAGTACCAAGGCTAAAAATTTTGTCTTAAAGAAAGAGTAAAGTTTGAGTGGAAGGACAATCAAGGACAGGGTTCTGAGAATTTCCAATATTTAATGGTTTTAATTAAACAAAACTTGAGTAAAGGGGCATCCAAAGAGATGAAGAATTGGGTAGAATGCAGTATATCACAGAACAAAGTAGGTATTTCTCAGTGGATCATTAGTGCCAAATATTGCAGAGTCATCATTGTATATTGACCAATGGGAAGGGTCGTTTAATTTGGCTATATGGTGATCATTGGTGAGCTTTGGAAAAATGCCTTTAGTGAGTGATGAGGGCAGAAATCATATTGATGTCACGTTGGAAGTGATTCAGATGAAAGGATAGGAAAGTAGTGAGTCAGAAAATATGGGAATTTTTGTTTTGATAGAAAAGAGAGCTGCAAATAGAGGAGTAAATGGCAAAAGGCTTGTGCTTTCTCTGTCTCTCTCGAAGACTAAAAAATTAACAAATTTATATGCTAATGGAAGGAACCAGGAGAAATAGGGGAAGATCTGTAAGAGAATTAAGGAAGTTGATAGTTTAAGTGTCTTGTTAATGAAAGATAAAATGCATTTATTCATTTTCATAATGATTCATGTATTCATCTAACACTTACTGAATGCCTATCGAGTGCCTTCATGAAAAGGTTGAACTTAGGAGACACACTTTCTCCACTGCAACAGAGGAGAGAAGTAAGAAATTAATATGGAATCTGGAACACATATATAATTTATTGGGGCTTAGAAGTCATTTTATTCCAATCTTGGTGATTTTCCTCATCATTATCTACAAAGTGAAGGTATTTCATAATGATACCTTGGCAGGGAAATTCTAGGAGGCATAGAAGAGACTATCACAGCTCTTGTTGCAATTATGAATTATTTTATTCTAATATTGTATATTAAGAGCTTGTAATGCATTATATTTTGTCCTATATTACATAATCTATTTAAATACCATAACTTGTAATATTTTTTCAATATTTTAATATAGAAATCTAAGACTACAAAATTATTATTTTTGCTGAATATTACCATAGCAGCATTCCAAATAGACAATCAACACACATCTTTATTAGCCAGAACTGAAAAGATTTTAGATTCAAAGCAAGCTTGCTTTATAATATGTTTCTATTTATATTACATTCCTGAGACAGGCCGGGCACGGCGGCTCACGCCTATAATCCCAGCACTTTGGGAGGCCAAGGTGGGTGGATCACGAGGTCAGGAGATTGAGACCATCCTGGCTAACACGGTGAAACCCCGTCTCTACTAAAAAAAATACAAAAAATTAGCCCGGCGTGGTAGCGGGCGCCTGTAGTCCCACCTACTCGGGAGGCTGAGGTAGGAGAATGGCGTGAACATGGGAGGCGGAGCTTGCAGTGAGACGAGATCACGCCACTGTACTCCAGCCTGGGCGACAGAGGGAGACTCCCTCTCAAAAAAATAAAAAATAATAAAACATAAAATTTCTGAGAGAAACACTTGCATAGCATAATCGATGTTTCATAGGTATCCAGGAAAGTTATGCAATTAGACCCTAGATGCTCCATCAGCCATATATCACTATATAGAATATATAACTCTACACGCTTCCATGGTTTGTGTTTCTTTCGCTGAAGGGGCAAGCATAACATTTAGTTTGTATGTTCTGTAGAAGATAAGTAATATTCTCAGAGTACCTGTGGCTGCATATATGCATGAGATGTATAATGTAAGGTCAGAATTGACCCCAGGATCTTACATGCATGTAACAAAAGGGAAACAGCTTATTCCTCCAGGGAAATAAATCACAGGGCTATAAAACAAAATTATTGATGTTAGGAGGCCATCCAGTATTTTCCTTTTGTAAGTGATCTTTGGCCTCCACTGAGTTTGACATGAAAAATTTGCCTGATATATATAGTACACATTTATTAGGGACCAGCTTAAATCTTAATAGCTCTATTAATTTCCTGCAATTTTTCTTTACCCCATATGTCTATATTTCTTATTCACTATACTAATCATTGCCTTAGGACACCTTCTATTCTTTTTATTCGAACTTTTGTGTTAAATAATATTTTAATCATTCCTAGTCTCTGATGCCTAGCACAAGGGAATAGAATAATTTATAGTCAGTAAAATTTTGTCAGATGAATGCATCCAGGTTCAAGAATGGTTCTATGTTTTGTATCAAACTGAAAAACATGTTTCGAACAAAATAGCAGATTTCCTGTTAAAAGGCTACAAAAAGTTAAAGGAAATTTCTGGCTTGAAAGGATATAGAGCTATAATTCACAGTTTATCAAGCAGGAAAAAAAGCATAGAGGTTTTATGCAGACTGTGTCATTAGACTGCAGTACTTTTCTGTATCTTTCTGGTTCGTCATAATGTTCAGAAGAAATGGGAATATAGGGGAAACTTGAAACAGCAAATATGGCCTTTTATCTTATTAATTCAAAGTAGGAAGTACGAGGTCTCTTCTACTGGAAAGAACAATAAAAGACCTTTTGTAAATTACTTTTAAGGACCATCTGGAATAAATCATCCCAAATCCCTATAATATATAGGGTCATGGACCAGCTCCAAGACATATTATTTCCAAAGTAGAAAAGTTAAAGTAAGTTAGGATTATCAAAAGTCTATTTCTATATAGCAGGTGACTTGGGAACCAAATTCCTTAGAAAAGCTGGGATAAGAGAGATTTATTGAAGTGTATATTAGAATTCTCCAGAGAAACAGAACCAATAGGGTGTGTGTGTGTGTGTGTGTGTGTGTGTGTGTGTGTGTGTGTGTAGAGATTTGTTGTAAGAATTGGCTTATGTGAGCACGAAGGCTGGTAATTCTAAAATTTGCACAGTAGGCCAGTAGTCTAGAGAACCAGAGCGCTCATATCCCGGTTGAAGTCTAAAGGCTTTCTGCTGTAGAACCAGGGAAGGTTGCTGTTGCTGATGAAGCCCAAAGGTAGTCTGCTGGAGAATGTTTTGTTGCTAGTGGAAGGCTTATCTTTTTCTCCTATTCAAGCTTTCAACTGATTGGATAAAGCCTACCCTCATTGTATAGGGTGTCTTAGTCAGTTTGGGATGCCATAATAGCACAATACCATAGACTGGGTCGTTTAAACCACAGACACTTATTTTTCAGAGTTCTAGAGGCTGGGAAATCTAAGGCCAAGGCACTGGCAGATCCAGTGTCTCGTGGTCTCATGAGGGGATTCTTTCTGGTTTTCAGATGGTCATCTTCTCATTGTATCTTTACATGGCAGAGAACAGAGAGAAGAGCCAACCTCTCACATCTCTTCTTATAGAGAACTAATCCCATTTATGAAGACTCTACACTTATGACCTAATTACCTCCCAAAAGTAATTACCTAATTACCTACCAAGTTTATAGATTACATTTCAGTGGTTTTGAGTGGAAGAGGATGATGGGAATTACGTGCAAAAGAAGAGATTCTCCTCCAACACATTGATTGGTTTTGACACTCTTGAAATTTTGTGAAAACTCATAGATTAAGATATTAAATATAATCGAGATTTCTACTAGCATGCAGGAGCTCAAAAAGCATTGATTCTTTTCCTATATTATGTAACTTATATAAATATCACGATACTTAATGGCTGTAATAAGATAAACTTTGAAAACAAAATATTTATGTTAAAATGACAACAGAGAACTGGTCATCTAAATTTTTTTCCCCAAGTAACCATACTTACAAAAAGTCTGGATGAAATACAGAAAGCCATACTCAAGGAACAACTTTGTTTCAATTTAAAACAAGTGCACTGGAAAATACCACACTGTAGCATGGTGATTCTCAGCCCTCACTTTATATTAGAATCACTTGGGGAAATTTTAAAAAACTATGTAGCTGCTCAAGCGCACCCAAAAAGATTGTGATTTAATTTTTCTGTGGTAAGGCCCTGCATCATATTTTCAAAAGCTTTCTGATTATTTTAATCTGCAGTCAGGGTTGAGAACAGCTGCCACAGAATGTTAGTCTCAAAACCCTAATTGTGAAAGTGAAAATTAAATTATATTTTGGAACATAAAGTGGATTGAATAGTCATGTTCTAGCAGTTAAGAAAAATTTTCAAGAATTTATTTTAATATTTAGGAATTCAGGAAATGCAGAGACATAGATTAGTATAAATCATGGAGAAAATTGAAGATACTTAATCTACTATTAGCCAATTCGCCTTCAAATAATTTTGCTATAAGTCTTTATAAGAAATACCTAGATAGAAAAAGAATGGTCAGTGATTAAACACACACACACACACACACACACACACATATCAAAGTGAGTATCAACAAGCAAATGCCATTCTTGAATCTTAGGGAAAAAATGTCATAGTTAAAAATTTACTTAAGACAGGAATTAAGTCTGGAGCCAAAATTTAAATCTAGGCTTCTCTGGTTTCAACAGTATATTATATCATGCTGCTAATTGGCTTTCGAATTTCCTTCATCCCTTTGTCAGGTAATTATATTGATGCTGAAGTTATCTTTTATTAACAAAAATGAGGGAGTTCTAATAATCTATTTCAAACCTTTTCATTCCATAGGTCCCCTTATACTTAAAACGTGGAGTTTCAGTTTTGCAAGATGAAAAAGTTCTGCAGATCTATTTTACGACAATGTGAATATACCTAACACTACTGAACTTTATATTTAAATATAGTTAAGGTGGTAAATTTCATGCTATGTGTTTTTACCACAATAAAAAACAAATAAATGATTAATAAAATTTTAAAAATTTAGACGTTAGCGTTCACACACCTTATGACATTAAAATTTCTTCTCAGTGTAACCCCAGCATGGCTCCTCGGCCTTGTGATGTGCTATGTAAAATGCTCCTACCACACAAAAATACTCATTCTTTTTTAGATATACCTCACACATTTTTCTTTCTTATTCAAACACCCATATCTTTCTCTCCACTTGAAGCTCATCCCTCTCTTCTCCCTTACCACCTGAACAATTTTTACTTACCCCTCAAGACATACTCAAATATCTTAGTGCAAGATATAAAGATTCTATAAATCTTGGTGATTCATATACCTACTAATCAACAAGAAATTACTTAGTGTCTATCATGTGTTTCATACTATGTAAAACAAAATAACTGCACTTTAACAGAAGGTAAGTTGGATGAATATATAACTAAGATGGAGAAGCATGCTAATATTCATTAAATTATATTAAGTGCTTAAACATGGTGGAGCAGATATAAGTAAATATAAGTAGATATAAATAAATATAAGTAGAAGAGAACACTGTAGCCTGGGGTAGTTTGAGGAGGAATAAAAAGGAAAGGATAATGTTGGTTCTATTTACAAATCTATCCCAGTTCTTAGTATAATGTCTTACATATAGAATGGAATGAATATTTCTTGAGTGAATGAATGAAAATATGAATGAAAAGTAGGTCCTAAAGGTATGAGAATTAGTGGGACATTGCAGAACAGGCAGAATATACATGTGATCATAATCAAGCACAAATTGATTCAGAATACCATGGTGCTGACAGTGATATAGTTGGCGCTGTACCCTGGCGCTGACAGTGATATAGTTCATTCTAGTACTATAATTAAGATAAAAATTGGGGAGTTTTGTCCTGTATAACCCAAATGAAATTAAAAATGCGAGGGGAAAGAAAATGTACTTAAGTATCTAACTGCCAAAAAGAGGCTGCAGACTATCGCAAAACTGTCAGTTTCCTATTTTGTTCTTATTGGTTTGAGAACAGAGATTTTTCTGCTATTGTTTTAAATTTTTTCTTACCTGTCCTACCTCTCATATACAAAAAGAAATTAATTCCCAACAACTTCTTGAGACGAATAAGGAAATAATAAAATCTGTAAGAAGGCATCTAGGAACAGGGGAATTCTAAACAATTACATGGAGCATAAAAATTAATTTGATGTTTCTCATAGTTTTTGTTTTAGTTTCCTATTGCTGCCATAACAAATTGCCACAAACTTCCTGGTTGAAGATGATCTAATATATCACCTTACAGTTCTGGTGGTTAAAAGTTTAAAATCAGTCTTAATGGGCTAAAGTTGGATGCCAGCAGGGCTTTGCCTTCTGAGACTTTGGGAGAAAATCCATTTTCTTGCTATTTACAGCTTCGGGGGCTGCTAGCCTTCCTCATCAGTAGGCCACTTAGTCCATCTTCAAAATGCATCAGTCTAACATCTGCTCTGCCATCATATATGTTTGCTAAATCTAATTCTACTGCCTCCCTCTTTAAAGGACACTTCTGAATACATTAGACCAACCCAGACAATTCAGGATAATCTTCCCATCTCAAGATCACTAATTTAATTACATCTACAAAGTTCCTTTTGAAATTGAAGGCAGTATATTCACTGATGCTGAGGATTAGGGCATGACATATTTGTTGGGCCGTTATTTCGCCCATCAAACTTCTGATAAGTTTTATATAAAGACTAATATTTATATAAACTTTAGTCCAGTTGCTATTCTTCCCCACCTGCTGAAAAATATGTCTATTGCATTTCCATCCTCTTTATCCATTCAGTTCCTCTAGTCATGGAGGATATAGAACTGTTTTCCCACCACTGGCCTTCTGGTGTTTGCCGTCTTGGTCAGATATGAGCTCTGGCTTGAGTTGCTCTTAAACAACTGTTCACAAACCAAAAATGACCTGTGATATGGTTTGAATGTGTCCTCACCCAAATCTCTCTTGAATTGTCATTCCCATAATCCCCACATGTCATAGGAGAAATCCAGTGGGAGATGATCGAATCGTGGGGGCTCCATGGCTGTTCTCGTAATAGTGAGTTTTCACAATATCTGATGGCTTTATAAGGGGCTTTTTCCCTTTTTACTCGGCACTCATCCTTCCTGCTGCCATGTGTAGAAGGATGTGTTTTCTTCCCTCTCCTCCATAATTGTAAGTTTCTTGAGGCCTTCCCAGCCCTGCAGAACCATGAGTCAATTAAACCTCTTTCCTTTATAAACTACCCAGTCTTGGGCAGTTCTTTATAAGCAGCATAAGAACAGACTAATCCAACCTGTGTTTTCCCTGAAATCCTCTCTGATCCTAATAATCTCTAACTCATTCCCTTGTCTTATCTCCTTTATCAATTTCTGAGTAATTATTGTGGCTTGACTTGAGTCCAAATATTTGCTTTACAACTAATACTGTGGATTTCATCTGTGGATTTTAATCACATTTCAAAATGTGGATAATGTTGCCTACTATATCAGACAATGTGTGGATTAAAACGACAAGAAACACATGATAGAGAGTGGATACTACATAAGTATTAGTATCCTCATCTCTCCTGATTTATATTAATCCACTTTTAGATAAAAGTCAGAATAACCTATAATTAATTTTAATATCTCTTTGCTCCCATTCGTTGAAGTACATATTTAATTCTTAGATAATGTACCTATAGTTATTTTTCACAGAATCACCAATCTGTAATATGTATGCATATACAAAAATCTACCCAGACTGTGTGTTCATAGAAGCCTTTTCTCACAGAATAAAATGTATAATTCAGGTTATAATCCCTTCTGTAATAATCAAGCATTTAGCTACATAGTATATATGTATTATCTTGATTCTTTCATATAAGCTGCAATACATAAGGTACTTTTCCCTACTTTATTTAGTGTATGTTCTCTATTTCATTCAAAAATACTATTTGACTAAAAGATGAAATAATAAAAATCATTTTCCTAGCCTTTAGATAACTCTTATTTATTATTCCCAAACTAGGTTGAAACAACAATTGGAAACTTAAAACTATTATTTTCAGGGTTTCTTTAGCCAGCTCTCTCAGTTACTTTATTTTATTGTTCTCTATTTTCCTTTCTCAGTAGGAAATTCCCTGTGCCCATTAATAAAAAAATTACAAATAGAAAAAATGTTTTTTTGTTTCTTAGTCTGTGGCCAGGGTCCCTATTACCTGAGAATAAAAATCTATCCCTTCAGCAAATTAGTTGATTTAGGACTCCCCCTCCCTCCATTCTCTTTTTTTCCAACTTCTTTTGGCAATCCATCTTACCTTACTTATTGTTCTTCCCTTTGGCTACCTATAGGTAAATGTGGCCTTGTTGAAAAATATGCATTGCATACAATCTTTTCCTGATCGTTTATTATGGTCTCACCATGTACTCGCTATGGTCCTAAACATACAGCACCTCAAAAGCTGGCTTGCGAAGCCAAATAGAACCTCTTTAAACAGAATCCAACAGGTCAGTATGGTACAATATGGGAACTCTGGAGAGAAGAACTTTGTGCCCTAAAAAAGGGAGAGGGTTGGAATATGATCAAAACACTTTTCCAGGGAGTCAGGCAGATTGATTCAATGGTTAGTGTGTCAATAGGAAATTCAAAAGATGTCTTCTATGACAAACTGTGCTCTTCCTTGTTATTGGTCAGCAATAACATCTGGATGTGTTGTGAGAACACAGACTCATTTTGTGCATGTGTAATATGCAACTGAAGAGCTTTCTACCACAACTCATGATCGTTTTGTTACCAAAACATCACAGGTTCAGCCTAGGTCCTGCTGCTTGCCACAAAGAAAGCCAACCACTGAGACAACAAGTATTGCCAGGGAAAAAGTCTTTAATCAGGTGCTGGGAGATCAGTCTCAAATCGAACTCTCTGACCGACTAAAATTAGGAATGTATATAGCAGGGAAGAAATGTAACTATGTGTGGGAAAACAGAAATTAGGAAAAGGAATTGAAATAGGAAGCAGGTGGTCAGTTAGGAAATCATGACAGGTAAGGGATCTGACATCTCATTGTCCTAATATAGTAACCTGGTGAGTTTCAGCTCCTTGATACTATCTGGGATGCCTGATGGTTGGTTACCTAAAAAAGGAACTCAGATAAGACAAATGTAACTTTCTTAAGTTTTAAGACAGGAGGAGTCAATTTCCATGTTTATTCAAAAGAAACCATAAACATTAGTTATATGGTACAGTAGGTTGATTTCAGTTTTGTAAGTAGCTTTAGGAAGAAAGAATGAGTTGCTAATATTGCCTAAGGGGCCAAGAATAGACACAATATTTAGACTAAGTTAATATTTTAAAGGCTGAATTGTCTTTCTAAAATCTGTTGTCTTTGGAAACTCATAATCAAATCTTCGAACTGCTCTGATCTCTGTATGTTACTGCAATAGCAAAGTTGTAACATTAAATCATCGACTTTGGAGACAGTCCTTCTAATGTGATTATTCCTATTCAGATTCCAAATGGCATTATCAGCTATCAGTATAACCAAGATACTCATTCCTAGAAAGGAAGACATTTTATTTTGAATTAGTTAGTAGTCTATGTGTTTCCTACAAATTTGTGAATAAAGTATGTTTGTTTTCCATACTGAAAATAAAAGAAACCCATGTATTTTTAGTGTCCATGAGAGAAATCAATAGGAATAAGACTTCTTCCTCTTGCTCAGGATATGTCCTTCTATTCCCTTTTAGGGTCTCAGGATGTGTCACTCAGTCTCCCAGGAGCCACTCAGTTATGCCCTGAAACTATGAGTGTTGATGTCTTCAAGTTGCAATCTGCTGTTCCACGGTGGCTACCAAGTGTCAAAGGCATACCTCAGGACAACATAGGTCTTAGTTGTGGCTTCGTTAATTTCAGTCATTTGATTTCCTCATGGCCCTTCCTCTTCTATATGCCTCTGCTCATTATTTTGCCAACCACTTGTCCTTAGCTGTGGTACATCACCAGTGTAATGATTAGCAAAACAATAAAATTGGATTTCAGGTTTTTCTGTGTCTATGTTTTTTTTTTTATTTTTTATTTTTTTTTTTTATTTTACACAGAATTAAGTTGCTTCAGCTCTTTACAATCACTTTTCTTCTAACATGTTCCAGGTAAGCCAGAATCCTAATATCATACAATGGATTATCCGCACTTTCATTTTTTCTTTTGGAGATAAGGTTTTGCTTTGTCACCCAGGCTGGAGTGTGGTAACAGGAGTAGGGCTCACTGCAACCTCAAACTCCTGGGCTCAAGACAACCTCCTGCCTTACCCTCCTGAATAGCTGCGACCACAGGAATATGCCACTATGCCCAGCTAATTTTTTGTATGTTTTGTAGAGATGAGGTCTCCCTATGTAGCCCCAGGCTGGTCTCAAACTCCCAGCTCAAGCAATCCTCCTGCCTCAGCCTCCCAAAGTACTGAGATTACAAGCATCAGCCACTGCATCTGGCCCAATTAGCCACACTTTCAAACACTTGACATGCATATATAATAAGAGTATATTTTTAAATTTTTTTCAGGTGAAGGGTAAAAGTTGCATTTTCTGTGTTACGAGCACAGGTCTCTGTATTAGAGACCTGTTGTTGACAGAAACAGAACCCACACGGTGTGTGCATATGTTATTTCTCATAAGGAATTGGCTAACATAATTACAGAGACTAACAAGTCCCCAGATCTTCAGTCAACAAGCTGGAGACCCAGGGGAGCTGATGGTATAGTTCCAGTTTTGAAAATCTGAGATCAGGAGAGCAAATTGTATAGTTCCAGTTCAATGCTTGTAAGCTCAAAACCCAGGAAGAGCTGATGTTTCAGTTCAAGCACAAAGTCAGGAAGAAAATAATGTCCCAGTGTGCAGGTAGACAGGAAAAAGGAGTTCTTTCATACTCACAGCAGGATCAGCCTTGTTGTTTTATTCTGGCCTTCAATTGAATGTATGGAGACCACCCACCTTATGGAGGACATCTGCTTTACTCAGTCTACCAATTTAAATGTTAATCATATCCAGAAATACCCACACAAACACATCCAGAATAATGTTTGACCAAATTTCTGGTCACACTATGCCCCAGCCAGGTTGACATGTAAAACTAAGCATCACAGTCTCCTGTTACAGAGGACCAGTCTGGAAGTAAGAAAATAAGTCATATTCCTAAGTATGAAATCTTGTGTATATCATCTCTCAGCCTCCAATTTTTCTGCAGTAGACAGTAGTGTAAGCCAATTACGTCCCAACTGAGTATGTGCAATGAATACCTCTCACTCTCACTGCAGACAATATCTCATTTTACCCTCACAACTCTGAGCTATTTATTTATCACATTACAGAGGCAAAGACTTAGGGTCAGAGAGGTTAAGTAACTTAAATAATCCCTAAAATCCATTTAAACTTTAGAAACTTCTGCTTCCAAGTTGGCAACTAAGAAAAAGAAAGGTTAATTTGGAGTCAGCCACAAACCCCTCACATGCAGAAGAGTCACAAGGACTCACTGGCATTTCCACTCTCCTTTCATGATATTCTGGAAAGAAGGTAAATGAAAGTTTATTGTAAGACTCTCTCATTTGAATTTTTTCCCCATTGTACAAAATGGAGGGGAAACTCCCTTAGAGACAGAGCACAATCATAACATTTTTATTATTGTTATTTACTAGTTCCATGGAACTGACATCTGAAAAGTGTAATTAAATTTATCTTTTACAGTAGCAGTGTTTATAGTCATTCTGAGCGATGTAATGAAATGACACTTAAGAATTATGACACTGACACAATATTAATGAACAATTTGCAAGGAGGCATAAGAAGTTTCAGCATCATAATCCATAACCCATGTCATCTACTGACTACTCTCCTGTGCCCCCTTTTCCACTGATAATCATCAAAATTGGTTTGTCTGTTGTGAGCCTTATTCTCTTTTCAAATATAGAAAAGCATAGCTGAAATATTAACAGTACATGGCCCACTCTGTTTCTCCTTATCCTTTTTGCTCATTACAACCATAGGATGTCCCTCAAAACAGAGCCAACTTCAGTAAAACAACAAATAATAATACCTTGATATGGCACTTTGTGAAGTGCAGGAGTTTGAGGTTGCAGTGATTATCCCCTTTACCACTGATAATCATCAAAACATAGATAGAATTACCACACACCAATATCTTGATGCCCTTTATTCATGTCATACTGGATGCTGAGAAATCTCTCTCAACAAGCCCTCCACTTAGCTTTGAATACCTTCCAATGTGTACCTAACAAGTTCTTCACAGATTACTCATGATACCACTATTTGACACAGAAATTAAGACAAAATACGCAACCACCTTTAACAAATATGTGTATAAAATACTTCAATGAAGAATAGAATGTCAATGTTTCAAGAGATAGAAGTCCAGAAATTCATCTTGTTTCTCTACCATCATAAAGATACCTAGCATCTGGCCACTTTTAAAATTTATTGCAACCATTCCATCTAAGCCACAGTAAGAATCATTGCCAAAGCTTTCTAACTGATTTTTCTTTTTCTGTCCTTACTTCTCTAATAAGTTCTCAAAACAGCAACCAGTTTCGTTGCTGTTAGGTTGGTTACAGGTAAAATCATGCTACTCATTTTCTCAGAAGCTGCCAATTGTTAACCTTTCACTTGTTAAATGGGGAGGCCAGAGGGGATCACTGGCTGCTCAGTGCTCATATGCTCTTCTTTCCCCTCCCTCTCTTTGTTTTAGCCACTTTGACCTTCTTGCTACTTCTTGAACACAACGGGCATCCTTCTACCTCAGGGGACTTGCAGTCAGCTTGAAATGTTCTTCATTAGATATCCACCTGGCTCACACCTCACCCCTTTCACGAGTTAACCTTCTCACTGCAGTCTGATTTAGCTATTATTAAAGCTGCATCACCCCATCCTCATTTGCCTGGTTTACTTTTGCCCTCATAGTACGTAAGAACTTCTCATGTAATATATGATGTAATTACTCTATGGCTTATCCTTTTTCTCCCATTAGAATGTAAGCTCCCTAAAGGCAGTGATTTTTTCAGTTTTGATCATTGCTGTATCCTCACCTAGAATAGTGCCTGATACAATATAGGCTTTGAATAAATATTTGTTGAATGAATTAATGAATCAAAAAAAAATGGAAGGGAGTGTTATCTACCTACTCTGAAATATTTTCAAGCTCTTAAGTTTTCTGAGTTTTGCTGATCAGGCTTCCACATGAGCTGAAGCTATGGAAAGGCCTTGGCAACCAGACAGGCTCCAAATGTCCTTTTGTCTTACCTGACTCTCTACTTACAAAAATATAATCATTTCTCAGTTCCCTCAATGTTACTTTCCCTGATTTTCCAAAGTATTTTTTTACTTTTTTTATGTTTACCTGGATACACTGAATTAACACTTAGTTTTTATTATCTAAGTCCAATACATTTTATACCATGCTCTTTATTTTCTGTTTTCTACTGCCCAAACACACATGAATCACCCAACAGTTTACAAATTGTAAAACCTTAGACACATGTTTAACCTCTCTGAGCTTCAATTTTTTTCAGATTTAAAACTAGAATACTAACACCTACGTTTTATAACGTTCTTGGGGATTATATAAAAATCTCCAGAGCTGCACTTCACAAAGTGCCATATAAAAGTATTATTATTTGTTGTTTTACTGAAGTTGGCTCTGTTTTGAGGGACATCCTATGGTTGTAATGAGCAAAAAGGATAAGGAGAAACAGAGTGGGCCATGTACTGTTAATATTTCAGCTATGCTTTTCTATATCCGAAAAGAGAATAAGGCTCACAACAGACAAATATGTTAAACCCAGATAAAGAATTCAAAAATCAGGCGCTCTCTGAACCCTTAAACAGTAGGTAATACTTCTTACATATTGATAATGATTTGGACATGGTAAAGCTAACTTATCTGCTCATGAGCCATCAATGCTTAAAATTCACTAGGTGTTTTGCCTCAGTGAAAAATTAGATCTGATCATGGTAACTTAAATAAGTGTAAATTGTAGAATTACATCACCAGTTGATTGTATATTTTTTGAAATATCTCCAAGGCAAGTGTGATTTATATATTTGAAAATATGACCAGGCACAGTGGCTCATGCCTGTAATACTAGCACTTTGGGAGATCAATGTGGGAAGATCACTTGAGCTTAGGCATTGGAGGCTCATTGAGCTATGATTGCACCACTGCACTCCAGCCTGGATGACGGAGGGAGACTCTGTCTCAAAAAAAAAAAAAAAAAAAAGTCATTAAGGGTATTTTATTTAGCTTCCTGGATTATTAAAATTTAGCTATCCTATGTAAGCAAATGTTCAAGAAAAGGATGGGCAACATCTTAAAGAGTTAAATCTTAAGAAACTCAGAAAGACATATTATGAAAGAAAAAACTTTCTAAAGTATATATTTCAATGTATTTGTGTCAGAATAAAATCAATGCACAGTGATAAATTAGAATATATGTAATATTGCCGGGTGCGGTGGCTCACGCTTGTAATCCCAGCAGTTTGGGAGGCCGAGGCGGGCGGATCACGAGGTCAGGAGATAGAGACCACGGTGAAACCCCGTCTCTACTAAAAATACAAAAAATTAGCCGGGCGTGGTGGCGGGCGCCTGTAGTCCCAGCTACCCAGCTACTCGGAGAGGCTGAGGCAGGAGAATGGCGTGAACCCGGGAGGCGGAGCTTGCAGTGAGCCGAGATTGCGCCACTGCACTCCAGCCTGGGCGACAGAGCGAGACTCCGTCTCAAAAAAAAAAAAAAAAAAAAAAAAAAGAAAAAGAATATATGTAATATCTGTGTATATACATATATAACACATATATAGTCATAGAAAAGAAGTAGGTTAACTTGTGATTCACATTATTTATTCTGTCTGAACGCAGTTTCCTCATTTGTGAAAGAGGGATGACAATTTCTAACCTTATAGAATTTACATTAGGTTAAATGTTACAATGTGTGTTTGTGCATGTGTGTGTATGTATATACTTGTTGGATACCATGCTAAATGTTGATTAAATTACTTATTCTCCAACCACAACCTTGTCAATACATTTGTTTTCTTTTATCAGTATTACAAACTTCAAATTCATGTTTCTCATGTTTATGTGCGAAGTAAAAAACTGAGCTTCATACTTTATATATCAGTTTACTGATAATTCTAAGACAAGAATATTTACTTTATTTGGTTAAAAACATAGTCTTCGGAGGTCAGCTCCCTGGAATGGCTGACTTAATTGTTTTACCTAAAACTTTCTAATGTGAACTAGAAAGCTGAATAAAATGTAAGTGACCCTTCCTCCCTCTAAAAAGTATCTGGTTTTAGGAATTAGAGCACTGACAAGGATACAAGAATTTATAGGGTGAGAATTTCTTAAAAACAGAAGCTAAATAAGTAAGTTGTGTATTCGTGATTATAATAGCTGCTTAAGGTGGTTCCCAATTTCAAAATTGAAAGAAAAAACAGAAAGGCTAAAAAGTGGAGTATAACTTTCGGCAGCCTCAAGGGCAAGCAAGGTCAAAAATTAAAGTTTAGGGCTCACCAAAAAGACAGAATGAGAGCATCCTTCAAAAAGAATTTGTCTTTGAATGACTTCACTCATGAATAAAATAAGGTGATTGTCCCTAAACAGGCTTCCTCCTAGAAGAAAATGTAAATGCTCACTGAACGAAAAAGATATTTAAAGGCTTCAATTTTTCTAAAAAATGTTCATTCACAGTGTCAAGCACACAAGCAAAATTAATCGGGCATACAGAAAGGAAACATTACACCAAAAGAAAAAAATAGTAAAAAAAATAGTAAACATAATAAATATGCAGGATATCAAGACACTGGGATCATCAGATACTGGTTTCAAGAAAAGTTAATTTATATTTAAAAAGGAATTTAGGAACTGGTAAATATGTCAGAACAAAATGTTCAAACTAAAGGATGGGAAGATACATATGTATCATTAGATATACATAAAGAAAATAATGAAAGACCTAATATACATTTAATTTGAATATCATAAAGAGAAGAGTGAGAGAATAAGGCTGAAGCACTATTTCTCTTTGGTTATCAGCAATTCTATTTTGATACCCAGTTGTGTTTTTATTTGTATTCAGTATACTCAGGTTTTTAGCATTTCTTATATCTGTAGATAAAGAGCTTTAGTCTGTTTTGGAAATTTCTTGGCTACTATTACATTAAAAATTAAAGTCAATGAAAGATGTTTGCAGACAAAATATAAGATAATTTGGCAGCAGCAAACTAGCACTAAGAAAAATAGGGCAGATGAAAAATAATTCCAGACAAAATTAGACATATTCCTACAATAAGACCCAGCATTCATGCTCCTTGGTATATCATATATGGGGGATTAACAATGTAATGTGAGAAGTAAAATAATAAAGTTTTAAAAGATAAAGGAAATAATATCTTCAGAATGTTGAGGTAGACAAATTTCTTAACAGGACACTAAAAGAGAGCACTAGCCATGTGAGAAAGTTTTAATGATTTAGATATACAAAATTGATATCTGTTAAAAGACATCTTTCATAAAAAGAAAAAACAACCTATAATTCTGTGAAGTCAAAATTACATAAAGAATTCCTAAATATTAATAATAAATGACTGAATATTTAATTAAGATATTTGAAACTCCTACTTGCAAATGTATATCAAGGTCAAAAATATCTATGAATAGATACCCACCCTTTTCATGGAAATGCAAAATATAACAACAACATACCATTACTCACTCATTAAAATGAGTATGGTGAGAATGACTGTCAATACTGAGTTCTACTGAGGATCTATTATATGCCACTGGTGTTACTGCAATGGATACTACCTATTTTGAAATCTGTTTTTGTATCTATTACAATTGCCTACCCTACTTCTACATATTTGTACATACCAAATAGAATCGTGTACATACATTAACCAAAACATATGTATATAGGTAGTCATAAAATCATAATTTGTAATAATTTTAAAATGAAAACAAGTATCTGCTAACAGTGGGATGGGTAATAAATTATAGATCATGGGTAGAATACAGTATTAGACACCATAAAAATGGATGAACTAATGTTGCATTCAACATAGAGTAACCTAACATTGTTGAATGAAGAAAGCAGAAATAAAACAGTATTTATTATATGTATATATGTATTCATACATAAAATTCAAAAACAGATAAAACTAGCTGGAAGTCAAGATACAGGTTACCTTTAAGGTGAAGAGTAGAGGTAGTGATTAGGAAAAGGACTGGAGAGAAGTTCATTGAGTGTTGGTAATCCTCTATCTTCTCACCTGGGTGGTGGTTATATGGGTGTGTTTAACTTATGATAATTCATTAAGCTAAACTAATATAGTTTGTATATTTTCCTCTATGTATGTAGTACTTAAATTTTAAAAGACTATTAATAAAATAGCTTAGGTTATAAGTTCGGACTGCTTGGGTTAGAATTCCAGTTCCACAAGTTTCTAACCGTGACTTTGGGTAAGATATTAACAGTGTGCTTTCCTGTTTTCTCGCTGTTTTTTTTATAATGATAATAATATATACATTGTATTTTTGGGGGTGGAGTGTGAAGGAACAAGTGAATTGGTACAGATAAAATGCCTAAATGAAAATCTGGCATGCTCACGCCTGTAATCCCAGCACTTTGGGAGGCCAAGGTGCGCGGATCACAAGACCAGGAGACTGAGACCATCCTGGCTAACACAGTGAAACTCTGTCTCTACTAAAAATACAAAAAAATCATCCAGGCATGGTGGTGGGTGCCTATAGTCCCAGCTGCTTGGGAGGCCGAGGCAAGAGAATGGCGTGAACCCGGGAGGCAGAGCTTGCAGTTAGCTGAGATGGTGTCACTGCACTCCAGCCTGGGTGACAGAGTGAGACTCCATCTCAAAAAAAAAAAAAAAAAGAAAGAAAATCTGGCACACACGGGAGAACAGGAGACTAATGAAAGTTAGCTGGCATCACATCACCACCATCTCTATATATTGGTGGTGAACAACAGTAAAAGGACTTCAAATTAACCCTTCCTCCTGGTATTCACACATTTAGATAATCCCCTTTCACTGAGTGTGGATGGAACTGACAAGCTTCTAATCTACAGAATATGGCAAAGGTGATAGGATGTCACTCCCATGATTATGTTTCATAAAATTGTAACTTCCATCATGCTAGCAGAATCAATTGACCATTGTTTTTCCTGGCTTTGATGGAGCAAGCTGACATGTGGACAGGCCTAATAGCAAGGAGCTGAGGACAGCCTCTGGTCAACAGCTAGCAATATACTGAAGTCCTCAAAAACCCACAAAGAACTGAATATTACCAACGGCCTCACAAACTTAGAAGCAGATCTTTCCCCAGTCGAGTCTTAGATGAGACCTCAGCCATAGCCTTGTGAGAGACACTGAAGCAGAGAGCCCACCTGGGCTGTGCCTCGTTTCCTAACCCTTAGTAACAGTGAGATAGTAAGTGTGTGTTATTTTAAGCCTCTAAGTTTGTGATACTAACACAACTAACATAGTATGACAAAGTCTGGCTTCAAGCCTCTCTTGGGAATTAAAGTTCCTAAGTTTTGTGATAAGTATTTTCATTAAAATTTACAGGAACACTTTTTCTTAATTCTGAGTTTGTAACTTTATTTTAAATCATTGAGTTTGCCTGTTATTTTTCAACCACAACAAAGTGGGACATCAGTTTTCCCAAAGATTTAATTACAAAGAACCATAAATGAAATGATTTTGTGCCCACTTACCCTCTATCAATATAACTGTTTAATGAGTTAATTTCCATCAGTTGCAAGTCAACTACCAGAGAGAAAGCAATGGCTTAAATAGGACCACCCCAAAACAAACTAGTAATATCTTTTTTCTTTTCTTTTGTTGACTGGTGCCCCTTGACTGATAAATGGCATTGGCTCTTTCACAGTTTAATTTGAAGGTCACAAATTAAAATGTCAATATGGACAGGGAAATATCACAAATGAAGCAACTGATAGTGAACAGTGGGAAGCAGTGGAGACCATGGTAAACTGGAAATGCAGTCAACGTTCCAAAACATTTAAGCTTGGTATTTTAAAGTACCAAAGAGCAAACTTGGGCCATACACAGCACACATACAGGCTGTCACTTTCTGGTCTCTGCTTCAGTGACACAGAAATAATAATATCACTAGACATTGTGATTCCGTAAGGCCCAAGGTGGTCTCAGAGTCGAGAAGAATTTCTGATTCATGCTTCCTAGGATAGAAGAATTCCTTACAAATACTCATAAACATGAAACCTGGCCATAATCAGAGACTGCAGTCAAAAGCAGGGAGTGTGAGGAGGTTCTACAAATTTTATTATTTACAGGACAAATGTATAAACAGAAGGGAGGGTGATAAGTTAATATTGGGCACCAAGTCATCAACTCTCTGCCTGTGACACATGCTCTTTATCTTCTAATTTATCACTAGTTTTAATATACCATCAAATTATTTTAGACACACTTATATTTCCATGTGCATGTTAAAATGTAATTGTTTGGCTAACTTTGCATTTTCCACACCAGACGTGAGCTTCTCTTCAAGGGCAGGGCATTTGTGTTATTGCTTCTGGAAGACTGGCACCAACACAGAACTCATAACAGAGAAGGCACTTATCAGCAGGATAAATAAATGAGCAATTGAACAAATGTATCTTTCTGAAACTAAGACCTCTATGTGTAAAATAAGGATGTGTGTATGTGTATGGTGATATCTAAGTTCAACAGAAACTATAAAACACCATAGTACCTAAAAATTACACACATACAGAGATTAGTATTTTCATTCAATCTCATCAATGATGTATTCAAATTGAATTAAGATGTCAGCCTAGGCTGGGTGAGGTGGCTCAGACCGGTAATCCCAGCACTTTAGGAGACCAAGGTGGATGGATCACTTGAGGTCAGGAGTTCAACACCAGCCTGGCCAATATGGTGAAACCTCATCTCTACTAAAAATGCAAAAGTTATCCAGGCATAGTGATATGTGCCTGTAATCCCAGCTACTGGGGAAGCTGAGGCAGGAGAGTCACTTGAACCTAGGAGGGAAAGTTGCAGTGAGCCGAGATTGTACCAGTGCATTCCAGCCTGGGTGACAGAGTGAGAGTCTGTCTCAAAAAAAAAAAAAAAAAAAAAGATGTCAACCTAAATTGTGTGCAGGACAATTTTAGACTAAGAATAGAAATGATGCTTTTACAAAGTAATAAAATAAATATTAGTATTAAAATTTTTTAAAAACATCTTATTTAAGGTTTTGTTTCCTCCATTAATTAATTAGAACATTTAATTCTCAAATTATTTTGTAGATATCAAAAGCTGGATTTCTACTTTCTTCTGATTTTCACCAGGCCATTTCCTTTTTTTGCTTGGGTTTTGTTTGTTTGTGTGTTTGGAATTTACTGCATATCTATTACCATTATAGAGTACTTTTAAGTTTATATAGAAAATTTAGCAGATCAACCTTAGGTGAAGAAAGTAAGCAGTCAGTGACCCTCTAGAAAAGATCGAATGGGCTATTAAGAAGGCCTTTTCTTCCTACATCTCAGAATCCTTTTATATTACACAGAAAGCTTGGCTCCCTGAGCTAAGATAAATGTTCACATTTTAATGCAAAACTTTCAGAGTAATTCGGGTTTATTAACCCAATCTTGCAGCGCCACTACAGATGGCCTAAGAGCTGGCAGAGTCTGGCAGGGAAGGAGAGGGAGGGACACATGCAGTGCGGCTGACAGACTCCATGGCTCTGTTCAGCTGTGCATTATACTTTCATTCCTAGTTATGTCCTGGGGGGCAATGCTTTCTGTTCAGCAGAAGAAAATCTCAGGGCCAAAGAAAGTAAGACTATGTACTAAAAGATTCTGTTCATAAGACTGAAAGTGTGGTTAAGAATTCATAAACACAGCCGGGCGCGGTGGCTCACGCTTGTAATCCCAGCACTTTGGGAGGCCGAGGCAGGCGGATCACGAGGTCAGGAGATCGAGACCACGGTGAAACCCCGTCTCTACTAAAAATACGAAAAAATTAGCCGGGCGTGGTGGCGGGCGCCTGTAGTCCCAGCTACTCGGAGAGGCTGAGGCAGGAGAATGGCGTGAACCCGGGAGGCGGAGCTTGCAGTGAGCCGAGATTGCGCCACTGCACTCCAGCCTGGGTGACAGAGCAAGACTCCGTCTCAAAAAAAAAAAAAGAATTCATAAACACAACTTTTTTGGTTGTTGTTGAGTACCGTCACAGTTGCTAGAAGTAGGAAGTAATGATTTGTATTTAAAATAGGTAAGGGGTAGGTATCACTATGTGTTTCTGATGCCTTCTTGCCCCGATGCACTTTTATTTGGTGTTGTAGCAGGGGGGTTGGAAAATAATATCTCAACATGCTATAGAATTGAGGAAGTTTTAATTCTTTTATTTTCACGTATTGATAATGTTAATATGTTAATTTATGAAATATCTATTGAGTATCTACTCTAGGCTGGGAACTATAATACCTGCTGGGTCGTAGTAAGAATAAGAAACAAATGTTTTCTGTCCTCAGGAGCTTTCTGTCTGTTTGGAACACAAACAAAAAAACAGTTAGTTTGTAAAGTAGTATGTCCTAGATTTTAGCCAAATGAATTTCTTAGGAACTTTGGCCAGAGAATTTCTGTGGCATCATGGGTTGGAAAGTTAGATAGCAATGAGACAAGAATTGAATAACAATGCAGCAATAGAGGCTGAAAGTTCTATGGAGACAAAAGTGACTCTATCATGGATCCTAATCTGCCGGTTGACTTCTGATTGGCCCTAGCCCCATGAATGTCTCCTGGTTTCTGTTTTATTTTCTGTCCCTAGTGCAAGAACACGTACTCCTACTTTTAGATCAAAGCAACCTTGATGTTATCACATAAATTAGAGGCTGTGACGCACACAGCATTCTTGCTGGTTTTGGAGGGTTGCCTTTAACTGTTTTGCTGGAGCACATAGGACCCTTTCCTTATACCTTGGGTTTGGGAGGAACAGTAAGGAGATCTACCTGTCTTGAGGCTGCCTAAGACCATGCTTCTGCCTGTAAGCGCCCCTAATAAATCACCCAATACTGACAAACTGGATTTGTCTGCCTCCTTCTTGGATTTCTGGGCTCCTTTGGCATTTGGGGACTGCTTTGCATACATGGCCCTTTCACAGAACAAGCACATTTACATATCTCCTGAGAGGCTTGGCTATAAAGGAAAAGAAATAATGAGGCAATTCCTGAAGATTTCCTTAGATGGGGTTAGGGAGCATATTAAGTTTTTGTTGTTATTATTTTTAATGAAAAATGTACTAGCAATGAGGGAGAGATGAAAAGTACAGACAGTGAGATAAAAATCTGCAAAGTGAGATCTTAAGGGGAATTTTAAGGAGGATTAGAAAATGATGGTTTACATGTGTGGGAGGATGGGCCCTAGAGCAAAGGGGTAACTCTCTTTCAATGTAACTGTTCAAGAGGTAAAAAGGGTAGATGCACATGCCCATTATTTTAAAAATATAAGGGTAGGAAGAATATGAGTTACTTAATGACTTCTATTTTCCTTGTGATGGATGAAATTTTCTTTTCCTGGTGGTGAAGGATGAGAAAACAGTGTTGTTCTTGGAGGCAGAGAAAGAAGGGGAAATAGAAAGCTTCACGAATCACGCTCCCCATAAAGACACCAAGTGAACAACTAGCTACACACGAAAAAAAACAAAACAAAAAAACACCTTCATAAGAACCAAAAATCAGGTAAGCACTCACAGTACCTGGTTTTAACTTCATATTGCTGAAAGAGGCACTGAAGAGAAAGGAAAAATAGTCCTGAACCACAGATGCCACCCCCTCCACCACCCCCAGCAGTAGCAGTGTGTTGCATAGAGCATCTCTGGGCACTGGGAGAGGAAGAACACAACAACTGTGAGGCACTGAACTCAGTGCTGTCCTGTTAGAGCAGAAAAGAAAGCCAGACCAAATTCAGCTGGTGCCTGCACATAAAGGGAGCATTTAAACCAGCCCCAGCCAGAAGAGAATTGCAGATCTCATTGGTTTGAACTTGAGTACCTGCAAACCTCACCACCAAGGGCTACAGCACTCTGTGTCTCCAAATAAATGTGAAAGGCAGTCTAGGCCATAAGGACTACAAGTCTTTAGGTGATTCCTAGTGCTGAACTAGGCTGAGAGACAGTGGACTGAGTGGGCACAGAAAATTCCAAGACACCCATCTGGGGCAGCCAAGGGAGTGCTGGCATCATGCCTCTCCTAACCCCAGGCTGCACAGCTCAAGGCTCCAAAAGAGACCCCTTCCTTCCACTTTAGGAGAGGAGAGGGCAGAGTGGGAAGGATTTTGTCTTGCTTCTAGGATACCAGCTCAGCTACAGCAGGATAGGGCACCAGTCAGTCGTGAGGCCCCTGTTCGAGGCCCTACCTCCCAGATGACATTTCTAGACATACCCTGGACCAGAAGGGAACCTGCTGCCTTGAAGGAAAGGACCCAGTCCTGGCAGCATTCATCACTGCTAGCTGAAGAGCCCCTGGGCTCTGAATAAACAGCAGCAATACCCATGTCCTACACTGAGGGCCTTGTGTGGGTCTCTGAGACTTACAGGCTTCAGGTGAGACTCAGCACATTACCAGCTGTGGTGGCTACAGGGCAAAATTCCTTCTGCTTGAGAAAAGCAGAGGGAAAAGTAAAGAAGACTTTGTCTTGCAGGTTAGCTACCAGCACAGCCACAGGGAGGCAGAGCACCAAGCAGGTTCTTGGGATCATCAATTTCAGGGCTTGACTCTTGGATGGCATTTCTGGACCAGCCTTAGGCCAGAGGGGAGTCCACGGCCCTGAAGACTGAGTCCCAGGCCAGGCAGCACTTGTGACAAGCTGACTTAAGAGACCTTAAGCCTTAAGGGAACATTGGTGGTAGTCTGACAGTACTCCTTGTGCCCTGGGGTGGTGGTAGCTACCAGGCGAGGCTCCTCTGCCTGTGGAAAGGGAGGGAAGAGTGGAAAGGACTGTGTCTTGTAGCTCAACCTGCAATTCAGTTCAGCTTCAATACAATAGAACCTCAAGTAGACCTTTAAGGTTTTTTTACTCTAGTCCCTAAGTCCCAGATGGCACTTCTGGACCCACCCAGGGCTTAGGGGACCTTGCTGCCCTGAAGGGAAGGTCATAGACCTAGCTGGTTTTGCCACCTGCTATTTGTAGAGCCCCAAGGCCTTTAGTGAACATAGGTAGTAGACAGGGAGTAGTTACAGTAGGCCTTGGGCAAGACCCAGTGCTATGCTGGCTTCATTTCTGACCCAGTATAGCCAAAGTAGTGGTGGACAGAGTGGTGCTCATGTCAGTTCACCCCCAGCTTTAGGTGACTCAGAACAGAGAGAAGAACTCTGTATGTCTGGGAAAATGTAAGGGAAGAGAATAAGAGTCTCTGCCTGGTAATCCAGAGAATTCTTCTGGATCTGGTCAAAGACCATGTACAAGTCTATAAGAACCACAATGTTAATGGGCTTGTGGTGCTTCCTAAACCAGCTACAGCTTATATCACAACACCCAAGTCCTTTCAGATATTCGGAAAGCCTTCCCAAGAAGAATGGATACAAATAAGCCCAAACAGTAAAGACTAAAATAAATACCTAATTCTTCAATACCCAGAAGAACATCTACTAGCATCGACACCACCCAGGAAAACATGACCTCACCAAATGAACTATATAGTTCACTGTAAGGAATGTGAGACCAATCCTGGAGAAACAGAGATATGTGGCCTTTCAAACAGAGAATTCAAAATAGCTGTAGTGAGGAAATTTTTAAAAACTCAAGATAGCACAGAGAAGAAATTCAGAATTATGTCAGATACATTTAATGAAGAGATTGAAATAATTTAAAAAGAATAAAGCAGAAATTCTGGAACTGAAAAATGCAGTTGGCAAACTGAATAATGCATCAGAGTCCTTTAATAGTAGGATGGACCAAGTTTATTATCCCCTCAAATAAACTTTCTACCCCTATCTCTTTCTCTACCTTCTCTTTAAGGCCAAGAGAAGGTAGAGAAAGAGACAGTGGTAGAAAGTTTATTTGAGGGGATAATAATGGAGAACTTCTCAAACCTAGAAAAAATATCAATATCCAAGTATAAGAAGGTTATAGAACACCAAGCAGATTTAACCCAAAGAAGACTACCTCAAGGCATTTAACAATCAAACTCCTAAAGGCCAAGGATAAAGAAAGTATCCTAAAGTCAGCAAGAGAAAAGAAACAAATACAATACAATGGAGCTTCCCTGGCTCCCCAGCTCCAAGTCTAGCAGCAGACTTTTCAGTGGAAACCTTACAAGCTAGGGGAGAATGGCATACCATATTTAAAGCACTGAAGGAAAAATCTTTTACTGTAGAATAGTATATCTGGCAATAAATATCCTTCAAATATGAGGGAAAAATAAAGGCTTTTCCAGACAAACAAAAGCTGTGTGACTTTGCCAATGCCAGGCCTATCTTGCAAGAAATGCTAAATGGAGTGCTTCAACAGAAAGAAAAGGACACTAATGAGCAATAAATAATCACCTGAAGGTAAAAAAAACTTACTGGTAATAGTAAGTACATAGACATAGAATATTATAACACTGTAACCATGGTATGTAAACTATTGTTACCCTAAGTAGAAAGAATAAATGAAGAATCCAATAAAAAATAATAACTACAACTTTCCAAGACATGGTACAATAAAGTATAAACAACACAAAGTTAAAGAATGGGCATGAAGTTAATGCATGTGGTCTTTATTAGCTTTCTTTTTGCTTGTTTGTTTATGCAAATAGTGTTAAGTTGTTATTGGGTTAAAATAATGGGTTATAAGATAATATTTGCAAGCCTTATGGTAACCTCAAGCCAAAAAACATACAATAAATACACAAAAGATAAAAAGTGATAAATCAAATTACATCACCAGAGAAAACCACCTTCACTAGAGGTAGACAGGAAGTAAAGAAAGAAGAAAGACCATAAAATGACCAGAAAATAGATGACAAAATGGCAGGAGTAAGTCCTTACTTATCAATGATAACATTGAATGTAAATGGACTAAACTCTCCAATCAAAAGATATAGACTGTCTGCATGAATGAATAAACAAGACACACTGATCTGTTGCCTACAAGAAACACATTTCACCCATAAAGACACACATTGACTGAAAATGAAGAAATGGACAAAGACATTCTATACCAGTGGAAATAAAATAAAGAGCAGGAGTCACTATACTTATGTCAGACAAAATAGATTTCAAGACAAAAATCTGTAGGAAGAGAAAAAGAAGGTCACTACATAATGATGAAGGGGTCAACTTGGCAAGAGGATATAACAATTTTAAATAGACAGGCACCTAACACTGGAGCACCCAGACATAGAAAGAAAATATTACTTAGAGCTAAAGAGAGAGATAGGCCCCAATACAATAATAGCTGGAGAATTCAACACCCCACTTTTAGCATTGGACAGATCTTCCAGACAGAAATTCAACAAAGAAACATCAGACTTAATCTGTACTATAGACCAAATTCCTTCTGCTTGAGAAAAGCAGAACATTTCATCTAAGAGCTACAGAAAACACATTTTTTTCCTCAACACATAGATCGTTCTCAAGGATAGAACATATGTTAGGTTACAAAACAAGTCTTAAAACATTCAAAGAAATTGAAATAATATCAAGTATCTTCTCTGACCACAATGGAATAAAACTAGAAATTAATAAGAATAATAATTTTGGAAACTATACAAATACATGGAAATTAAACAATATGCTCCTGAATTACCAGTGTGTCAATGAAGCAATTAAGAAGAAACTTAAACATGTATTGAAACAAATGATAATGAAAATATAACATACAAAAACCTATGGGATACAACAAAAGCAGTACCTCTTAAGAGGGGAAGTTTATAGCTATAGGTATGTACATCAAAAAAATAGGAAAACTTCAAATGAACAATCTAATGATACATCTTAAAAAGCTAGAAAAGCCAGAGCAAACCAAACCCCAAATTAATAGAAGAAAAAAATAATAAATATCAGAACACAAATCAATGAATTGAAATTTTAAAAAATGCAAAAGATGAATGAAACAAAAGTTGGTTTTTGAAAAGTTAAACATAATTGACAAACATTGGGTAGACTAAATAAGAAAAAAAGAGAGAAGATCCAAATAAAATCAGAAATGAAAGACATTACAACCAACACTGCAGAGATTCCAAGATTATTAGTGGCAACTCTGAGCAACTACATGCCAATAAATTGTAAAATCTAGGACACACTTTTACATACATACAATGTACAAAGATTGAACCATGAAGAAATTCAAAACTTGAACAGACGAATAACAAGTAACAAGATCAAAGCCATAATCAAAAGTTTTCCACTAAAGGAAAGCTTGAGCCCCAGTGGCTTCACTGCTGAATTTTACCAAACATTTAAAGAAACATTAATACCAATCCTACTCAAACTGTTATGAAAAATAGAGGAGGAAATACTTCCAAACTCATTATATGAGGCCAGTATTATCCTTATACCAAAACCAGACAAAGATATATGAAAAAAAGAAAACCTCAGACCAATGTCTCTGATGAATACTAATACAAAAATCCTCAACAAAATACCAGCAAACAGAATTCAACGATACACTAGAAAGATCATTCGTCATGACCAAGAGGGATTTAACTCTGGATAACTATGTGTCACATTCTATTGATAATGAAGCGTCACAGTGATAATTTGCATATATCAATCAAATCAACTTTCCTTGATAGGATAACACACATATAATTATTTCAATTGATGCTGAAAAAGCACTTGATAAAATTCAACATCCCTTCATAATAAAAACCCTCACAAAACTGGGGATAGAAGGAACATACCTCAACATAATAAAAGTCACATATGACAGATCTACAGCTAGTAGTATCATATTGAATGGGGAAAAATTGATCTAAGATCTGGAATGCAACAAGGATGCCCACTGTCACTACTATTATTCAACATAGTACTGCAAGTCCTAGCTGTAGCAATTAGACAAGAGAAAGATATAAAGGGCATCCATATTGGAAAGGAAGAAGTTGAATTATCCTTGTTTGCAGATAATATGATCATATATTTGGAAAAACCTAAAGACTCTACAGGAAAACTATTAGAACTGATGAACAAATCCACTAAAGTTGCAAGATACAAAATCAACATAAAAAATTAGTAGCATTTCTATATGCCAACAGTGAACGATGTGAAAAAGAAATTTTAAAAAGTAATCCCATTTGTAATAGCCATACATAAAATACATAGGAATTAACCAAAGTAATAAAAGATCTCTATAATGAAAGCTATAAAACATTGATGAAAAAAATGAAGAGGACACCCAAAAATGGAAAAGTATTCTAGGTTCTTGGATTGGAAGAATCGATATTGTTAAAATGTCCATACTACTCAAAGTAATCTACAGATTCAATGTAATCCCTATCAGAATACCAATGAAATTCTTCATAGAAATAAAAAAGAAATCCTAACATTTATATGGAACCACAAAAGACCCAGAATAGCCAAAGCCATCCTAAGCAAAAAGAACAAAACTGAAGAAATCACATTACCTGACTTCAAATTATACCCCAGAAATATAGTAAACAAAATAGCATGGTACTGGCATAAAAATAGACACATAGACCAATGGAACAGAATGTAGAACCTGTAAACAAATCCACACACCTGCAGTGAATTCATTTTTGACAAAGGTGCCAGGAACATACATTAGGGAAAAGAGAGCCTCTTCAATTAATGGTAGCGAGAAAACTGGATATCCCTATACAAAAGAATGAAACTAGACCGCTATCTCACACCATATACAAAAATCAAATCAAAATGGATTAAAGACTTAAATCTAAGACCTCAAACTATGAGACTACTATAAGAAAACATTAGAGAAACTCCCCATGACATTATTCTGGACAAAGATTTCTTGAGAAATAACCCACAAGCACAGGCAGCCAAAGAAAAAAATGGACAAATAGGATCACATCAAGTTAAAAACTTCTGTGCATCAAGGAATACAATCAACAAAGTAAAGGGACAGATCACAGAATGGGAGAAAATATTTGCAAACTACCCATCTGACAAGGGATTAGTAACCAGAATATATAAGGAACTCAAACAACTCCATAGGAAAAAGTAAAATAATCTGGTCAGAAAATGGGCAAAAAATTTGAGTAGACATTTCCCAAAATATGAGATACAAATGGCAAACAGGTATATGAAAAAGTGCTCAACATCACTGATCATCAGAGAAGTAAAAATCAAAGCTACAATGAGATACCTTCTCACCCCAGTTAAAATGGCTTATATCCAAAAGACAGGCAATAACAAATGCTGGTGAGGATGCGGAGAAATGGGAACTCTCGTGCACTGCTGATGGGAAAGTCAATTAGCAAAACCACTATGAAGAAAAGTTTAGAGGTTCCTCAAAACATCAAAAATTGAGCTACCATGTGATCCCCAATCCCACTTCTGGGTATATACCCAAAAGGAAGGAAACCAGTATATCAAAGAGATATCTGCACTCCTATGTTTGCTGCACTACTGTTTACAATAGCTAAGATTTGGAAGCAACATAAGTGTCCATCAACAGATAAATGGATTTAAAAAAGTGTTGTACATATACATGATGCAGTACTATTCAGCCATGAAAAAAAGAACGAGATCCATTCATTTGCAACCACATGGACGAAACTGGAGATCATTATGTTAAGTAAAATAAACCAGGCACAGAAATACGAATATCACATGTCTCACTTATTTGTCCAATCTAAATATCAAAACAATTGAACTCATGGATATAGAGAGTAGAAGAATAATTACTAGAGGCTAGGAAAGGTAGTGGGGGTCTGGGTGGAGGTGGGGATAGTTAATAGATACAAAAAAAATAGAATAAATAAAACCTACTATTTGGTAGCACAATAGGGTGACTATAGTCAATAATGAATTAATTGCACATTTTAAAATCACTTAAATAGTGTAATTGGATTGTTTGTAACTCAGAGGACAAATGCTTGAGAGGAAAGATACCCCATTCCCCATGATATGTTTATTTCACATTGCATGCTTGTACCAAAACATCTCATGTACCCTATAAATATATACACCTACTACGTATCGACAAAATTTATTTGTAAAAAGAGAACAAAAAGATGGTGTTGATTTAACTGAAAGTTAGGAGAAAGAATAAATATTTAGAACACTGCAGACATGCATAACTAGACAAAAGGTAAAAGTGTGCTGAACAAAGCTGAAAAACCAGATGACAACAGAATATCTAGACTATGTTAGAAGTAATCTATGAAGCTGTGGATTTCCTTCAGCTGATTTTAACCTTTGACATTTCATACAGGCATATAGTTGGATTTGTTCATGTTTGGGGCTTTCCTGTTTGGGTACAAAAGAAAATGAAACAACTTGCTAAAGTTGATAATAACAAAAGAATTTAAATGAAGACCCACAGAGTCTAAGCAATACACAGAAGGAAATAAGGTCAAGATAGGGCAGAATGTTAAGAAGAAGAGAGTTCAGGAAATGGATATTTAGAGTTATCCTAAAACTCTAAAAACTCCAAATACTCAGTGGGTATACGATCAGGAGGTTGTAGTCCAAAGGTTAAGTGGCTGAATTTATTATTTCAGATTAAATGTTTTCCACATAGCTGTGTGGTCCAAAAAAATAATCAAGATTGAAGTTACTGAGAATAATACATCACAGGAAAATGTATCTATGTAATAAAATCGCCCTTGTACCCCTTAAATCTATACAAATAAAAACACAAGTAAATGCAACATTTGCATGCTGCCCTGGACTAAACGTTTGAGACAGGGCACATAATAAAAAATAAAAATATCGAATAAATATAAGGCCTGAGAGCTAAATGGGACACTCACTAAATTGAACCAGGATGATGGTAACATGTGTGGTAGAAGAGGGGTCTGTAAGTAGGTGCCACAGTCTTTAAAGAATGCGAGTGAGTGAGCAGGAGGTCAATAGGGTACCATGCCAGGGGGCAAGAAAAGCATGAGTCTGGAAGCACTGGGTGTTTTAACAAGTGGGTGGGAAAGAGATGTTCTTGATATATCAGAGAGAATGAAGAGGTGTTGAGTCCTGCTTCCGTAACAAGGAGTATACAGGTCTCACAGAATAAGCACTCTCCATTTCACCTGTTGCCTCATCTGTAACAAAGGTATATAAGCTCTGATCCCAAATGAGATAACATGAGTGAATGGGTTTTGAAAAACACAATCTATGATAAACCAGATATCCTGATGAAACTTCTGCTACACAATATTGAGACAGAATATAACTGGCATCTTTTTAAATGTACAGAATTCACTGGAAAGTAAGAGAAATCCCCAAGATTCAACCTAAATAGGAAGCAGTAAATCAGGGTTGCAACTGTATATTAAAGCCAGGACAGCAGCTGCTAGGATATTTCCAATCTTGGTAAAAATACAGCCTTGAGTGTTAAGTGCCTCATGGAATACAAGATCTTGGGCTTGTACACAGAGAGATTTGGAGCTATAGCCCTGAAATAAAATTGGAACTTGTGAAATTCTATAACCTCAATACAAGAATAGACCAGAAAAAACATCACTTAACACCAGAAAAAGGTGGTGAGGAAAATCTGTTTGCTCACCCAGACTTTCTGTTTCAGTCTGAACCAGAGGAACAAAAGCAGGAGGAGCTCCCCTGGGAAATTACAGCCACAGGCCTGGTCTCATGAGGGTTTACATTTGAGAGTTATCTAAGATGAGTATTCCAGCTGGGCCTCAGGTAGGAGCAAATACAAATTACCCTAGAAGACGCATCCTCAACCCAGAATCATAGGATTTCCACAGAAAACCAGTCAGAAGCATGAGAATTTAAAACTTTCATTTGACTGAATTTTAGTCAAAATTTCTCTTTCTTGTGGGATATTAACTTACAAGGGGGACGGTCCCCCCCCCTCTCTTTTCTATTGCTGATTTTTTCTAAGAGCTTAGAAAAATGCAGCTACTTCTATCTCAAGCAGAGAGCAAACTTGGTGGGGGGCTGGTTCAAGGCCTCTAATTAAAAATACCTCTTCCTCCTATGTATCTTCCTTCTATGGTGTGGAAATCATTTTAGAATCTTGCTATATTCTCAGACACCCAGATACAAGGCACGTGTCCTCTGTGCTTATATCCCTAACCTACTTGAGAAGTTGGTCTCTCTTATTTTGTGCTAGGAACTTAAGCAAGAGGAGGCCCACAGCAGTGTGTCCAACATCTAACTCTTTTGATTCTTTTATATCCTTCTCTCTGTTTTCTTACTCAATAAACTTTCTGTATATCCCTTCTGTGTAGAGAGTAAGACCTTGATCTTTGATGCATAATAAAGACAAGCTTTTAAATTCAAATGTTTTTCTCTAAAAACTATTGTGTGTGCTATAAGCTTCAAACGTCTGTTTCAGAAATCCAAATGTCACTTCTCTTTTTCTCTGAATTGATGCAATAAACTTGCTACCCCAAGGGCTGCAAAAATGAAAAATCATAGCTTTATAGATTTGGTACAAGACAACATGCAAGGCAGTCAAAGATTTAAAAAATAATACTTCATGCCTACTAACGCTGCCAAATACTACCTTGTGACATTAACAGAAACTAAACATTTGTGAAGATGTTTAATCATATGTGTCTTTTGCAGTCTGTGGCAAAATTGCCAATTACTAGGATAAACAAAATGTGGTTAAGTTTATGGTGGGGAATAATTAAAGAGAGGATAAAACTGGATGGAATAAGAACCACTTATTAAGCTCAGCTAGCCCTGGTTATCTATGTTTTAGCTATACATACATACCAAAATAACTTTACAAATTTTTGAACAAATAGTAGAAATCAGAGGTGATATGAAGAAAGATAAAAAGAAATGAGGAATGCTATAATGTTGTAATCCAGCAAACTTTTCTTCCTTTTGGAAAATGCAAGGAAAATTTCTTTGAGTGGCCGAAGGATATAGTTTTTATTATCCATTTTTTGTGGAGACTAATTATTGGGCACTATTAAAAGAAAATATGTCAACATGAAATGCCTGGTGGCCAATATATAACAGCCAGTCAAATACACTTTTTTTCTATGATGATAAAGACTGTTTTGGCTGTAAATGGACAGAAAACCTGACACACATTTTCTTAAGTGAAATGATTTCTTTGGAATTCATACAGGGTCTCTAAAGATCTGACCTCACTTTCTCTCTGCCTGTTAAAACATCTGTCTATAAATTGACTCTATTCTCAGACAGCCTTTTCCCTTGAGGTCTCAGGATTATTGCCAGCTGCATCCAGAGATGCAGTCTTCAAGGTTAGTGTATGGTATTAAGAGAAAGTAAGTTTCTTAGTTTCTAAGACTCAGGCAAAATCTTGGGTCTAACTCTCCTTGAATAGGATTGGGCTGTGTGCTTATCCCTGTAAGAATCACCATAGCCATTGTATGGGTGATTAGCTTAGGCCAACTAAGTCTTCTCTGGGAGATAAGGGGGAGTTGCAACCAGCCAAATCCAAATGGGCTTCAAGTGAAGAAAGGCTACGCTCTCTAGAAAATTCAGTGGCATGTCTTCAGTCGAAAAGTGAAAACCTATAAAGCCTACTGCAGTTCACATTTTTTTTTTTACCTCTTGCATATACTCTTAATGAGCTTAATTTATACAGCATTGCAGAAAATTCTGAAAACAAGCAATAATTGTATTCTAAGCTACATATACTACAAAGATGGATAAAGGTTCTCTTTTGTAGAAATCTTTAAATTTGAATAAAGCAGAAATTGTTATTTAAAATACAGAGAAAATATCTATTCTTCTTTCTTAAAACAGAACACTGGTTTTACTTAGGGTTTATTTTACTTAGCTAAAATCATTAATTTCCCTTCTTCCCTTTTAACCATGTTTGGTCAAATAACATCTGGCTAATGATACTAAACCAAGTTTTTGTTTTGTTTTGTTTTTTGAGACAGAGTCTCACTCGGTCACCCAGGCTGCAGTACAGTGGCACAGTCTCAGCTCACTGCAACCTCCACCTCCCGGGTTCAAGCAATTCTTATACCTCAGCCTCCTGAGTAGCTGGGACTATAGGTGTGCACCACCATGCCCAGATAATTTTTTGTATTTTTAGTAGAGACGGGGTTTCACCATTTGGCCGGGCTGGTCTCGAACCTCGTGATCCACCTGCCTCGGCCTCCCAAAATGTTGGGATTACAGGCATGAGCCACCATGCCCGGCCTAAACCAAGCATTTTATAGAACCTCAATGAAGAATTTTCAGAAGAAATCGACTTGGGAAGAATGTCATTTTCTGCTCCCCGCTTCCACATCCTTCCTGTTGACCTTAAATGCAGATACATCACTGGAGCTCCAGTGGTTTTTTAAACCATGAGGTGATATTTGGGGTAGAAGTTACAGTCTTAGGATAATGGAGAGTAAGTCAGAAGTAAATTTCATGAGTATCTGGTAATCATGAACCACCATATCAGTTCCAATCTATCTAGATATGGACTTCTTTTATACAAGGAAGAAATTTATACATAACTTAAACTACTGTTATTTGGGTATTTTCTGGCATCTAAATCTAATTCAAAGACATTCAAATTTATAAGTTATCATGCATGTCCCTGGAGGCAGAAGATTCTTTAGGTGATCTTTGGAGACCACTTGCATCATAAAATTGTCATTATTTTATGCCAAGACCTCCAAATCTGCAATTTCTCATATTCTTTGAACTCCAAATCCACTGTTATTTCAACTCTCCAGATAAAATAGAATCCAGGTCATTTGCCAATTAGTATACTGATGTTCGCAAGCCTAAAGACTTGCTTGCCCCAGAAACCTTCCCTGTAGCCACTACAGCCTCACGAAAATATTTTCATCATTTTCTAGTTAATCTGGAGCATTAACTCCAAAAGTTTCAATTACCAAAATACATGTAAAGATAAAAATAAATTGTTTTAAAAGTTTAGATGTCTTCTAGCTGTCTTATATTTTCATCTTTTGCTTTTATAAGGCCACTTTGCTTGCCTTTTTACAATTGCACTTATTTAGTACTATGGGCCCTAAGTAGAGGTGGCTAACTATGAAAATAAATATACAATGGTATGAACTCATTGAAAGCAAACAGTCTAAATAATCAGATGGAGAAGTGGGGAAGGGGAAGTTTTGTGCATCTGTCTCACAGAGGTATGGTGATGTTGATATGCAATACAGAAAGACAGTTTCTGAAAATAGGAAGAAAAATTTCTATGAAAGGAAAGGAAAAATTAGCTTATATCCTGGAGCATGATCTAAGCATGTGGGTAGAGTGAGCCTGATATGAACTACTTTTTTAGAACAAAGAAAGAACTGTGGAAAATATCCAAAGCCAAAAGGAGCCATGAGAATGAAAGAAATAGTAAGAACTGAGACTTCAATCAAAAAGGGGTGAGGCCAAGGATGAAAAACAAGTCTTAAGCCAAGTATTTTCAGTGAAATTTGATAAGATAGAATGTATAAGTCAAAATAACAGACTAGACAAGAGGCCATGAAATATTACCAGAAGTAGTGAATTAGATTTTCACCACTACATTAATAAATAACACCTTACAATAACACCCATTTATTATCTCACAGTTTGTAGGTTGGAAATTCACTGCAGTTCTCACTCAGCTAAAATTATAGTGTTAACAGTATTGCATTCCTTTCTGGAGGCTCTGGGGAAGAATCCACTTCCAAGTTCACTCAGATTTTTGTTATAATTTATTTCCTTGTAGGTTTAGGGCTGAGGCATGCATCTACTTGTGGTTGTCAGGTAAAGACCATCCTCATTTCCTAGAGGCGTGTCTTCCATCTTTGCACGTGAGCTCTTACGCCTTAGAGCCAACGGTAGATCATCAAAACTTCTCAGGGTTAGAATCTCTATGATTTCGCTTATCCCACATCCCTCTTGCCTTTCTGCTATATTTCTGTAATCACAGTTCTCTGCTTTAAAGGACTCAACATGGTTAGATTAGGGCTATCCATATAGTCTAGCTCCATAATTTTCATTATATTTGCAAAGTCACGTTGTCTATGTTCATGGGTTTCAGAAGTTAGAGTATGAACATGTTTGAGAGATTATTCTGCCTACCACAGGTGGTAATACATAAAATGGCCAGTGCATTTTCTTATGGATATGGAGGAAAAAATTAAGAACTCTGATAACCCTTATTATCTTTCTGGTATCCTTCTAACCATGTCCACTATGGAATTCAGAGGCACATATAGGTATATCTCTTAGGATTTATACTCTGTTCTCTTGAACTAGGATTATAATCCATCCTGAGGTTAGTCTTTAGAGAATAGCTTTACCAAAAGGTTCTCAAATCAAGGAGAACATATTTGTGGTATAGAAACCCTAGATCTACCCAATATTGTACAATTTTTAGGAAATTGCATAATAATCTAAAATGAAGTGATTCTCAGGGATTAGAGTTTGTCTATATTCTAACCTAATAAGAACAGAAATGTTTTGACTCTTAGATGCACCTAAGTGGCTAGTTTACTCTTTCAACAATACCTGCTGACATCTTAGAACCTCTTTCACAGTGTTATTACCATTTGTGAAATAAGCCTATGTTTAAAACTTTTTTTTGTAGAAAACATTAATAATTGAGTCAAGGCTTCAAGGCAAAGAGAAAGAATTTGGACTTTAGGTCAAGCAAACCTAGTTTTGAATTCTAGTTAAACACTTCCTAGCTGTGGTACTTAGCTGTGGTATTCAGCTCATCTCTTTTGATAGTAGACTACAAGCCACACAGGAGCAAAGAATGTTACCTGTTTCTCCAATACTATATCCCTAGCATCTCAAACATCACTGGCACATAGTAGGTCAGAAAATACACTAATATTTTAATAAATAAAAACCTCTGAAAACTTTACTAAGATATAGACATAAGTGGTATTTTTATAATTATAATTGTTAACATAATTTTACTCAATATTTGTATAGAAAGATCAAAAAAGACAAGTGGTAATAAACAGAGAATAATATATAGTCCATTGTCTTGTTAAATGAGTCATCATGAATATTTAAGGGCAACTTACTATCTTGGTAGTGCCATCACAAGCAGTAGTTATCCTCGAGGTGTTAATAACTATCCTCTAGTGGAAACCATTGTTCCTATGGATAAAAAGAAACACAAAGCTTACATAGAGCATCTCTGTTGAATCCAAGCTTCATCATAACATTGGTAAGTCACTTAAGTATGCTGTTGATAAAAGGGAATAATAATTTCTTATTTCATTGATAACCAATGTTAGGAAAGATTATAATGGGGAAATTCCATGAGAGATGGACACTATTTGAGCAGCAAGTTGAGAAGTCCTAAGCAAAAACGATGTTTTCCTATTAGTGGTAGGAAATTAAGAGAAAATTAACTGGAATGCATTTGTACATGTTAGTATTTAATAAGCACTTAGTAACTATTTGGTGATCACATTGATTAATAGATGAATTAACATTCTGAATTTTCCAAAAAGAAAAAAATCAACATCTACTCTTTTTCATATCTGAAGTTATTATGCAGATATGTAGTTATAATTCAACTAAAGAGTTTAGAATAATACACAAAGCCAACGTGTGTGATTTCAATAAGAAATTCCAAAGACATATAATGACTACGTAACTATTACACCTTAGATGTTTAGAAGAGGCAGAAAAACTGCAAAAGAGGCTCACTGTAGAACTCATAGGAAACTAAAAGTTAAGGAGTCATCAAGAGTTATATTTAGGAAATTCAGCAGATGCTGGTGTAGCAAGAGAACCATTCAAAGTGCAAAAGCCATCCACAGAACATGGCATAATTAGCAGTGCAAGAACTGTGGCATGTTGAAGACCCAGTATTCTTTGGACAGAATAAAATTAACCCTTCCTAGGTACATAGCTGCAACTACTCCTAGACTGAGTGCTCTCTATGGCACTTAGACTAAACATGCTAAGTAAACTTGTAAAATCCAGGCCCATTTCAGAAATGAATGCTTCTGCCTATCTCAACTTTTTATCCTTAGAAAAAGCATAACTACTCAGAAAAGCTATGACACTGGGATACTTGGCCTCAAAGGCACAGTGAGATGCTTAGCTTCAAAGGACCCATGTGATTATTATTTGCCAGAGTATCCTTGGAAGTACATCAACCCTCCTAACGCACCCTCTGTTTCTTATTATTTTCTTTCCTTAACTTTAATGTAAGCTTCATGATTGCCATTTAGGCTGTCTTTTCAAGAATGTTTGTATAGTGAACAGCTTTGGAAGATCAAGATTGTCTTTCTCTGGACCTACTTCATAGGTCAGTTGTTAACCCTGTGCCCTAGCACCAACATTATAGGGGATCTTGATATAACTCTTAAGTATTTTGACCTTTCTGCCCTATAGTAGGCTAATGATTTTAATAAAATAAATCACCAGAGGACACCAGTGTTGCCTTTTAATTATTCAAGGATACTGCACATTGAGCCTCATGGGAATAAAACAAGAGTGGGTTCTCGTATCAAGACAAGTGAGATTATAAATGTGAATGATAGAAGACAAGACGAAAAAATTTTGGAAATAGTGGCTTGGGTGTTCAAAATTAAACTTACAACACTAAGTTCAAGATACGCTTATCATTCAACTTGTTTATCCTCTAGTTCTTGACTCAGCTTTGCTCTATGAGACTGTTTGCTTAATCATCATTACACTTTCTCTTGCCCTCTAAAATTCCTAAATTCCCAGAAATATTTACTCTGCAGCTCTTTACAAAGTTTGCTGACTCCACTTTAGTCTGTTCCAGTTTATGCATGTTGTCACAGTATAATTTTAATAGTGCTGTTTTTACTCATAAATAGATCTCCTATTTGGATAATAATAAAGTACCCTGTTCCAAACTTCATAGGACCTCTTTATTCTGTTCACATTGTTTTCTTACATGCTCTGGTTTATACACAGACTAACCAAACATCCCGGTATGTCTCACACCTGTAATCCCAGCACTTTGGGTGGCTGAGGCTGGTGGATCACGACGTCAGGAGTTCGAGATCAGCCTGGCCAACATACTGAAACCCTATCTCTACTAAAAATACAAAAAATTAGCCAGGCGTGATGGCAGGTGCCTGTAATCCCAGCTACTCAGGAGGCTGAGGCAGGAAAATTACTTGAACCTGGGAGGCGGATGTTGCAGTGAGCCAAGATCACACACCTGCCCCCCCCCCAAAGGGAAATTGCAAACCCCAATCCAAAAAAAAAAAAAAAAAAAAAAACTACATAGAAGTAATATTTAGATCATAGCAAGCAGAGAGTAAAATACATCTTTAGCATCCAGAGAGAAAATAGCAGTAAAACATCTTCAGATAACCAAAAACGTACTCTCATTAATAGAAATTCTAAATGACCCAAAAGGAGAAAAAAAAAGATGCCCGAAAGAATATCTCAAATGGAAGTGAGACTGGTGAGCAAAGAAAATAATCATATACATCTAAAAACAAATTAATTATATAAAACAATAATAATTAGTTTGAGCTTGTAACAATGCTGTTAAAATAACAGACAACAATTGCATGCAAAGTCCCAAGGACCCAGGCTCCTGAATGTCATTCCCATTGCTTAAGCCTGCTTTCAGAGCTTCTAGCTCTAGTTTTCCACTTGTCCATTTCTGTTTTTTCCAGCCTCAGAGATGAAAGCGAATTGAGTTAAAGCCATCCTAGATCTTTATTTAACTCGAGTCATCTGCAAAGATGTTGACTGTATTAAATATTCACTGGAATACTGATAGTAACTACTAAAAGAATAGAAACTTTCAAATAAAGTAGAAAGAAAAATATAATAATAAACTCAAGCAATATTTTAAAGACAGGTAAGGGAAATACACACACACACACACACACACACACACACACACACTGAGGAGAGAGGAGTAAAACGAGACAAATAGAACAGCACAAAATGAAAATGTCAGAATTAAATTATATTAGTAATTGCAACGAATATGCCAGCCTGACAGTACAAAACACCTGCACCTTTAGCAGGATCTCCCACTCCTCTCCCTATAAGGAGCTTCGTGTTCTACTTTCAGTAAGTGAAGTAAAAGGGAAATGATGTGCCTTCTCCTGCCTTTTTCCTTCTTTCTGACTGAAAGAAGAATAAGATGGCTGGAGCTTAAGTGGTCCTTGTACTATGAGGTGGAAGCCATATGTTGAGGATGACAGAGCAACAAAACAGGAAACATCTGGTTTTCTTACCCGGGGTGGGGTCCCATGCCAACCCTGGCCTGCCTCCCTTTGGATTTTATTTTCAGAAGTTGTGATGTGCCTTTGGGAATAGAGCTTGTGTTCTCCTGGGAAGTCGCTGGAGGATATTTGAAAAGGGAATACCATAGTTCTTATACGAGGACACAGAACATGGCCTAGAAATTGGTGGAGATCCAGATGGACACGTCCCCTTGACAAGAGGAAAGACATTGCTAGAGAAGATCCACAGCAGAGCCTCTAGAGAAATAAGTCCCAGATCAAAAACTATGATGCTTGGGCTTAAGGGAATGCTGAAAGCCCTCATATAATTGTAATGAGGGATAAATGAGATAACATAGGAAAAGTACATAGCTCAATACCCAACACAGAGTAAACAGTGCTGGTAAAAATTGGGTACTAGGGGTTGGCTTTAGGAGAAAATTCATTTTCTTGTCTTTTACAGCTTCTAGAGGCTGCTGGCCTTCCTCATCTAGTGGCCATTTAGTCCATCTTCAAATGGCTTTAGTCCAACCTCTGTTCTGCCATCATATATGTTTGGTGAATCTAATTCTATCTCCTTCCTCTTATAAGGACACCTGTGAATACATTAGACCCACCAAAATGATTCAGAATAATCTCTCCATCTCAAGATCACTAATTTAATTACATCTACAAAGTTCCTTTTGCCATTTAAGGCAATATATTCACTAGTGCTGAGGATTAGAACATGGACATATTTGTTGGGCAATTATTTAGCCCACCAAACTTCTGGTAAGTTTTATTTAAAGATTTATATTTATATAAACTTTGGTCCAGCTGTTACTCTTCCCTGCCTGCTGAGAAATCTGTCTATTGCATTTCCATCTTCCTTTATACATTCAATTCCTCTAGTCATGGAGGTTTTTATAGAACTATTTTACCCCACTGGCTTTCTGGTGTTTGCCGTCTTGGTCAGATATGAGCTCTGACTTGAGTTGCTCTTAAACAACTGTTCGCTAACCAAAATTGACCTGTGATATGGTTTGGCTGTGTCCCCACCCAAACTTTACCTTGAATTATAGTTCCTATTATCCCCAGGAGTCTTGGGAGGGATCTGGTGAGAGGTAATTGAATCATGAGGGTGGTTACCTCCATGCTGTTCTCATAAAATCTGATGGTTTCATATGGGGCTTTTCCTCTTTCTTCTTGGCACTTCTCCTTCCTGCCACTGAGAGGTGACAGCGTTCTGGCAGTCTTCACAGCCCTCACTCGCTTTCGGTGCCTCCTCTGCCTGGGCTCCGACTTTGGCGGCACTTGGGGAGCCCTTCAGCCCACCACTGCACTGTGGGGCCCCTTGCTGGGCTGGCCAAGGCGGGAGCCGGCTCCCTCAGCTTGCGGGGAGGTGTGGAGGGAGAGGCGCGAGCGGGAACCAGGGCTGCGCGCGGCGCTTGCGGGCCGGCTGCAGTTCCGGGTGGGCGTGGGCTCGGCGGGCCCGTTACTCGGAGCACCTGGCGGGCCCTTTACTCGGAGCACCTGGCGGGCCCTTTACTCGGAGCACCTGGCCGGCCCTGCCGGCCCCGGGCAATAAGGGACTTAGCACCCGGGCCCGTGGCTGCGGAGGGTGTACTGGGTCCCCCAGCAGTGCCAGCCCACTGGCGCTGCGCTGGATTTCTCGCCGGGCCTTGGCTGCCTTCCTGCGGGGCAGGGCTCGGGACCTGCAGCCCACCATGTCTGAGCCTCCCACCCCTCCATGGGCTCCTGTGCCGCCTGGGCCTCCCCGACGAGCACCGCCCCCTGCTCTACAGCGCCCAGTCCCATGGACCACCCAAGGGCTGAGGAGTGTGAGCGCACAGCAAGGGACTGGCAGGCAGCTCCGCCTGCAGCCCCGGTGCAGGATCTACTGAGTGAAGCCAGCTGGGCTCCTGAGTCTGGTGGAGATGTGGGGAACCTTTATGTCTAGCTCACGGATTGTAAACACACCAATCGGCACTCTGTATCTAGCTCAAGGTGTGTGAACACACCAATCAGCACCCTGTCAAAACAGACCACTCGGCTCTACCAATCAGCAGGACGTGGGTGGGGCTAGATAAGAGAATAAAGCAGGCTGCCCGAGCCAGCAGCTGCAACCCGCTCGGGTCCCTTTCCACACTTTGGAAGCTTTGTTCTTTTGCTCTTTGCAATAAATCTTGCTACTGCTCACTCTTTGGGTCCGGACTGCTTTTATGAACTGTAACACTCACCACGAAGGTCCGCAGCTTCACTCCTGAGCCAGCGAGACCACGAACCCACCAGAAGGAAGAAACTCCGAACACATCCGAACATCAGAAGGAACAAACTCCGGACACGCTGCCTTTAGAACTGTAACACCGCAAGGGTCCGCTGCTTCATTCTTGAAGTCAGTGAGACCAAGAACCCACCAATTCCCGACACCACCATATGAAGAAGGACGTCTTTGATTCTGCTTCTGCCGTGATTGGAAGTTTCCTGAGGCCTCCCCAGCCATGCTGAACTGTAAGTCAATTAAATCTCTTTCCTTTGTAAACTACCCAGTCTTGGGTAGTTCTTTATAGCAGTGTGGGAATGGGATAATACAGTAAATTTGTACCACAAAGAGTGGGGTGCTTGCCTGAGCCAAGACTGAACTCAGGCTGTGAACATCATTCCTATAACCTAAGTCCTTTGATTACTTCTTCCAGTACTTCTTGCTCTAGCTTTCCTCCTGTCATTTTTTTTCTTTTTTTACTCCTATTGTTCAAGCTAGAAGTGAACTGTTTCATTCTCTGCTAAGAATACAATCATTCATAGGACAAAATGGCAACAAAACTGAAGAAAATATTCACCCATGAGGAATATATATCCTACTCCAAGCTGAAGCTGCTCTATGCTAAGACTCTTGTGGCAGGGTCCCACAGCTCTTCAAAACACTAGAAGAACATAAATTCTCAATTTAGCTCTAGACTTCCAGTAACGATTAACTACAGTAAATACAGGGAGCAGCAGTGGAATGAATATGTGAGCCTTGGTCCTCCAAATTAAATGAGGAACAAATCCGCAGCCCTTAGGTTAAAGTGGAGCTTTTTGAAATTGCAGTTTGTGAAGGATGGTTCTCACCAGTCGCCTTTAATTCAATCAGCCAGCTAATTAATTTTCCAGTTCCAAAAATGTTTTCAATAAACAGAATCCAAAATAATAATACATGTTTATATTTCCTCAGCAATTTCTAGCAAAAGACATTTGTAACTGTCTCTCATAGCCAAGAATGATTTTATAAGTTCAGGCTTATATCTTCATGTGACAATAACACACTAGAATTATGTTATTACATGTGTTTTCTGAAAGATTTATAGATGCTATTTAAGAGTTGTCTATATGGAATTTTCCAGTAACAAATGTTTCACTATCTCCTTACAGAAGGAATGTTATAGGTAGAAGATAATTTCATCCAACTTGTGAGAAATAATCAATTCTGATGTGTATAATCTTTATAATTAGTATAATATTGGCTAAAATTGGAAAAAAATATTCTCAAATCTCCATTTATGGTAAAAATTTTGAAATAAAGGGCATGTTTTTTTTTCTATTGGGGGCTCTTTGGGCTCATTATAAATGTCATAAATTTCATAGCAAGAGCTCCAGAGAGTGAATTCTTGGATTAGTGACATGTGTTACTCTATTAAAGTAACAGTAGATGATTAAAGCTACAGTGATCCAAACTTCAGATCTCCCCTGATCCGTCATTGGAAACTTACTAGATCTGTTGTCTTTCCAGAGTCTCAGAATGTCAGAGCAGGAGACCAGATCAACTTGATGATCTCTCCTGTAATGGTTCTCAACTCTGATGGCACATTTAAACCAAGCAAAAAGTTTTAAAATTTGCAAATGCCCAGGAGCCATCCCAGACCAATTAAATTAAAATACCTGGGAGTGGACACCAGGCATTTGTATATATTTCAAGTCTCCCAGGTGATTCTAATGTGTAGTCAGGTTTAAATCCAATTGCCTTTTTGCTAAGTTCCTCAATGTACAGAGGAGATCTAGTAATCCTAGAGATCAGTGAGTGGAAACAGGTTGATTCTCTTCTCTCTCATGTCATTTAGATAATGGCTGTGGCTCCAGAAATTAGAAACTCATAGCTTCAACACATCTGTACCCTGAAGTGGCAACTTCTAGGAGCTTCTCAGATCCTACAGATAGATCACTTCATGTTTCAACTGGACATAAGATCAGGCTTGTGAGAATCACATCACAAATGAGCATACATAAATTTAGATTATTAGAAGACCCAAATAGAAGGGTATTCTAGGAAGCCTATACGATCCTTTCCACACTAATAGCCTTTGTTTTAATTTTCACTTTAAGATTAAGGCCCTTTTGAAGTAGGCTGATGGAGAACACAATTTAGCAGTAAGAAAAACCCAAGTCTCCCTATCACTATTGGACTAATAGTTTCAGCTCTTGTTCACCTTTATAAATTAACATGTATGTTTTGTGTGCTTCTAGTGGACAAAGCATGCCATTATTTAACATAATTCCTACACTGAAGCAGCATGTAATATCACTCCACATATAAAACAAATGAAAGCTAACCGAACTGTTTTGAACTTACCACAGGTGCTCAAAATAAGTTCCAGTGATTGAATTGTTGATGGATTAAAACTGTTGCTTTTCCAATAGTCCAATATTTAATGATTCAGATAATTTAAGATCTGTAAATTAGGTCCTGACATTAGACCTTTTACTCCCCTATCCAAAATTTCAATTTCTAGCCCCTCTTGATTGCTAGCCTGCTTTTCGGATGGTTCTGTCAGGACATAATGGAATGGAATATCACAGCCATCTTCTGTACTCTCCTCCATCATCTCTTCTTCTGTTAATTTATCATAATTTCAAGTTGTAGAAAGGAAGAAAAACTCGGATAACATCGATTGAGCCTGCTTTTTCCTCTGACAAGGATAACAGATTCCTCACAGAACAGCCTCCTGATTCAATACTTTAGAGTTTTATCAAAGGGACTTAGCATCATTTCATGGCTAGTAGCCTACTAGTCATCTCCCTAACGTCTATCAAGTAGGGACCCCCTAAGAACACTGTGCTGTTCCAAGAGGTGCCTGTGTCACAATAACCATTCTACAAATGAATGTTTTGGATGGAAGTTCTGACATAATAATTCTGTAACATTTCGGTCAACATACAGAGAAATTATCACAGTGACTGTTAGAAAATACCACAGTCTTCAAGCTTGGGCTTGCTGGGATAAGGAAAGGCAAGAGGAAGATACTCTGAGAAACTGAGCTTAGGAAACTGGCCTTTAATTCACCCTTGTAGTTGCCACACCAGGATTTATTAGGTTGCAGTGAGAAAACTTAAAATCTATTCTCTTAGCAATTTTCAAGAATATAATTAATTGTTATTAGCTACAGTCACCGTTTTGTACAATAGATCCATTGAATTATTCCCCCTATCGTACTCAAACATTTTATCTTTGACAAACATCTCCTCAATCATTCTTCCCTTCTCCCAGTCTCTGGCAACTGCCTTTCTACTCCATATTTCTAGGAGTTCAGATTTTTTATACTCCACACGTAAGTAAGATCATGCGAGTGTTCTCACCACAAAAATAAGTATGGAAGATAACACATATGTTAATTAGCTACATTTAGCCATTTCACAATGTGTACATATTTCAAAACAATATGCCTACACAATAAACATATACAAAATTTTATTTTTCAATTTTTAAAAAATGAATAAAGAATGTGTTAGGTTGTAACTACTTGAAACCTTATGGGCAGGTAGGTGTCTGGCTATAACAGTCGGGAGGAGCCACCAGAACACAGAATAACAAAAGGAGTTTCTCCACTTACCTCCACTAATAATTAGATATTATCACACTAGAAAGACAGAGATATGTTTGAAAGTGCCAGGAATCCAGAGACGTATCTAGAGAGAAAAATGCTGCAGAGACCCACCTAGAGCCATGTTCAGACGAATGCATCTATCCTACATTTACATTAATTTCCTCTGTCTGTTGATGACTTTCTGTCAATTGCTACCACCTTTTGGAAAATTGTGAAACATGTAAACAAATTGAAGAAGAGTTAATTGACTTCAGAAACTAATTTATTTTCCTGCAAATTATATGAATCACTGTATATTCATTTACTTGAAATTCAGCAATCATTTATTAAGATCCAGCATTATATTACTGACATTAGTGACTAGACCTGCATGCTTCATACCTTTGCTGGATTAAACTTTCTTTCTAATACACATTTTTTTTCATTTTGTTGCTTACTCAAAACATGCTTATTTAGTACAGGAAATATTGTCATTCAACTTGGAATTCAATACTAATCTGAACCTCCCTTGGTCAATGTTTCTCATTATGACTCCCATCACCACACTTCATTGACGTATTTCCTCATGAATTTCTGAACTTGCTCTGCTCTTTCTCTGTTTACACCTTTGCCATTGTTATTGCCTTTATTGAAATTTCTTGCCACTATCCAATCCATCCTCATCTCTCAGTAGCAGGTTTCATATCTACCTTTCTCCATGTAGCTTATTTGTAGATTACCCAAGTAATCCAAATTTCTTCTTTGAATTTCTATAGTACATATTGTTTATGTTGCTCTTTAGACATCATTAAAATTTAATTGTGAGACAACATCCTTTAGTGCAAAACATCCTCATAATGTTATGTTAATTTTGTGACCCAGACTAAGTGCTGTAGAAGTGCCTAGAAGAGAAAGATCATTGAAAGATGTTTACATTCATACTTTATTTCAAGCACAAATTAAAGCAGATGTTTCTGAATGTAAAATCCTGTGTTTCTTTGAACTTGGAAGTTGTGCCAACTTCTGTATGAGAACAATTTCCTGCCAAGAAACAGAAATGACAAGTTTCCAGCTAATATTTTTAATTCCTCCTTGATGGAGGAAGAAATGAAAGGTAGCAACTGTTTATTATGCTTTATTGAGACAGCAAATGTAGTCATTTAAACGCTGAATTGATTTATTAAGAACACTGCGTTGACTATGTTTTCTGGAAACTGATAAATATACAAATAGGATTTTGAAGGGGGTTAGACCCCTTAGCCTTACAGAAATTGACTTAAGGAGCAATTTTTTTTGTCTACCAATACAAAGCTATGTAGAATATCTTTACTTAGATATTTAAGACATTATTGATGTCTTAAATATAATATATTACCTCTTAGAAACCTTGCTTTTCAAATTTTCATGTGCATACACATCACCTAAGGATCTTGATAAAAACACAGATTCCAACTGCAAATTCCTGAATAGGACCTAAATTCTGCATTTCCAATAAGCTATGTAGCGATAACAGACTACACTATGAACAACAAAAGGCCCCTAAACCCCTTTCTCCCATTGAAATGGAGCACCTTCTCCCCCCACCTCCCACTAACCTGAAAGTTCCCATTACTGTAGCTAGCAAGGCACAGCTACATGTCAAAGGTCAAAGAGGTGTGTTTCCATCTGTAGTTCAAAATCACTTTTAATGCATTTCCTTGGGAACCTGCATTATAAATGGTAGTAAGGTATAATTGAATAATTGATTATATTTTATTTATTCTTTCAACATTTGTTGAGTACTATCTATATGTAAGGCATAAAAATAAAGATAAATAAGACCCAGTTTCATGGTTATGACATTTGCCTGTTTCACCTGCTAGAATGTGATCCTATTATGCATAGCATTATAGAGATAGTGAGCATTAAGATACCAAAATCTTCTTACAGTAATCTAGTGAGTAACATACTTCAGATCAATTGTGGAACAATAAAGGTTGAGTTGCTGATCTCAGGAACAATACCACTCCCTCCTCCCAATGGAGGGACAGCCAAGGGAAAGAAAATCAAGAAATGTTGGTAATAATTATCATTCTAATGAAAATATTTCACTGTCAGTGCTAATAAGAAAAATTCTGACAACCCTAGAACCCCCCGGTATGTTTTTTTTTTCATTTTTCTTGCAAAACTATAGTGTTGTTCATTCATTAATTTATTTACTCACTTGTTCATCCAACCTTTACTACACGTCAGATACAATTCAGGGTCCTGGAGACACAATGGTGAATGATACAAGACTGACTTTATGGAGCTTATGTAACACCGAGAATGAGAGAGTATGTAGTGAATGAGTAAAGAAATAAAGTATTTAAGAGTGGCGAATACTTTGAATAAGTAACTAAAGGCTAAGTGACAATGGCTGAGAGGAAAGTTACATCAGAGGACACCTGCATGTCATTGCCCCCTGCCTCTGGTACAGAATACCCCACTTTCAAACCAGGAGTTACTTGGCCTGAGGAGATGTTTTTCTTTATCCCCTATTGTTAAAGAATCTTAATCCGAGTCCCCTGAACAACTAAACTTTTTCATAGCCATTTCCTCCATGCCAATCATCAAGTAAATGGAGTCATAGCAACGTGCTCTGAAACAATCTAAAAAAGTAGTCACATAGTTCTTTTCTTTCCCTAATGTCTGACTATATTTATAAACAACATGATTGGTTTTATCTGATAAGAAAAAATATAAAATTCTATGGAATATAAATAATAAGGTTTATACCAGAGTTGCCTAGGAAATCAAACCAGGATTGTGAAGACAGGACATTTTCCTTAGGACCAGATGAATGAACATCATTTCCACAGGCAAGACAAGGATAGAAGCATTCTAGGCATTGGGAAGTCATGGTCAAAGGCTCTGAAAGAAAGAGCAATTATGCTCTGGTGGATATCCTACTGGGTTTCTGGTGTTGTACCAGTCACTTACATATGCCTAATCTAGGAACCTATCTTCTATATATAACAATACCATTTACTAAAATAATGGAGCCAAGATTAAAACAATTAGAACCTGCCATGTCGGTAAATGTCCAAATAATGTGTATACATCACAGCAGGTGAGAAGAATCACAAGCATGAAGGCATGTCCTTGAGTCTTCAGGAATCCTATCTATGCAAACATGCTCAGTTATAGCATAAAGGTGCCTATAACCTTGCTTCTTGGAAGCCCATTTTAAGTTTCCTATCAGATTTCCTTCAGAAATCTGCTGACACTCTGATTCCTAATCAGTCTTGATATTTTAGGCAGGTGGCTTTGTACTTGATCTTAGTAATTCAGCTTACTTTATGTACCTAAGCAGTTTAGGTATCTGAGCATTACATTTCCTGCCTGTGTCATTGCCATTCATACCCATGTCTCTACATTGACCATTAAAAGTTGCTCGTGTTGTAGCAAAACTGGAGATACAGTGGTAAATTGGAGATGGGCTACACGGGAATTGACATAGTTCTTAAATAGGTATTTATAATGTTAAGTCTTCCTGTACTTTCTTACTCCCTTGAGCATGATAAGCAGAAAGTGAAAAGGACTTATATCTGAACTTTCCATTTGATTATGTTTCTACAGTTTGTTTAAAATTTGTGGATTCGTAACAAAATGATGGATGAAAAGCAGATGTCTACTTTATCAAAGGAACTATTCATATATTTCAAATTCATACATTAACATCCAGAGACAGAATCTATGTAATTAAGTAAATTTTTTTCCATAGAAGATATTGACTAATTCAATTTAGATTTTTTTCTCATCAACAATAATGGTAGAGCTCACAGGCCAAGAGTTGTTATTTTTTTCTATTTAAAAATTTCATTTTTAAGATTATTGTTTGTGTAACAAATGAAAAATACCTAGAGCATTTACTTTAAGTGAATTATTCAGATATTAAGCTCTTTTTATGTTCAGAATATAATTAGTTCTCTCAGCTTTAAATTTGACATGTAAGTGCATTTTCTGTTATGTAAAGTAAATTTGACTCTAGCATGAACAATAATATTAACTGAGATAACAATACCTGCCCTACCAACCATCAACACTCAAATATACGAATCTGTTTGTCATTTAACAAATATGGATTGCATGCTGATCATGTGCCAGGCACTGTGACAATCTAGTTATCTCTAGGACTATAAATTTGAGTGATTGCCTTATAAAATAATTGAGACTCTACGCTAGTTGATTAGTTAATATTCTATCTAACTCTCAATGCCGCCTTTCCAAGTATGCATTATTGCAGTTTTTCCAACTATGAAATAGAAACTCAAAAGTTAGGATGGTTACTCACATTTTGTACATCTGATAAACATAAAGAGTTTTATTGGATTTGTTTGAACCTGCTTTTCTCTTTCAAGACTCCTGCCTTTTTACCTCACCACACAGTCCCATGTGTTTTCATCTCTATTTTCTGCATCATAGCAGCAGCTTTGCAATTATAATCCTAACTACCCTCTACACCGAACGTTGGGTTTCAAAGTTGATCTTCAAAATTACCCTGAGAAAGTTGAGAGAGTGTAATTGCTACACTTGATATTAAAGCTCTTTATCATACTTACTTGTTGAATTTGAATTTTAACAATTACTTGTACTGCCTGCCAGCCTATTGCTCCTTGAAGCCAATGACCATGTCTTGCTTATTTTTGCATCACTATACCTAGAATAATGCTGGCCAAACAACAAGTGTATTGTAAATTGAATTGAAACGAATATTCCTAGGCCAGGCACAGTGGCTTATGCCTGTAATCCCAACACTTTGGGAACCAGAGGCAGGTGAATCACTTGAGGTCAGGAGTTTGAGCCAGCCTGACCAACATGGAGAAAACACTGTCTCTAATAAAAATAAAAATAAAAAAATTAGCCGGGCATGGTGGCACATGCCTGTAATCCCAGCTACTCGGGAGGCTGAGGCAGGAGAATCGCTTGAACCCAGGAGGCAAAGGTTGCAGTGAGCTGAGATAGCACCATTGCAGTCCATCCTGGGCAACAAGAGTGAAACTGTCTCAAAAAAAAAAAAAAAAAAGAAATGAATTTTCCTGAAACTATTTCTGCTACTTTCACTATAATAGTGTAAAGTTACACTTAAAAGTTTAAATTATGTCCAGTATTTTCCTGTTTAAGAAATGCTTATTTAATTTGAAATAGATTTCCATTAAATGATTATAATAAAATTAGGAGAGCTGTATTTTATGGAATAACCCTCAGATATAATATATTGACAGAGCTTTGAAAACTGGAGCAGTTCAAATATCATATCTTATTATGATCTCTGAAAGATTCAATACAATCCTGTCAGAGATAATTTTGCTTTGTTTTCAGACATTGTAATATTATCTGTCACATGCTTTCTGCACTAGGTTATCTTTGGTGGTACATTGATGATAGCTCTTAAACTATTAACCTCAGAACAATCTGGTACAATGACAAATCTTTTACGAAGCAATTAAGTTCAAGGAAATCAAAAGGAAGAAATGACAGTTACCAAAGGAAGAAAGGGCTAGATTAAATTATGCCATAAATTATAAACAGAGAGGTCTATTATTTCACTCCTCTGAAAGAAATACCCTCCCTCACTACTAAATTTTAACACACTCATGGTGATCCTGCCTTTAATTTGCCTTCTTCATGCTTCTGAAAATTATTTTTCTCTTCTGTAGAATTCCCTATTTTTTTCCCCATCAATTAATTCTCTCTGGGGCATAGAAAAGTTACAACTCCTTTATACTACTAACATTTAATTCTTTCCCATTAGTAAGACTAAGCCCACAGTATCAGCCTGGGTTCTTAGTTGCAAGCAAGGAAAAACAACAGAATTTGTTTAAAAAATATTAGGTAATTCCCAAAATTACCTAGAATGGTGGCCCATATCTGGTGCTATTCAAACAAAAACAAGGTTCAAAACTTGCATGTATTAGTCCATTCTCATGCTACTAATAAACACATACTGCAGGCTGAGTAATTTATAAAGGAAAGAGGCTTAATTGACTCACAGTTTGGCATGGCTGGGGAAGCTTCAGAAAACTTACATTCATGACAGAAGGGGAAGCAAACATGTCCTTCTCCACATGGCAGCAGCAGGAAAAGTGCCAAGCAAAAGGGGGAAAAGCCCCTTATAAGGCCATCAGATCTCGTGAGAACTCATTCACTATCACGAGAGCAGCATGAGGGTAACTACCCCTATGATTAAATTACCTCCCACTGGGTCCCTCCCTGTGACACGTGGGGATAATAGGAACTACAATTCAAAATGAGATTTGGCTGGGGACACAGCCAAACCATATCACTGCCCAAGAAAAGAACATGGTAGGTAAGTCCCTCCACTGGGAGGAATGACTACACTAGCATGGGGCACAGGATGCTGTTGCAAGCATTGTTGCCTCCCACTGTCTTCATAACTCAATTTTACTCTCTGCCAGAATTTTCTTTCCTTATTCTATCTCATTGAGAATGTACTGATGAGCCAAGCCTAGCAGGTGCATCTGATTTGCAGATCAATAGCATGGCTGTAAAGAAAGCCAGGAAAGCAAACATCAGGCATATTTAGCTTTTATACTAGGAGTCATCTCTGACTCACACCAAGACCTATCAGGGTTCAGATGCTGGACTGCCATAAAGAAAGAAAAATATGAACTTTATGAGTAGCTTCTTCCATTTTAAAGAAAGTATGAGGGATTTGAGTTCACAAAAGCTAATGTCTACCAAGGAGATCATGACTTAAAATCCTATGCATTAATCAAAACAAACATAGATCAATGTGCATTTTATAGAATGCTATATTGGCACTATACCAGGAAATTCCTTTGTATAAACATAATACTTTTTGTTAGAAGTTATTAAATAATTACATGTAAAATTAATTACTGGGTCAAATGTTAGATTAAACAGTTTTGGAAATGCCAAATTAAACAGCTCTTTCCTGAAAATTTTTGTAGATCTTTAAAATACCCCTGTGCAGTGTTTGACTATCACAGAAAATTGTCTTATGTACAGTGTTTCAATTGATTAACCCCAAATTCCCTCCTTTTTATTTATCCTGTATTCCATTTCTCCTTCTCTCACTTTTCTTCCTTTCCTTCAATTTCTTACTTCTTTCTTTTCCATTGTTTTCTTTCCTTCCTTCTTTTCTTTTTTTTTCTTAGTTTTTAAATATAATACTCTCCTAGATTGGTCATTTGTAGGACACCTTCGATACATATCATTACTATTTTAGATAATGCACTTTAGCTGTTGCTTTCTGTAAAATTACATGACCCTATACCAACAAATCTGTTTCAGTGCTGTCTGTCTTATAATCAGCTTCTAATTTTAATTGTGTTGTTAAGAAAACTTTGAAGATCTGGGAGATAAATATTCATTGCCATGTTCTTTTCAGAATTGGGTAAGTTTAATCCACATAAAGCTTCCATTTTTGTGGGTCAAAAATTGTCTAATATTAGCAAATATATATTCAACCTAATACTGTATCAATTACAATAATAATAATTTATATTTATATATAAACTTATAGTTCTCAAATCACCAACATGACACTTTGGGCCTATCCATTTAAGATCTAAAGTATTTGATCCATTCTGATAAGAATAGTCTGGGAGGGAGATAAAATTGCGGAAGTTAAATGTATATGTTTTGGAAACAAATGCACCAGCTTTACTGCGTAATTATTCCAAACATTTTGACAGAGGAAATGTTCTAGGTGGGCCAAACACACACACACACACACACACACACACACACACACACAATTGACTTGTCAGAATGTCTGTCTATATGGGTACCTTCATCTACTCAATTATTTATTCACCAGTAAACACTTGCATTATCTACTTTGTGGTGGCTTAACTACAAGTTGCTCAAAATATACTAGAGGAGGCCTGGTGTGGTGGCTCACGCCTGTAATCCCAGCAGTTTGAGAGGGTGAGGTAGGCAGATCACCTGAGGTCAGGAGCTGGAGACCAGCCTGGCCAACATAGTGAAACCCCGTCTCTACAAAAATACAAAAAAATAGTCAGGCATGTTGGCAGGTGCCTGTAATCCCAGCTACTCAGGAGGCTGAGGCTGGAGAATTGGTTGAAACTGTGAGGCAGAGGTTGCAGGTTACAGGAGCCACGATTGTGTCATTACACTCCAGCATGGGTAACAGAGCAAGACTCCGTCTCAAAAAAAAAAAAAAAAAACTAGAGGAGGTATCATATTGTAATTATTGCCATCTAGTAATTTATCTGCTATGAGAGAGGGATTCTTATTCAGTTGATCAGAGATAGAGCTCTATATTGCTTTTTCTTAAAATTTCACTAGGTGATTTTATTGTCCTATCAAAGTTGAGAACCACTGTCTCAGAGAAGTCTGAAGCCTACCTCCTTCTCCCTATGGCAAATTCTTTGCCAGAGTCCACATTTACTTACCCAGGTTTTCCAGAGATCTATAGTCAGAAGCTGCTGGATCATCTAAAATTTACAGGTCTTTGAACACCATAGATTCAACGTCACTGAATTTTATTTTAATGATTCTGTTTGTATTCAAAGGATATTGGAGAATTTTAGACAAGTATACACCATTGCCATTTATCTTTTTGTCAATTCTGTATCAGTTAAATGTTCTTTTGATTCCTGTGAAATGTTAATATGTTTTAATATTATATTTTATTTTTTAACTTTAGATTTGAGGGTACATGTGAAATTTTGTAATAAATTTTTTTTTATTTTTAATAATAGCCATTCTGACTGGCATGAGATAGTATCTCATTGTAGTTTTGATTTAATTTCTCTAATGATCAGGGATGTTGAGCTTTTTTTCATATGCTTATTGGCCACATGTATGTCTCCTTTTGAGAAGTGTCTGTACATGTACTTTGCCCACTTTTTAATGGAATTATTTGTTTTTCTCTTGAGAATTTAAGTTCCTTATAGACATTGGATATTAGACATATGTCTAATGTATAATTTGCAAATATTTTCTCCCATTCTGTAGGTTGTCTGTTTACTCTGTTGATAGTTTATTTTGCTGTGCAAAAGCTCTTAACTTTAATTAGATCCCATCTGTCAAGTTTGCTTTTGTTGCAATTGCTTTTGGTGTCTTCGTCATGAAATCTTTGCCCATTCTTCTGTCCAGGATGGTATTGCCTAGGTTGTCTTCCAAGGTTTTTATAGTTTTGGGGTTTATAGTTAAGTCTTTAATCTATCTTGAATTGATTTTTGTATATGTTGTAAGGAAGGGTACACTTCAATCATATGCATATAGCATATAGCCAGTTATCCCAGCACCATTTATTGAATAGAGAGACTTTCCCCCATTGCTTGTTTTTGTCAGCTTTGTCAAAGATCAGATGGTCAGGTGTGTGGACTTATTTCTGGGCTCTCTATCCTGTTCCATTGGTCTATGTGTTTGTTTTTGTACCAGTTTCATGCTGTTTTGATTACTGTAGCCCTCTAGTATAACCTGAAATCAGGTTATGTGATGCCTCCAGTTTTGTTCTTTTTATTCATACATAAGATTGCCTTGGCTATTCGGGCTCTTTTTCAGTTCCATATGAGTTTTAAAATAGTTTTTTCTAGTTCTGTGAAGAATATCATTGGTAGTTTTATAGGAATAGTGTTGAAGCTATAAATTGCTTTGGGCAGTATGGCTATTTTAATATTGATTCTTCCTATCCATGAACATAGGATGTTTTTTCATTTGTTTGTGTCCTCTGTTTTCCTTGAGCAGTGCTTTATAATTCTTCTTGTATAGATCTTTCATGTCCTCCCTGGTGAGTTGTATTCCTAGGTAGTTTATTCTTCTTGTGGCAGTTGTGAATGGGACTGCCTTCCTGACTTGGATCTTGGCTTGGCTGTTTTTAGTTTAAAGGAATGCTAGTGATTTGGGGACATTGATTTTGTATCCTGAAACCTTGCTAAAGTTGTTCATCAGTGGAAGGAGCTTTGGAGTTGAGACTATGGGGTTTTCTAGATATAGAATCATGTTATCTGCAAACAGAAGTAGTTTCACTTCCTCTCTTCCTATTTGGATGCCCTTTGTTTCTCTTGCCTGAATGCTCTGGCTATGACTTCCAATACTACATTGAATAGGAGTGGTGAGAGAGGGCATCCTTGTTTTGTGCCAGTTTTCAAGGAGAACACTTCTAGCTTTTGCCCATTCAGTATGATGTTAGCTGTGGGTTTGTCATAGATGGCTTTTATCATTGAGATATGTTTCTTCAATGCTTAGTTTAGTGAGAGTTTTTAACATGAGGGAAGGTTGAATTTTATCAAAAGTCCTTTCTGTATCTATTGAAATAATCATGTGGCTTTTGTCTTTAGTTCTGTTTACATGATGAATCAAATTTATTGATTTCTGTATGATGAAACAGCCTTGCATCCCAAGGATAAAACCTACTTGATTGTGGTGGATTAGTTTTTTCATATGCAGCTAAATTTAGTTTGCAAGTGTTTTGTTGAGGATTTGTGCATCAATATTCATTGAGACTATTCATTGAGACTGTTGGCCTAAAGTTTTCTCTTTTTGTTGTGTCTCTGCCAGGTTTGGGTATCAGAATAATACTGGCCTCATAGAATAAGTAGAGGAGGAATCGCCTCCTCCTCAATCTTTTGGAATAGTTTCAGTAGGAATGGTACCAGCTCTTCTTTTTATGTCTGGTAAAATTCAACTGTGAATTCATCAGGTCCTAGGCTTTTTTATTTTTCTTTTTGTTTTTTGTTTTTGGTTGGCAGGCTATTTATTACTGATTTGGTTTCAAAGCTTGTTATTTGTCTGTTTAGGGAATCAATTTCTTCCTGGTTCAGTCTTGGGAGAGTGTATGTGTCCAGGCATGTATTCATCTTTTCTAGGTTTTCTAGTTTATGTGCATAGAGGTGTTCATAGTAGTTTCTGATGGTTATTTTTGTATCTGTGGGGCCAGTGGTAATATCCTGTTTGTCATTTATAATTGTCTTTATTTGGATATTCTCTCTTTTCTTCTTTAGTAGTCTCATTAGTGACCTATCTTACTAATTTTTTCAAAAAACCAACTCCTGGCTTTGTTTGTATTTTGAATGGTTTTTGTGTCCTCATTTTCCTTCAGTTGAGCTCTGATTTTGGTTATTTCTTGTTTTCTGCTAGCTTTGAGGTTGATTTGTTCTTGCTTCTATAATTCTTTCAGTTGTGATGATAGGTTTTTAATTTGAGATCTTTCTAACATTTTGATTTGGGCATTTAGTGCTATGAATTTTCCTTTTAACACTGCCTTAGATATGTCACAGGGATTCTGATATGTTGAATCTTTGTTCTCATTAGTTTCAAAGAACTTCTTTGTTTCTGCCTTCATTTCATTATTTACCCCAAAGGCATTCAGGAGCATGTTGTTTAATTTAAATGAGATTGAATTTTTTAAGCAATTTTCTTAGTCTTGACTCCTATTTTTATTGTGCTGTGGTTTCAAAGTGCGTTTGATATGATTTTGGTCCTTTTGCATTTACTGAGGATTATTTTATGTCCAATTATGTAGTCGATTTTGGAGTATGTGTCATGTGGTGATAAGAAGAATGTATATTTTGTTGTTTTGGGGTGGAGAGTTCCATAGAGGTCTATCAGACCCATTTGCTCCAATGTTGAGTTCAGGTCCTGAATATATTTGTTAGTTTTCTGCCTCAATGATCTGTCTAATATTGTCAGTGGAGTGTTGAAGTCTCCCGGTATTATTGTATTAGAGTCCACATCTCTTTTTAGGTCTCTAAGAACTTGCTTTATGAATCTGGGTGCTCCTGTGTTGGGTGCACATATATTTGGAACAGTTAGCTCTTCTTGTTGAATTGAACCCTTTATCATTATGTAATGCCCTTCTTTTTTCTTTGTTGGCTTAAAGTCTGTTTTATCTGAAATTAAAATTGCAACCCCTGCTTTTTTTCTGTTTTTCATTTGCTTGGTAGATTTTTCTCCATCCTTTTATTTTGAGCCTATGGCTGTCATTACATGTGAGATGGGTCTCTTGAAAACAGCGTAACATTGGGTCTTGCTTCTCTCTCCAGCTTCTCACTCTGTGCCTTTTGAGTGGGGCATTTAGCCCACTTACATTCAAGGCTACTATTGATACGTGTGGATTTGATCCCATCATTGTGTTGTTAGCTGGGTATTATACTGGCTTGTTTGTGTGGTTGCTTTATAGTGTCATGGGTCTGTGTATTTAGATGTGTTTTTTTAATTAACTGGTAGTGGTCTTTGCTTTCTATATTTAGTCTTCCTTTCAAGATCTCTTGTATGGCAGGACTGGTGGTAACAAACTCCCTCATCATTTGCTTATCTGAAAAGGATCTTATTTCTCCTTCACTTAGGAAGCTTAGTTTGGCTAGATATAAAATTCTTGTTAGAAGATTCTTTTCTTCAAAAAATGTTGAATAGAAGCCAGAAGATATTGGGAAACTATAGAGTTTCAGCTGAGATGTCCACTGTTATCCTGAAGGAGTTCCCTTTGTAGTTAACCTGCCCTTTCTCTGTAGCTGCCTTTAAAATTCTTATGTTTCAACCTTGGAAAATCTGATGAGTATATGTCTTGGCAATGATATTCTTGTATAGAATCTTGCAGGGGTTCTCTGTATTTCCTGAATTTGACTGTTGGCCTCTCTAGCAAGGTTGCAGAATTTTCATGGGCAATATCCTGAAATACGTTTTCCAATTATTTGCTTTCTCCTTCTCCCTTTCAGGGGTGCCAGCGATGCATAGATTTGACCTCTTTACATAATCCCATACTTCTTGGAGGTCTTTTTCATTCATTTTCATTCTTTTTTATTTTTGTCTGAATGTCTTATTTCAGAAAGCCAGCCTTAAAGTTCTGAGATTTTTTTCCTCAGCTTGGTCTATTTTGGTGTTAATACTTCAGATTCCATAGTGAAATTCTTGTATTGTGTTTTTCAGTTCTGTCAGGTCCATTAGGTTCTTTTTTATGCCAAGTATTTTGTGCTTAAGCTCCTGTATCATCTTATTGTGACTTAGTTTCATTAGATTGAGTTTTACCGTTCTCTTGAATCTCAGTGATCTTCATCCTATCCACATTCTGATTTATATTTTTGTCCTTTCAGCCAGGTCAGTCTAGTTAAGAATTCTTATTGGAGAATTGGTGTAGTAATTTAAAGGACATAAGACACTCTAGCCGTTTGAGTTACTGGAGTTCTTGTGTTGGTCCTTTCTCATCTCTGTGCGTGGGTATTCCTTTAGCTGCAGTATAGATTGAGTACAGTCAATAGACTTCTGTATATTTTCACAGAGCCAAGGGTTTGTGCAGGGTCTTTATTTGAAGCTGAATATTGTCTTTGGTTTCACAAGGTGGTATATTAGCAATGTATTTCTGGTGTTGAAGCTTTGGGATGTGATCCAGTAGGTGGCACTTAGGCATATTGGTCAGTTGGAGGGCTCTTGCTTGGTTTTGTGGCTCCCATGTTTCCTCACTGTTGCAGCTGTGTTCCCTCTCAATCCTCTGAAAGTGTGGGCTCCTCTCTGCCTTCAGTGCTGGAAGTAGACCACAGCTTGGCACTCTGGAGCTACCCACTGAAGCACTGAGGCAACCTTAGGGCTTTTGTTCCTTCCCCAACTTGGAGGCAGCAGAGGAAGGGACTTTAGTAGTGGTTGTGCCCAAGGGTCTTTTACTTGTCTCCTGGGGGCTGCACCCCAGAGAGATGCAGGTCAGCATCGCTCAGTGCAATCAGCCCAGGTGGAGGGTCTATGCGGTAGGCCCAAGCCAGGGGTTCCCTGTCTGGTGATGAGCAGGGAGGGTGGCTGTCTCCCATGGGAGATAGACTGACTTCTTCTCCTTTGGTCAACTGCAGCTTGTTGAAGGTATGGATAAGACACTTAGGGTCTTTGTTCCTTCATTAGTCTGAGTGTAGCACGGGCAGTTCCACTGCAGAGGCAGTGTCAGAGAGGCTTTCAGTTGCCCCTGGGGATTCCATATAGGGGGGTGCAGAGTTGCTACTGGCTCAATAGCCTCAAAAAGAGGTGTTGGAGGCCCAGGCCTGGTAGACCTGCCCAGTGAGGATATATGGGAATGGGCACCTAAGTAACAATCTTGCCACTTTTCCATAGGGCTGTTGCAGTGTGCTGGGGGTCCATTACAGTCCTTAGCCACCTAAAATTTTCCAGTACCTAGAGGTATCAACAGTGAAGACTATGAAACAGCAAAAATGGTGGCCTGACCCTCCTTCTGGGAGCTTCATCCCTGGGATATACAGACCTGTTTCTGGCCCAAATGCACCTGTAGGAGGTAGCTAGAGACCTCGGTTGGGAGATCCCACCCAGCGAGGAGAAATGGGATTGAAGGCCTGCTTAAAAAGCCATTCGGCCATGTTTTCATAGAGCAACTGTGATGTACTGGGGATCTGCTTCACTCCTGGTCACCTTGGACTCTTTAAAGCCCCAAAGCCACAATGCCTAAGTCACCCAAATAACAAAGATGGTGGCTCACTTCTCCCTCTGGGACTGTGTCCCAGGGAGGTTTGAAATTTCTGTAGGCCAGAAAACACTGACAGGGGTAGCTGGAGGCTCCATTCAGGAGGTCCTACCCAGTAAGGAAGATTGGGATCACGACCTCCTTAAAACAGCAGTCTGACCACATTTCCATAGAGCAGTTATGCTGTGTTGGGGGTTCGTTTCAGCCCCGTCACCTCAGAAACTCCAAAACCCAAAGACTGGAAGGGCTGTCACCAAACAGCAAAAAGTGGTAGCTCTCCCTCCCTCTAGGTGCTCCATCCCACGGAGTTTTGAAACCTCTGTTGGCTATAGAACACTCACAGGGGTAGCTGGAGACCCCAGTTAGGAGGTTCCCCCTGGTGAAAAGGAACAGGACTGGGGACTTGTTTTAAAAAGCAGTCTGTCCACATTTTCATAGAGCAGCTGTGCTGTACTGGGGGTCTGCTTCAATCCTCGGTTGCCTCGGACTCTCCAAAATCTGAAGACTGGAATGGCTAAGTCAGCCAAACAACAAGGATGGCAGCCCACCCTTCCTCCTGGGAGCTGTCTCGGGGAGATGTAATGCTGCTATTCAGTGGCTGACTGGAGTTCCAAGCCGGTGGGTCTTATCCTGTGAGGTACTGTGGAAGCATGGCCTGCAGACTATTGCTGTTCAGTCTCCTGGATTCAGCCCCTTTTCTAGGGGTACGTACAAGGGTCTAACCTCCCACTTTGCTAGAGTTGCAGGTGCTTTTGCCAGAAAGCCCAGAAAGCCTGTGTATCTAAGCCTTCTGAATTTCCATGTGTGCCCAAATGGCTGCTCTCCTGAGACTCCATGTAGCTCTGTGTGTCAGACTGAAGGCCCTGGTGGCTTGGGTTCATGAGGGGTCTCCTGATCCAAGGATTGCAAAGATCTGTAGGAGAAGCGTGGGTTCCTGGGGCTGCACATTCACTTACGGCTTCCCTGGGCAGGGGAGATTTGCCTGTCTCTGTTGCTCCTGGTGGACCATCATCCTAGCATGCTTTACTCCATTCTCCGTGGATCCAGTTGTTTCCCTGATTAGTCCCAATGGGAGTGCCTGGATGTTTCAGTTGAAGGTGGTGTATTTACTCACCTCTTCCATTCCTCTATAAGAGCAGTGCACACTAGCTGCTTCCAGTCAGCCATTTTGGCCGCCCCCCTGTTAATATGTTTTGATATTTTTAGGATAATTTCCTTAACGAACTCATTAGTTTTAAAATGGTATTGCTTTATTCTTTATTTATTTTTCCTAGTGGTATTTATTATCACTTTGCTAAATGATTAATTTCTACTAATATTTTAATGGAATAAAAATACATGTATTGAATATTAAAAATTATTTTATATAAAATAAATATATTGATGTCTTTAGTATAAGTCATGTATTTTTTGTGCCCTTCAATAATACTTTTACTTCTCTTCATTGAGATAGTCTACATTACTTTATAGAGGTTTTCTATAGTTATTGTTAGATTTACTCTTAGGTTAATTGGATTATTTTTCATTGCATTCTCTACCATTAGAAAGCCATTAACATTTTTATCAAATATTAGATGCATTTTAAAACTTTACTTGGTATTAATGGCAAATCAACTATTTTTTTGGCCTTGAAGTAGAAAATTTTGCTCTCAGCAATAATTACGTGACATGTTTCTTCCAAGTACTTATATTTGATATTTTTTGTAATTGAATGGTAGGAACTTCAGAGAAATATTGTATAATGATTTACTATAGGCACATTATTCTGTTTCCAGCATTTTGGAAAATTTCTATTGTTTGATGATTCAGTTGAAGTTTTAAATGCTTTTTTAGTAGGTAAGGAAGTATCATACTCTGAGTGTACTACCAACAATGTTTATTTGTCTATATCTTACTATGGAAGTTGATTGTATTTTCAGTTTAATCGGCCATAAATCAATTGTGCAAAGCTTTGCTACTTCTCCTAACATTTAATCATTGCCTTTTGTAATCCACAAATCCTTCGTTCATGCTCCACAATATTTTCCAGTATCCTTTTCTTTTGCTTGGAGTAATTCTTTTTTTGTAAGAGTTGTGGTCTTACTCTGTAGTCAGGCTACAGTGCAGTAGCACAACCATAGCTCACTGTGGCCACAACTTCCCAGGCTCAAGTGATCCTCCCTCTTCAGCTTCCAGAGTAGAAGAGCTGGGACTTCAGGCATATGCCACCATGCCCTGATAACTTAGAAAATTATTTTTGTAGAGACAGGATCTCACCATCTTGCCTAGGCTTGTCTTGAATTCCTGGGTTAAAGAGATTCTCCTCCTTCAGCCTCCCAAAGACAAACTTTGCATGTTCTCACTTATTTGTGAGAGCTAAAAATTAAAACAACTGAACTTCTAAAGACAGAGAGTAGAAGAATGGTTACCTGAGGCTGGAAAGGGTAGTGGGAGGGTGGGGAAGATTAATGAGTTCAAAGAATAGTTAGAAAGAATGAAAAAGACCTAGTATTCACTAGCACAAAAGGGTAACTATAGTCAAAAATAATTGTACATTTTAAGATAACCAAAAGAGTATAACTGGATAGTCTATAACACAAAGGATAAACGCTTGAGGTGATAGATATCCTATTTATCCTGATGTAATTTTGTAATATCTTCTCAATAGTTCATTGTCAATATTGTTCAGTTAACATTTTATTCCATATTTGATTGCTTTTACTTTTCAGCCATTTTGGCTTTTGCTCTATAACAGAACCTAACTAAGATGATTGACATATGTTAATCATCGTTGAAGCTGGGATAAAGTGCAAAAACCTTCTGATTTGGCAAGTTTTGAATGGAGCACATGAATCTTTATAGTCACCCCAGATGAAAGAATTCAATCAATTTGCTTATCTGTAAAAGAGAAGAGTTGTGATTTAGAAAGGTTAAAATAGATTAATAAAAGGGAGCTCCAACTCATATTTATAGCAGCATTATTCACAATACCCAAAACGTAGAAGCAACCCCAGTGTTTATTGATGGATGAATGGATAAACTAAATGTGATAGCCATTTTGTAATATATAAGTATCGTATAATATCATGTATCTTAAATATGCGAAATAAAATTTATTTTTAAAAGGTTATATATACATTCTATGAAATAGTCTTCAGCTTTAAAAAAAAGGAAATTCTCTCATATGCTACAACATAAATGAACCTTGAGGACATTATGTTAAATAAGGCAATCACAAACGACAAATACTGTTTGATTCCAATTTTAAGAGATATCTAGAGTAGCAAAATTCACAGAAACAAAATAGAATAGTGGTTGCCAGGGGCATAGGACAAAGGGAAATAGTAGGTTTTGGTTTTGCAGACAAAGAAGTTCTGGAGATATTGTAGTTGCACAATAATATGAATATAGTTAGCACATTGAACTGTACACTTAAAATAAGATGGTAAATTTTATGTTGTGTGTATTTTACCACAATAAAACAAATTTAAAAGGGCTCAGTGGTAAGAATATAATTTCTCGATTCATACTTTTGCTGTTGAACACAGCACCATGAAAAGATGATATGCTCTATATAATAATAAATTGTTACCACAGACATACTGAAAAAATTAATTAAGGAGATAGTCTATCTCTCTTTGAGCAACAGACTTCAGGGAGTTGTTCTATCTGTAGGGCTTACCCATCAAAGGGAAGATGTGAACGCAGGCCAGTTGAATAGGATTCTGGATCAAATATAGCATAATTAGAGGAAAATTCTCTGATCTCAGTGATCAAAAAGCTCCTCGGAGTGGCACACAACATTGGAGTATAAAAGTGCATGAATAATCTTGCATTTAGCATTAATTTTATTCAACATTACATTTCCCGGATTGCTTTTCTTAGATTAAAAAATAGATAAAACTCTAAACCTAGGTATTGACTCACCCTCTAGATCTAGCAGCAACTTACAGAAAAAACTCCATTCTGTAGTTTATCAGCACCTTTCTAGGAGCTCCCTATATATTTATAGCTTGGTGATTCATAGTTCCCAGGTTTAGATTCTGTGCTAGTTAGTCAGTTTATTCATTAGAAGTGCCACACTGACCCACATGAACTAAAAGGATTTATTAGCATATAAAGAAAATAAAAGAGGAAAAAAACCCTTGGGAATTCATCAAACATAATCCTGGGAACTACATGATCATGGAAACTGCTACCCTGATAACTGAACAGTTCACATCTCAAATAAAAAAATTAGTTCGACTATAAAGACAAGTAGAGAAGGCACAGGAGTATGACTGTAGGCTGTGTACATAGGCATGTACTTGTGTGATTAACAAACCATGAAAATGCACTACTTTGTTCATATCCCAAGTACTACAAGTTTTTAATTTTGCTTACTTATACAGAAAAGTAAGGTGAATATATTTTCTGGAATTTTTCAATTTTTAAAAAAATTTTCAGAAACAAAAAAATTAAAAATGAACAATTATGCTCACTTTCCTCACTCTGATCTTTTCTGACCACTATTAATTCAATTTAATATACCTTTTCATGTCTATACACAAACACTAGCTGGATAAATGAGTAATGTTAAGTTCCTGCTCTCGAGAATTTTATAATTTATCAGAGGAAGAGGTACAGAAGAATCTGTCAAACTTGGCTATCCATTAAATTCACCTAGGGAGCTTTTATAAAATGTGGATGTTCAGTCCCCAATCCCAGAGGTTTTTATTTATCTGTGTTTGAGCCTTTTAAAAATATGTATAAATTCCCCCAGGTAATGTTAATGTTCAGAATGAAAAAAGTAGTTCTCAACAAAGCCTGGTTCAAAATAGTATCGTTCCAGATCAATGTTGTGGATTAAATATCCTCAACTTTCTCCTTTCTTTTCTAATACTTGGATAAAATACAAATATATATATATATATATATATATACACACACACACACACACACACATATATACAGATACATATATACATATACATATATACAGATACATATATACAGATACATATATACAGATACATATATACAGATACATATATACAGATGCATATATATACATATACGTATATATACATATACATATATATACATATACATATATACATATACATATATATACATATACGTGTGTGTGTGTGTATATATATATATATATACACGTGTATATATGTATATATGTTAATAGTAGTCCTTAAAAAGGAAGAAATATGTCACAGGGTGACCAGACTTCCATCGGAATTGCTAGCATGCAGATGAAATCATTTTGTTGGAGATAACAGAGTAAAGGGAATCACAGCTCAAGACAGAGAAAAGATTCAGAGCAGTTTTTCCCTAGGTTGTCTCAGAGAAAATCTCAGTTTGTAGTCAAGAAATGGAAGAAATATAAAATGAAAAAAAAAAATGTTTCAAAAAAGTGCATCCAGAATAGCAGGCCAGTTTTGCCTCTTCTCCCCTGTGTATAGAGAAGGGATGCAATTCCCCAGATAAAATACAATAACTGCTCTCTAAAAAAAAAAAGTAGGAGTGTTCCTGCTGGGGAGTGTTAATCCTGTTGGGAGTGTTAATCCTGCTGGGAGGTCCAATCACACAAGAATTGGACCTCTAGTTATTCTGTACCTCTTCATCACGTGCAAAGTAAGGAATGTTTAAAAAAAAAAAAAAAAACACGTATCTCTGTACGAGTGAAATAAACTAAAATATTCCACACATAGAGTAAACCTCTCCTTATTTTGGCAGTTATAGGAATATCCAGACTGTCTTCTCATTCTATTTATTTTATTTTCACTTCTGTTTAATGCAATCCTAAACCCATTTATGTTTTCATTTTTATGTATTATATATTCGTTTCTAGAATCTCAACTTCATTCTTTTAGGACTACTGTCTTCCATGAGTGGATAGATTTTTTTACCCTGCCAATACATTTACTGTGTTCTTTATTTAAATGGAGTGAGGAAAGTAATTTGGTGAGTCTAGTCATTCCAAAATTTGAAGATTTCACAGGTCTGTTTCTATTGTAGGCTGTTTTTTACTGGTTTTAACTCATAATACCTTGTTTCCTTGTATGTTTATCTACTAGCATGTCTTTGTCATTGCCTATAAAACCCATATGATGAGTCCCTGAAACCTAGGATAAAGTGCCTTCTTTTTATAGACAACTTATATTTGTTTCTCTCAATGGTACTTAGGCCCCATCATCAGTGTGGGAAGAGTAAATAATAATATATTAAAGTTCCAAATAGTTAGAAATAAGATATTGAATGTTTTCTTCACAAATAAATGATAAATATTTAAGACAATGAAGGTGCTAATCACCCTGATCTGATCACTATACAATGTGTGTATTGAAACATTACTATGTGCCCCATAAATATGTACAATTACTATATGTCAATTTAAAAAAGTAAACCTAAATCCTGGTGATGTGAATCCCAGGGCTACAAATCCAAATAACATCAGCTAATGAATAAATTTTCTTGGGGGAAAATCCTCTGTCTGTCTTCTTGCCCTTATTCTGCTCAGAGTCCAGTAAACTCTCACTGAAATTCTCTGGAAGTGTGAGGAGGAATATGGATTTACTTTTCTTACTCTTTTTCAACATGAAGTAATGACTCAGAGTCCAAGTTTAATGCTGAAATACAGTCTAGTAAACTCAAGCAGAATTTTCAATATCTGTCTCTATTTTCCATACATGTAACTCGTTTTCATAATTTATTCTTCAAGCAAAATTGACTTAAATTGCTCTGCTTATACCTCTGAATTTCAGCTTTCTCTTAAAGTTTGGCCTGGTAATTTCTTACTAGCTTGTCAGTTTTTATAAGATAATTTTTAAGATCTCCTACCTAGCATTTTGTTTGTTCTCTATCAGCTTTATTTTCTGAAAATCATAGTTGATTATAACTGAAAGTATTGATTAGAACATTGACATATACTTTGTTCTTGATTAATATTTTCATTTGTGTGTACATTGCAGCACTGTTTATAATAGCAAAGACATGGAATCAGAATAGGTGCCCATCAATGGTAGAATGGATAAAGAAAATGTGGATACATATAAACCATGGAATATTACACAGCCATAAAAAAGAATGAAATCATGCTCTTTACAGTGGCATGGATGCAGCTGGAGGCCATCATCTTAAGCAAATTAATGCAGAAACAGAAAATCAAATACCACATGTTCTCACTTATAAGTGGGAAGTAAACAATGGGTACACATGGACACAAAGATGGAAAAAGTAGACACTGGGGAATACTAGAGGTTGGAGGGTAAGATGGGAGCAAGGGTTGAAAAACTATTGAGTATTACACTCACTATCAGGGTGACAGGATCAATCATACCCTAAACCTCAGTGTCACATAATATACCCATGTAGCAAACCCGCATATGTACCCCACAAATCTAAAATAAAAGTTGAAATTCTATTTAAAAAAAATTTAAAAATAAAGGCATATCTCTCCAGCAGTACCTGGGGCGAGGCACCCTTCCCTACCAGTTTACAAAACAAATTTAAATTAAAATTAAAAATAAAAGTAAATAAATACACTTTTAGTCTCTCTTAGACACATTTTAACATACCACTACCCCTTTATAATGGTTTTAGTTGAATGTGTGCATAAGTTTATGCCCGGCACCTGTGAGCATGCTTGTATATATTCAGACCTTAACTGTAATACAACTCTGTGCCTTTGATAAGGCACTGATTGCCTCTGGACCAATTTTCTCAGTTGTAAATTGAAGCAGTAGAATTAAGTGATCTCAAATATCTGCTCTAGTTTTATGAACTATATTTCTGTGATATAAAGGTTGCATTTTGAAGTAATGACTGTCTTTTATCTTTTATATCTCTTTTATGTTTTTCCATGCCAAGATATTTTTCACAAAGTCCTGGGGAAAAAAAATCTCAAAAACAAATAGAAGTGGTTCCTTATTGCTATAAAATAAAGCTCAGCTCCTTTGCACATGCATGAGACACCAGGTGCCATGGAATCTGTCATCCTTGCCAGGTTCACCCCTTACTGTTCGTTGCCACACAATTTCTGCTGTAGAAACAACATATTGATTCATGCTTCTTTTCCTGTCCATCCTTTTTACCGCATTTCTTTGTTTAACCTGACTCCTCTTCATCCTTTCAGATCAGCCCAGGTATCCTCTCTTTCAAAATTTCTTCAAACTCTAGGACAGGCTTGGTGTTTTCTCTCAGAGATTATGCTATCATAGCACTTACTTAAAATTATGCTGAAACCACCTGCTTCTGTTAACCATCCCTGATACAAGTCTGGAAACTCCCTGAAGACAACACTTGTCATTTATCTTTGTAGCCTCAAAATAAATATATGTATAGTTGCTAAAAGAAGATTAAATCTGATTTTCTCCTCATTAGGTAGTGACTTTTATTTCTGACTTTCAATATGTTCTACATCAATACAAACTTTATTGTTTTATCCATATTTTATTAATTATTTTAATACTGAATTATCAGATTGCTTCTAGCAGTAGGACTTTGGCATTTTGCTAATCTCTTAAATATGACATTTTATATGATGGTCAATATTTCTTCTGAAAAACTCACATACATTCAATTTTATAATTAGTTTATACTGATGAAATAGGAAAAAAGATTCAAAAATGTTTTGGAAATTTACTATATTGAAAAAATTATACTAATAGATTCATACATTGAAATGTATCTGAGAATTGTGCCATTTTGTATGAGATGGATAACAATTTTATGGACTGTTTAGTAATTATTCTATTAATAATTGAATTAATAATTAAAATTATAGCTATAATTTATTAAGTACTTATTTTATTCCAGATACTCTTCTAAAAGTTTTAAACATAACTCAGGTGATACCCACAACAATGTTATAGTGCTAGCATTGTCTTTATTTTATAGAAATTTACACTTTACAGAAATTCACTTTACAGAAAATTAAATAGAAGCCTTAAATATTAATTTAGTGACTAGTCCGTGTATTTTTTATTTGAACCTAGTATACCTATTGAAGTGGATTAATTTAATTGTTAATCAACTGAAAAATAATAATGGTATTAGATATATATAGTAAAAGAGTATCTTGCTAGGTACTGTGGAGGGAAGATAAGGAATTAAAGCACACATCCTAACATTTAGGGGTTTGCTATCTTATAGAGGAAACAACATATAAAAATCTGCTGTTTTATGAGTTATTCATTTTTTTATTGCTTGGATATTTAAGCAATGTCTAAGTCATTTTTTTTGGTACATTTTCAAGAATAAACATAGGAAAAAATTAAATTATAATTAATTCAAATAGTAAGGTTTGCTTGTAGAAAAAAATGTATTTTTTCCCATCACGTTGAAAATGCTAGTGATAGCTTCCTTTGCCATGTCAAAGATTTTTAGCTTGATGCAGCCCCATTTGTCCATTTACTTTTGTTGCCTATGCTTTGGGGTCCTACACAACAAATCATTGCCCAGACCAATGCTGTGGAATTTTTACCCTTTGTTTTCTTCCAGCAGTTTTACAGTTTCAGGTCTTAGATTTGAGTCTTTAATGCATTTTTAGTTGATATTTGCATATGGTGTGTGAACCCCGAATATCTGAAACAGATCTCAGTTGATTTAGAAAGTTTATTTTGCCAAGGTTGAGGATGTGCACCCATGACACAGCCTCAGGAGATAGTGACAACATGTGCCCAAGGGGGTCAGAGCACAGTTTGGTTTTATACATTTTAGGGAGACATGAGACATCAATCAACATATGAAAGCTGAACATTGGTTCGGTTTGGAAAGGTGGGACAACTCAAAGCAAAGGCGGGACAACTAGAAGTAGGGAGGGGGCTTCCAGGTCGTAGGTAGAAAAGTGACAAATGGTTGCATTCTTTTGAGTTTCTGATTAGCCTCTCTAAAGGAGCCAATCAGATGAGCATTTATCTCAGAGAGCAGAGGGGTGACTTTGAATAGAATGGGAGGCAGGTTTGCCCTAAGCAGTTCTCAGCTTGACTTTTCACTTTAGCTTAGTGATTTTGGGACCCCAAGATTTATTTTCCTTTCACAGGTGTGTGGCAAGGGTCCAATTCCATTCTTCTGCATGCAGATAATAGCACAGTGAATCTACAATCTACAGAATGAGAGAAAATATTTGTAATCAACAGGTCTAATAAAATGGTAATATCCTAAATAAATAAGAAACCCCAAATTCTAAACAGCAAAATAAATAAATAAATAAATGAAAAGACCTGGGCAAAGAACCTGAATACTGAATAGACATGTCTCAAAGGAAGATATACAAATAGCCAACAGTCAAATGAAAATATGTATCATCACTAATCATTAGGGAAATGCAAATTGCGTGAACTTGGGAGGCGGAGCTTGCAGTGAGCCAAGATCACGCCACTGCACTCCAGCCTGGGTGACACAGCAAGACTCTGTCTCAGAAAAAAAACAAAAAACAAAAAACAAAAAAAAAAACATACATACCACCTTGCACCTGTCAGAACAGCCATTTTCTTTCTCTTTTAAAATTTTTGTTATTTTACTTTAAGTTCTGGGATACACTGCAGAATGTGCAGGTTTGTTACATAGGTATATGTGTGCCATGGTGGTTTGCTGTGCCTATTGACCCGTCATCTAGGTTTCCTCCCCTCACCCCCAATCCCTCAACAGGCCCAGGTGTGTGTTAGAACATCTGTTTTCAAAAAGACAAAATATAACAACAAATGTTGGCAAGGATATGGAGAAAAGGAAACCTTGTTGACTGTTGGTGGGAATGTAAATTAGCACAGTCAATAAGGCAAACAAGGTGGAGGTTCCTCAAAAGACTAAAATATAGACCTACCATATGATCCAGCAATTCCACTGCTGAGTATATATCCAAAAGAATGGAAATCAACATATTGAGGAGATAGCTGCACTTGCGTGTTTATCGTAGCACTATTCACAGTAGCCAAACTATGGTATCTGTCTAAGCACCCATTAACAAATGAATGGATAAAGAAAATGTGGCATATCTACATAATGTAATTCCAGTCAGCCTTTAGAAAGAAGGAAATCTTGTCCTTTCAAAATAGGACAAGTATACTTAGTATACTGAAGGACAGTATACTAAGTTAAATAAGCCTGTCACAGAAAAGCAAATATCACAAGTTCTCAATTGTATGTAGAATCTAAAACAATCAAACTCACAGAAGCAAAAATTGAATGCTGGTTATCAGAGTGGGGGGTTGGGGAAATAGTCAAAGGGTATGAAGCTGCAATGAGACAGGAAGAATAAATGTTAAGTATTTAAAGTGATGGATATGTTACTTAGCTTGATTTAATCACTCCATACTCTGCATATACATGATAACATCACTTTGTATCCTATAATTATATAATTGGTCAAAAAGTAAAAATTAAATAAAAATCATAAAATACTGATAATAAACATTTGATAGGATTAATACTGAATAACAATATTTTTTACTCATCCAGCCACTTCATTTATAAATAAAAATTATAAGATTAATAATGTTGATAAATATTGAAGGTGAACCTCAGCTGAGCTTCCCCAAGGACTGTCAAAAGCATAAGGATTATTGTTAAAAGAACAGTGTTTTTTGGACATGCACTTTGATAGTCCAGTTATTATAATACAAGTCATTCAATTTAATTGATTTAAACTGAACCATCTGCTGTCCAACTGGCTCATAGCCAGTGGGATTTATGTTAGTAAATGAGTATCAGAGATAGAAATAATACTAATGTGAAGTTTATGTTTCACTAAGAATGTCTCCTTGTGAATCGCTTGAAACTGGAAGGTGGAGGTTGAAGCGAGCCAGGATCGCACCACTGCACTCCAGAGTGGGCAACAAGAGCAAAAAAACTCTGTCTCAAAAAAAAAAAAAAAAAAGTCTCCTTGTTCATCGACAAAAATTAAACATATTAAAACGTATGCAAATCAAAAAGCCTACTTTCAAGACTTCTCCTAAACAAGATAGAATAAGTAGGATTAGATATATCCTCCTGCCCAAAACATTTTTAAAATGCTCAAAATAAATGAAACAAAGGTTTGGAAGACTTTGGATATCAGACTGACAGAGAGCAATAAGAGAGATAGTAAATAAACAATGTGAACTCTCTGATGGTCCCAGTATACTTTCTGAAGAGGTTTCCAGGTGGCACCAAAAGAGGAAAACCAGATAGAGCCTATGGCTTGAAGAGACATAATAGGGAAAGAAGGGAAGACAAGGCTGATAGAGTTTGCAATGCAGAGTAACAGAAAGAAGAGAGTTGCCCAGACAGAAAAGTCTAGAGATCTGGAAGAGTTCTCCCTGAGTCATCAGCTGAATACTAATCAGCACATGAACATGGGAAAACAACTTGAGACCAGAGAAAGAAATGCATGAAAAGACAGAGGAAACAATCCTTTGTACTTACACAGGGCCGGAAAAATAAATGGTCATTTCCACTAACTAGAGTGGAAATCCTAATAATTCACAGGGTATCGAGTAGAGCACATAGAAAATTTGTGCCTCAATTGTGGAGCAAAATTAGCCATAGGTCAAATTCCGCTGTGGTCCTACCTAACACAATTTTTTTTTTTTTTTTTTTGAGACGGAGTCTCATTCTGTCACCCAGGCTGGAGTGCAGTGGCGCGATCTGGGCTCACTGCAAGCTCTGCCTCCCGGGTTCGTGCCATTCTCCTGCCTCAGCCTCTCCGAGTAGCTGGGACTACAGGTGCCCGCCACCACGCCCGGCTAATTTTTTTGTATTTTTAGTAGAGCCGGGGTTTCACCGTGGTCTCGATCTCCTGACCTCGTGATCCGCCCGCCTCGGCCTCCCAAAGTGCTGGGATTACAAGCGTGAGCCACCGCGCCCGGCCATTACCTAACAAAATTTAAAGGCAATAAGCAGATATGAACTGTAAGAAATGTTAAAGAAATTCCCACAGGTAGAAGGAAAATAATCCAGATGGAAATAAGAATTTACAGAAAGGGGTGATTTTGTGCCTCATTATAGGTCACATTTTTCTGCTTCCTTTGTATGCCTTGGGATTCTACATTACACGTAGAACTGAAAATTCAACTTTGTTGGGTTCTTGATTATTTCTTTTAATTTTCTTTCTTTTTATTTATTTTTGCATTTTACAAATACTCTTGAGCTTTTTTCTGGAATATGATTGATTTGTTGACAACAGTTTAATCATTTTGGGTTTTTCCGTTAGCATATGCTAAAAGCCCATACAGAGGAACAATAGTATAATACCTCCTGAGAACATTTCTGATTTGCTGTTTGAAATGATGTCCAATTTATCACTATTGTGATGATTGTCTCATAGAATATTTTACCAAAAGTCTATCTGAGATTATCTGATGTCATGATAGCCATGATCATGATGTCAGACAGACATGGTGGCTTTCTTAGATCATACCCTCATAGACATGCAACCTGACTATTCCCATCTATTCTTTGTGGACTTGGAAAGCAAATTTTGTGCACCTGTGATAGAATTCTTGCTATTCTTCATAGATTTTGTCATTCTGTTCAATGAGAGGTTCTTGCATAAGGACTTTAATCATTAATATTGAAATATAAAACTAAACATATGAAATGAAAATTTGGTACTGGATTACCCCAAATATTTATTTTGGACATGAGTACTTCTCAAACTGCAGAATTACAACCCTCAAGTTTTCTTCACCAGCAAGGATATTATAACACAACAAAAGAGAAAGTTGATATATTTCAGTACGTTACTGGAAAATGTGGTGTCCTCAGTTCTTAGTCTTCTTGGGAGAAAGAATTAGGCCAAGAAACAATTTAACAAAAAAAGCAGAGAATTTATTGAAGAAAAATAAAGACCAGAGAGTTTATTGAAGGAAGTACACTCCAAGAGAGGAGTGAGCTGACTAGGCTGGGAGCAGCAGCAGTAGCAGCAAGGGTTAAGTGGCAGCAGAGATTATTTAAAGAGGCAGAATAGGCTGCTTGGAAGAGAATGGACCAGCAACCCTGAGAGTTCTATGTTGTGGTTTTTATTATGTCACACTCTTTCTTTAAGTTTGCACCACTGTATCAAGTCTCTGCCTTCGTCTGTGTCTGGTTTCCCATTTCTGCGTTAAGTCCCTGCCTTTTCCCCCACCTGGTTCCCACCCCAGGTTTGTAGGATTCTCCCTTACTGTCAGTTGATGCACATGTGCAGGCCCAGTGATCAATACGAATCTTACCTAATGGCACTGTGGTTCATTACCACCACCCCAGCAGGATCCTATAAGCAGCAGTTAAATCTGTAGCTATTGTGCCTTTGTATCTCTTAGGAATTTCCCCTTTGCCCTTTTCCCCTCCTTATCAGCATGTAGCTGACCACATTCTCACAGTTCAATCATAGAATGAGTGATTACTGGGCATCTTAAGAGGCATTTTGGAGAGTTCCTTCTTGCATTGGTAATTTCCCTTCTCTCTGCTCATACCTAGCATGCAGGTTTTGGGTCGTCTCTGGGCTATGAGATTTTCCAGAGCTTACTTTTGTAGGGGCTCCCCTTCTTGCTTATGTCTATCTATCTGCCTATTCTAACAAATACATGTTACACTACAGGTGAGATGGCTATGTTTTGGAAAGATAACTTTGATTAATTTACCCGACTAAAATTATTCTGAGGCAAGGAGGATAATCCCTGACTACTGATCCAAATGGTAGGCTTGTAATAGGCAATGGGTGTGTCACATTGCTGAGTTTATACCTCTAGAGCATAATCTAATACTTTCATATACATTTAAAAGACATTTATGAAATTTTAGAATCCTTCTGAATTTTTATATGTGCCATGTTGCTGATCTGACATACCTACAATGTGTCCTAATTTTTGCATATACATAAAAACAAAACTTTTTGATATTCTAGAAAATAAATCTACATTCATATGAGTTTTCTCCAACTTCTGTTCTCCGATTATTACTGTTGAGTTTTTGCTCATTGGGATTATTTGAAAATAATTCTAGACTCATAACTCATACATCATCTAGGTACTATGGGACATCTAGATTGGTTATAATCCGCTCAGTTGTTAATATTTAGGGATCTTCTAAAAATAATTCTTTCATAGTTTGTTTCATTTGTCCAAAGTAGATGCATAAAAGTTACATGGCTTCTATCACAGAGAATAAAGAAATTTCCTCTAATAATGTTGACAAATTAATAATTATAGGAAAGATACTGAAAGAGATTAAGGATTGTTATAAATTTTCAAGACTTGGAGTGTTTTCTGTTAACCAAGGCAAATAAAGTTCAGTTTACCTCAACGATTTACTATTTAAGTATCAAGATACACTTTTTCTATATATTCCTTTACTTCTTGTACAATCAGACAATTTTATTTCACCTGGAGAGCCAAACATTATCATTCATAGTTGGTATATATTCTTCTAAATCTCTTTGAATTATACAGCCACATTTGGAGGTTTTGTAAGTTGGCAATTTCTCTTTCCAATTTAGATTTTCTGTTTCCCTTCTTTTCGGCCTGTGAACATTTACAAATAGAGAACAAGGATCCCTTTAAACTGCTCTTGACTGTACTCCAGGGTACTCTTTGAAAATGTTCTAAAATCTATTTTCTTTTATTTTTATATATTGAAAAAGTTTTCGTAAGTAGTTGTGAAAATGCGTTACATTGAAGATTTTCAATTTTTTTCTTGTATTTCAAGGCCATTTTGAATTATGCACATCTGGGTTATTTAAATCATTTTCTGATCTCTCCTATTCTGTTGTTTATAACAATTTTTTTCCAGAAAAGGGGTTAACAATTAAGTAAACTCATTGGCATAGATATGATTGTCCAGAAGGTTTTTTAAAAATCCATAAATTGTAGTACTTAACATGCCTTTAGACTGGGATTTAAAAGCAATCTGAAACTTCACATTCTTGCCATGATGTTATAAGAAGGATTAGAGTTACCATCCTCCTGGGAAACAAAACAAAACAAAAATAAAACAGATGTCTTTCAGACATTGACTTTTAAAAGACATCCCTCAGGACTTTGATTTTTCAGAGAAGTGAAGCAGGTGAGACTCATCTTGTAACTGTTCTGGTTTGCTTCCTAGACAAAATTTCGAAAACACATGCACAGAGAGGTAAACCCAAAGCCCCCAAGCAACCTCATGGAGGTGAAGAATGTAAATGGGGAAAAAGGTTGAGGCAGCTGGAAATTGTAGAGGCAGAGATCTGGAAAAGAGAGAGCTATATCGTTTCTTAGGTCTAGTAGTAATTGTTTTATAAACTTAGGAGCCCCAGTGTTAGGTGCATATATATTTAAGATTGTGATACTTTCCTGTTGGACAAGACTTTTTATGTAATGTTCCTCTTTGTCTTTTTTAACTACTGTTGCTTTGAAGTTTGTTTTGTCTGATAGAAGAATAGCTACTCCTGCTTGCTTTTGGTGTCCATTTGCATAAAATGTCTTTTTCCATCTCTTTAGCTTAAGTTTATGTGAGTCCTTATGTGTTAGGTGAGTCTCCTGAAGGCAGCAGATACTTGGTGAATTCTTATCCATTCTGCCATTCTGTATCTTTTAAGTGGAGCATTTAGGCCATTTACATTCATTTAGTATTGAGATGTGAGGTACTATTCTATTCATCCTGCTATTTGTTATTTGTATATCTTGGTTGTTTGTGGTTTTTTTGTTGTTGTAATTGTTGTGTGTGTGTGTGTGTGTGTGTGTGTGTATTGTTGCCTTATAGGTACTGTGAGATTTATGCTTTAAAAAAGTTCTGTTTTGATGTATTTCGAGGATTTAGTTCAAGGCTTAGAGGTCCTTTTAGCAGCTCTTGTAGTGCTGGCTTGGTATTGGCATATTCCCTTAGCATTTGTTTGTCTGAAAAAGACTGTAACTTTCCTTCATTTATGATGCTTAGTTTCACTGGATACAAAATTCTTGACTGATAATTGTTTTGTTTAAGAAGGGTGAGCGAGACTCCGTCTGTAGTCCCAGCACCCTGGGAGGCCGAGGCGGGCAGAGCGTTCGGGGTCAGGAGCTGGCGACTAGCGTGGCCAAGATGGTGAACGCGCGCCGGCAGGCAAAGGAGAAAAAACAGGCAGCGGTGGCGCGCTCTGGCAGTCCCAGGCAGTCCGCGGCGCGGGGCAGCAGCGAGACGAGGAGATTGCTGCCCGGGCCACAGAGGGAAAGAAAGAAAGAAAGGAAAGAAAGAAAGGAAGGAAGGAAGGAATAAATACTATTCTTACACAGTTTTTTTTTTTTCAGAAAACAGAGGTCAACATTATCCTGATAACAAAAGTCAAAAAAGAAACTTCAAGGAAATAAAACTGGGACATAATATCTTCATAAAGATAGATACAAACTTCTTAACCAAATATTAGCAAATGTTGTTACCAGTAGGTGTCCAGGTTCTTGGCGTCTCGAACAAAGAATTGAACAAAACTCACAAACACGGCCGGGCGCGGTGGCTCACGCCTGTAATCCCAGCACTTTGGGAGGCCGAGGCGGGCGGATCACGAGATCAGGAGATCAAGACCATCCTGGCTAACACAGTGAAACCCTGTCTCTACTAAAAATACAAAAAATTAGCCGGGCGTGGTGGCAGGCGCCTGTAGTCCCAGCTACTCGGGAGGCTGAGGCAGGAGAATGGCGTGAACCCTGGGGGGCGGAGCCTGCAGTGAGCAGAGATCGGGCCACTGCACTCCAGCCTGGGCGACAGCAAGACTCTGTCTCAAAAAAAAAAAAAAAAAAAAAAAAAAAACTCACAAAGCGAGGAAAGCAAAAGCTGGGATTTATTGAAAATGAAAGTATGATCCACAATGTGGGAGCAGCCTGAGCATAGGGGCTCAAGAGCCCTGTTTACAGGATTTTCTGGAATTTCAGCACTCTAGAGGTTCCCATTGGTTACTTGGCATATATTCTATGTAAATGAAGAGAATGAGGTAAAGTAATAGAGTCATTTACTTGGGATGTGCCCTATTGTAAATGGAGAGGATATTATTTGGTGTGTGTGATCTAGGTAAATGGAGAGGATGAATGTGAAGTTACCAAGTGTAAATGGCATGAATGGAGAGGAGGAAGTGAAGTTACAAAGCCATTCACATTCCTGTCATTGCTGACGTGCTTTCATTCGATTTCGTTCTAGAAAGTCGGCATGGATCAGTCTTAAGTTCCCTGCCTGCAGGTCCTATTCTCCTGCCTCAATGTGATATATCATAGCCCAGTTAGTTTTAAGGCAGAAATGCAAGATTGGTTTGAGTATCAACCTATATAATTTACTACATTAATATACTTTTTAAAAAGCTATGATTATCACAAAAAATGCAGTAAAGCCTTTGAGAGCACGTAATACCCATTCAACTTGATAAAAGTCAAGTTGAAAAACTCAGCTAAAATCACATTTAATGGTAAAAGATTTAGTGTTCTTCCTTTAATATCAGTAACAAGGAAATGATTTCCACTCTTATTATAAATTCATTCAATTAGTCAAAACATAAAACATATGAACATTAGAATGGAAGAATTAAATCTGTCTTCATTTACATATGACATATGCAGAAATGTGTATGTGCATATACATTGAGGCATCCAGACAAAGCTATTAGCATTTGTGAGTAGGCTAGCAAATGCTGCAAGATATCAGGTCTCCACACAAAAATCAATTATCTCTCTATATAATAGCAATGAACAGAAATTGAATTGTAAAAAATATCAGTCATAATAATATCAAAAACATGAAATGACTAGTGATAAACTTTAAAAAATATGTGTGAAGCAAACTGAAAGAATAGTGCTGAGAGAAATCTCTATGCAATCTCAATCAACAGTCTTATTGAAATTGACAAGCTTATTTCAAAATATATGGTAATATAAGAGATAACAAATAGATAAGTAATTTTAATTTTTAAAGAAAATGTTAGAGGACATTCACTACCTGGTTTCAGGATATAATATAAATACAGACATAATCAGGCCAATTTGATGTTGTTATGAAGACAGAGACATAAATCATTAGAATAGAATCAAGTCTAGTTAGCTAGGTACATAGACAGATAGATATTAATTTATCTTTCACAGTGTTGCCAAGTCAATTTAATGAGAAAATTATACTATTGAAATACTATGACTGGAACAATAGCATATTTTTATGGAGAAAAAAGTGAAACTTTCTTCTTAATTCACACCATACAACAACTCAAAATAGATTATAGATCTAAAATTAAGAGATACAAGTATTAAACTTTCAGAAGATCAAGCATCTTTGTTAGGTTGGTTAGCAAAAATATTTTATATAGAACATAAAAAAGTATGAATAACAAAAATATTCACATTTAAAATATATCAAAATGAAAAACTACTGTTCTTTAAAACATACCCATAATGAAATAAGGCAAGTCACAAACTAGAAGAAAATATTGAAAATGAATATATTTAACACAGAAATACAAGAAATACATCTAGACTACATAAGAAACTCTTAAAATTCAATAGAGGAAAATAAATCAATTTTGCATTAGAAAAAAAGATATTTGATTTAAGAAGATATACAAATGACCAATTAGCACCTGGAAAAATTGTCAGCATCATTAGTCATCAGAGAAATTAAAACTAAAATTATAATTGGATACCACTACAAATCCAATCGAATGGCTAAAATGCAAGACTATCAATAGAAATATTGATAACTGGTTCCTCACCTACATTGCCTGTGAGAATATAAAATGACAACCTTTGAAAAATGCATTTTAGCAGTTTTGTATAAATTTGAACAGATATTTACCATATGACCTAGCCATTCCATTTCTAGATATTTGCCCAAGAGAAATGAAAGCATACACCCACACAGAGACTTGTACACAAATGTTTATAGCTTTTTTATTCCACATAGCAAAAATCGGGGAACAATCCAAATAGCCATCAACATGTGAATAAATAAACATGTTAGCATAACATACAATTGAATGCTAAGAAGCAATAAAAAGGAATGAACCATAGATACAACTTCACAACATAGATGATCTCAAAAACATTATGTTGAAAAAGGAGTCAGGCACAGAAGAGTAAATGACTGACTTTTGAGTCATTCATATGAAACCCAGGAAAGAATGCCCATCTTTATAGGCAGAAAGCAGATCGGTGACTGGGGCTAATGTTGGTGAAACAGGATTGACTGTGAAGAATCACAAGGAACTTTTTCAGGTGATAAAAATGTTCCATGTCTTGAGGTAATGATAGTGGTTACCTGTCTGTACACATTCTTCAAAACTCATCAAAATATACAATAAATTGGGATGCATTTTATTTTAAGTAAATTATCCCTTGATAAAGTGTATTGTATTGAAATAAAACTTAATCTAAGTTTTATATCTTAGAGAAAATTTAGATTTCCAAAATAAGAAATATGGTTGTATATATTTTCATAAGTCTGTTCATCAGTCTATATATACTAAGCAGCATATAAAATTATTATACTTATTTACATTTTAATAAATTAATTTAACATTGTGTAATGACATGATGTAATAGAAAAAACCTTATACTAAAGATGAGAATCCCTAAGTTAGATTCCAATTCTGCTTATTACTGGGTATGTGGTCTTCATCAAAGCCACTGACCCCCTCCATGTGTCACTTTTCATACTTAATGATGAATATTATAATACAAATCGAATACAGTGCAGTAATAGTCACATGACATGATGATTTTGTCCCTTACCACAACTTTAAAGCATTATATAAAGATAGCCTTATTTCTATATTATCGTCAACATTACTTTAAAAAGTAGACATTGGCTTTGTTACAACTTGTGCAGGGAAACTATGTTTCCCACAATATGAGCTGCTTTATGCTCTAATGTCATCCAGGATTCAGAGAATGTTTAACTTTAATATTAGATCATATTTACTTCAGTGAAAGAGGTGAAAGGCTATTGGAAAAAATAAAAATGGATGGCAACTTAGCCATCAAAAAATACAATAAGGCTTGGGCATGGTGGCTCATGCCTATAATCCCAGCATTTTGGGAAGCTGAGGTGGGAGGATCACTTGAGTATAGGAGAGTGAGACCAGCCGGGGCAACACAGTTAGACGTTATCTCTACAAAAAATGTAAAATAGTAGCTGGGTGTGGTGGCATGCACTTGTAGTCTCAGCTATTCAGGAAGCTGAGGTGGGAAGATTTCTTGAGCCCAGGAGTTCCAGGCTGCAGTGAGTTTATTCCACTGCACTCAAGCCTGGGTGACAGAGTGAGACCCTGATTAAAAAAAATAATAATACAATATGTATCATCACATACTGGAAAAAGAATATATACCCTTTTGATTCTGGGTGAGATTTGTTTTCTATGAATATATCTTAGTTTGATATGTTTTATTGGAAGTAAAGTGTATGTATTATTTTTTATTTATATATGTCTGTTTAAAACTAGTAACAAGGAGCTAGGCAAAGCTCAAATGAGGGCATCTTTTCCAAATTTTATAATTCTTTGCTCATTTATGCTTAAATATACATTGATTTTGCTATATGCTAAATTTTTAAATTTTTGTTCTGTGAGTGTGTTTTGTATTAAAATGAATGACCAACCATAGCAAACCTACTGTAGAAAATAGCGAACTGTGATAATTTCTACCCTCTTGTTGCAAAATAAACTGGATCACTTCTATAGGATTAAGTAGAAAAATAAAATAAAACAAATTCTAATGGAAACACAATGAGTAGCAGAGAGACAAGGAAAGAATCTTAGTTTTATAGCTGTGTTCAGGTGTAAAGAAAACAAGACATCTAGTACAGTAGAAGATTGAAAAGTCAAGGAGGAAAAGAATTATTTAATTAAATAAAATGGTTTGTGAAAAACTAACAAATGGAAGACCTCCACAAACATTTTTAATGGTTTCCTGGCAACGTTATTGGCTAAATAATGGAGTAATGCCCCTGAGAAATTCTAAGTGCACTATTACTTAGGAAATGTAAAAACTTGTTTGGGCTAATCGTTAGACACAAAGAGATTGGACCTCAGATTGGACAAATTCCATGGTAAATGGAAAGAATCTGGCTTTCTGAAGGCTTTGTGAGGGCAATAGCTTTTCAGTCAGTGAATCTAAACTGCAAACTTGCTTGGTCAATAGATCAACATTTGCGTTTGGGAAATCCATTATTTCCCTTCTATAAGGCCTCGCTTTAATCCTAAATTGCGATTTTACTAAAGAAAATTGACTCCTTCACCTCCCCCAGAAAGTTAATATTTTCTTGTCTATTTAGCATCGTGAGTTAACTATTGTTGTGATTAATGCAGTTTCTTGATTTCAAGTTGTTCTCATTTGTTTGAATCCTGAAATAGCTTTAAAGAATGGACTGTGACTATAAACAATTCCAATTAAAAAGCAATCACTTTTCAACTAGCTTTACAAGAACTGATTTTCTATTAAAATACTCAGGCCATGTTTCAATCACAATGCAATAAAGTTCCCATTTTAAATTACAAAAGATGAGATTTTACCATTCTAAACTAAATGCACGCCTAACACTGCCTAATATTAAGACTCCAAATTTCCGAATTATGGGAGAAAGACCAGATCATTTGAATCCATGAAAGTTTAATTTGCTCCTTGACCCTTCATTCTTCTCCTACAGAGACTCTTCCTTATTTTATCCATTGAAGATATATTACACGTACAAGGTACTGTTTTAGGCAAGGCTTGGAGCAATAAAATAACTACCTGACCACCTCACAGAAAGATCTTACGACCACCATTTGAAGATTTTATAAGAGAAGACTTAAATTGTATGTAGTAAACTGACATGAAAGTAAAAATTACATGCAATGTCTAATTCATGGTGGCCTAAAAGATGGAACAGATGGTGTAGTTTTTTTTTTTTTTTTTTTTAATTTTAGGGAAAATAGGGATCAGTAGGAGGTAGGCTGCTCAAAGGGTGCTTTATAGGAGAGGTGAGACTTTATATTTCTATTCTATACATATCTTAAAATATCTTTTGCATGCCAGGGTATGAGCTATTCTTGGAAATGCAAAGATAAATAAATACATACCCCGAGTTTATAGACTAAAGACTGAAACATACCTACAGGCAAATAGCGACAATATTACTTAAACTGAAAAAAGAGGAATGAGACAGAGAAGGCAGCTTAATGAATTGCTTGAGCAAAAGAAGAAAATGGAAATGGGAGATTGGCATTTTCTGAATATCTAGTGTCCGCTAGATACATCATTTTATATATCATTAATTAAAATAACACTGCAAAGCATTATTATTATTATTCTCATTTTAGAGGTGAAGAAATTGGGGTACATAAAAATTTCAGTATTTTTCCCAAGGTTAATGGTAGGATTAAGATTTGAATGCCAGCCTGCCAGCTTCAAAACCCTTCTTCTCAAAAAAGTAAGTGTTTAGGAACCTTCCAATTATAATCCTGAATATAATTCTACAAGGATATAAGACTGCACTAATTTATCACAGGTAACTGTCTAATATCATAAAGGAATAGACCTAAGATCTACTTCCTCAAAAATGTTTAGGCTCTATATATGCCTCTGCAAATTTTCTTTACAAATGGGATACAAATGAGAGGAATTTATTTTATTATAAAACTTGCACCAAACTTTTGATACTGACTTTCTGCTTGGAAACTTACAGCAAAGTTGATTTTGGGGAAAACAGCAGGAAACTTTGATCATGGAAATGCGGAAGCAATATTTTGCTCTAAAACCTAAATTTGAAACTTGGATATTATTCCAGTTAGCTAATGCTGCATAACCTTCCCCATAGTTTGTTGACTTAAAACACCTGTTTTAACTTTCTCATGATTTTGAAGGTCATAAATTTGGGAATGGCTTAGCTAGACAGTTTACCTCTTGCCAAACTGGCATTATCTGCAGAGACTGGACCCATAGGATATGCTTTCAAGGCAGTCTCTTCACATGCATGTCTGGCATGTCTGCTCTTTGGCCTCCATTCTCTCTCTCTCTCTCTCTTCCCCTCCCCCCAACCCACAACATGGCATTTCAATCAATCTGGCCTATTTATGTAACTTAAATATCTCACATCATGGACACGCTTCTTATATGGCATTGACTACTCTCAGAGTAAGAATTGCAGAAGCAAACAGCCCAAGATACCCAGGGTAAGTTGCAGAGATTTTTATGACCTAACTTCAGAAGTAGCCAGATATAACTTTCCCATATTCTATTAGCCAAATAAGTCATTCAGACCTGCTCACATATAAGGGGAAAGGAGAAATAGATGCCACCTCTTCATAGGGATTTGTGTATAGAGGGAAAAAGAAAATTGATGGTACCTATCTGAAAGACAAGCTTCTGCTGCCATGGAACAGTTCTATTGTAAATAACTGTTGAGGCTTTTAATCAATCATCATCTAATGTACCCTAATTTTAAAGTATTTTTATCACAGGTATGTAAATTAAGTAAGTAGAAAGCAGCACAAACTCCCCACTAGAAATTACATGGGCCAAAATAAGCAAAGAATTCTATCAGCAGGTAGAGTGACCTGCCTAGAGCACCCCTTTTTCAAGGACGTGAAAAAGAAGTTTGAAAACGTAGATTAGTTTGATTGGAAAGTGCATGCAACTGTTAATGAGCTTGATCCTGTGATATGAGGATCAAATATTTTGTCCAAAATTTCCCTCTTCATTTTGACTGGTGAAATACACCGGGTGTGATTTTCCTGCTGAAAAGGCTTAGTGAGGATTTGGTCATGTAGCCTGAGTCAATTCCAAAGATCAATAAGATCCCTACCCTCAAAGACATAAAAAGGAAAAAACAAACAAACAAATAAACCAACAAAACATAATCTGGTATCTGGTAACGATCTATCTGAATCATTCTGCAATGCACAACAAACATCTCCACTCAAGACCAAGCCTGACTCTATCTCCAATAAATCTAAACTAGTACCTGTCAGAGAGAATGACCATGTGGGAAATTCATAAAATAATGAGACTTTCCACCCAGACCCCAAGTCACCTACATTGCTACACACACACACACACATCACACCTTTGTTCTGATAGCTGTCTCTGTGGCCAGGCAGCAAATGAGCTGGTGGTTTTCTTATTTTAACTCCTCAGAAGACTTTCACTTACACAAAATGGAAATGAGATATATCAACGAAAAATTGTAGTAGAAAAATTAAACAGGTAAGGAAGACTTTATTCAAGACGATTGCAATAAGAGAGAGAGACTGAATTCAATTCCACTAACACAAAAAGGTATTAAGCACTGGAGTGAACTAGTAGAAAAGTACCGAAGAGCATTAGGGGAGAGGTTGGCCATGTGATGAAGCCATCTATATTTGCTAATTGTTGCTTATGTATGTTAAGTTCCTACTATCCCACCAACACTGGGAAATAGGAAACTCTCTCTTGATATTTACATTTCAAAGGAATGGCTCCCAGGTCCTTGAGAAAGATATTCCTGGGTTGTGAAACTGGTAAGATACTAGCACTGGGAGAAAATTTATATCTCAAAGGGACAATATTGGGGGAAATTCAGCCAGATATCAGGCAAAATTCACCCCCGATATTTCACGTAGGTTCTTTTCTATTTTCCCTAAGTTTGGCTGGTCTGAGAAATAAAGGGACAGAGTACAAAAGAGAGAAATTTTAAAGCTGGGTGTCCAGGGGAGACATCACATGTCGGCAGGTTCCGTGACGCCCCCCAAGCCACAAAACCAGCAAGTTTTTATCACTGATTTTCAAAAGGGGAGGGAGTGTACGAATAGGGTATAGGTCACAGAGATCACATGCTTCACAAGGTAATAAGGTATCACAAGGTAAATGGAGGCAGGGCGAGATCACAGGACCACAGGACTGGGGCAAAATTAAAATTGCTTATGAAGTTTCGGGCATGCATTGTCATTAATAACATCTTATCAGGAGACAGGGTTTGAGAACAGACAACCAGTCTGACCAAAATTTATTAGGCAGGGATTTCCTCATCCTAATAAGCCTGGGAGCACTACGGGAGACTGGGGCTTATTTCATCCCTACAGCTTCCACCATAAAAGACAGCCGCCCCCCAAAGCGGCCATTTTCAGAGGCCTACCCTTAGGGACGCATTCTCTTTCTCAGGGACGTTCCTTGCTGAGAAAAAGAATTCAGTGATATTTCTCCCATTTGCTTTTGAAAGAAGAGAAATATGGCTCTGTTCTGCCCAGCTCACCAGTGGCCAGAGTTTAAGGTTCTCTCTCTTGTTCCCTGAACATTGCTGTTATCCTGTTCTTTTTTCAAGGTGCCCAGATTTCATATTGTTCAAACACACATACTCTACAAACAATTTGTGCAGTTAACGCAATCATCATAGGGTCCTGAGGCGACATACATGCTCCTCAGCTTACGAAGATGATGGGATTAAGAGATTAAAGACAGGCATAGGAAATCACAAGGGTATTGACTGGGGAAGTGATAAGTGTCCATGAAATCTTCAAAATTTATGTTCAGAGATTGCAGTAAAGACAGGCATAAGAAATTATAAAAGTATTAATTTGGGGAACTGATAAATGTCCATGAAATCTTCACAATTTGTGTTCTTTTGCCATGACTTAAGCCGGTCCCTCCGTTCGGGGTCCCTGACTTCCCGCAACAGGACAGACAAAGAATTTACGATAGAACATTTTATAAAGTAAATGCTCTAAGAAAAGAGAGGTCAACACCTATAGTCTGGGAAAAACCTGTATAAGTTTTTTCAAGCTGAGGAGAATGTCAAAACCTTCTTGGTCAAATACACTTAATATACCAAAGCTAGGATATGTTATCTAAGGAGTCTCGCCTCAAAAGGGATTCTGAGTAACTCACATGAAAACTCTAGCCAACCCTGTCTCTACAAAACAAATAGTACAAGCTAAAAGATGAACTCTGAGCCATAGCAAGGACTTTAAACTGCCTGATGGACTGGGACACATCCCTGGGCTTCAATTTCTCCCTCCAGCCAAGTTGGAATAGAAAGTAGTTGTTATGATGATGTGCGGCACAGAAGAAAACCCAATCTCTACCCAGCTTTATCCAAGCTTAAAAGAAAGCCCCAAAGCATTAATTTTGCAATATGTAGAGAGTACTAGATTCAGCAATCTTATATGCTTTGTTAAAACTAATTTACAGCCTTAAAATAACGTTTTATATAGGCTATGCCCCTTCAGGCATTTCAGTTGTACTTAAAATTCTATAAAATAGAATCCCCTCACAAAGGAGTTGTCCCTGTCACAAGCCTAAGAATGTTTGCCCTAGAGATTAACACTGTGATTCTGAAAAATGTTGTCTATGTGTTTTACCATTTCTGAAATACTCTGCTTGTAAATCACACAGAGCATTTGCTGACATTTTCTAGGAGGCAGAAATTTACTGCTAGGCCTCTGGCATAGGACATAGAAAAATAATAGGAGACAGAAAATAGGCACTTGCCATCTGAAATTTATCCATAAAACTAAATTTGAAAGATAAATAAACTTGCATATGCTGTATATTGTATGCCCCAATCATAAGAGAGCATTTTAGGATACTTCAGAAAAATTATAAGCTTTTTGCCCCAAATCCTTTCTGATGTTTTAGTTTCTATAATTAAGCATTGATAGATTTTACTTGAGGCTCTGACATCAGTAAAAATTCAAACATCTCAAGGAAAAGTTAGAGTGGACAATGATGATACACTGGCCCTTCAGTACCCTGATGGCTCAGAATGTAGATAATGAAGTCTGAGGAAGAGAGTCCCCAACTGACTCATGGTGGACATCTGAGTTGCTAAAACAATAGTGCTTGCAACTATTGTTGTTTATTATGCTAGCATAACATAGCCTACATAAACATTAATTTTTTTAAAATATTAGAAAAAATCACAAGCAAATTGGACCTAAAGAAAGGGAAACAAATATAAAAGTGTAAAAACTGTGATAAAAAACAAAAATCTAAAGATTTATATATAAAATAACCAAAGCTTGATTCTCAGAAAAGACTGATAATGTTTTATCAATGAAATCGATAAAACTTTGGTGAGACTGATTAAAAGAGGATAATGAAATAACTAATACATGGAATGAAAAGGAATAACACAGTAAGCTCCAAACATTAAAAAGACAATATGATAATCATACGTATATGAAGGTTTGCTTTATATATGTCTAACTCATCTGTCTGAAGTTTGGTCAAGCTGAGGGCAATGTCAAAGATGTCTTGGTCAGGTATACCACCAAAGCTGGAATATGTTATCTAGGCAGCTACACTACAAAAAGGATACTAAGTAACTCATAGAATATACAAACAGAGAAGAATCTTACTACAGAAAGGACTTTAAACTCCCTGAGGGACTGAAACACATCTTTCAGCTTCAATTTCTCCCTCCGGCCAAGTTGGAATAAAAAGTAATTGTATTATTAAGTAACACTAAAGAATGGTAGAGAAAGGAAAGTCTCTTCAATAAATGGTGCTAGGTCAACTGGATATTGTAGATTGCAAAAACCATTACAAATAATTTCCTTTTATCAAGAAGTGAAGTCTCCCCTCTGCCCTTTGAATCTGGGTTGACTCTGTTGCCTCACTTGGTCAGAGGGACAATGGGAAACATGATGATGTCAACACAGATTGAAAAGTGCTGGTACACTGTGGCTTGTTCTTTTTTTTGTTGTTGACCTTGAGAATTCCACATCCACCACCATGAAAACAAGCCTGACCTATCCTCCTGAATAACAAAAGCCAAATGAGCCAGCCGGCTAACCAACAGACATATGGACTGACTCTTGGTAACTGTATTAGTCAGGGTTCTCTAGAGGGACAGAACTAATAGGAGATACATATATATATATATATGTATGTTATTATAATATGTTATATATATGTTATATATTATATATGTGTGTTATATCTATGGTATTATATATATTATATATAATAGGATATATATGGGGTTATTATATATATTATATATAAAATAGGATATATATATATATGGTTATTAAGTAGTATTAACTCGCACAATCACAAGGTCCCACAATAGGCCATCAGCAAGCTGAGGAGCAAGGAAGCCAGTCTGAGTCCCAGAGCTGAAAAACTCGAAGTCAATGTTGGAGGGCAGGAAGCATCCAGCACATGAGAAAGATGTAGGTTGGGAGGCTAACCCAGTCTAGTCTTTTCATGTTTTTCTGCCTGCTTTATACCCTGGCTGCACTGGCAGCTGATTAGATGGTGCCTACCCAGATTAAGGATGGTTCTGCCTTTCCCAGCCCGTGATTCAAATGTTAATCTCCTTTGGCAACACCCTCATAGACACACCCAGGATCAGTACTTTTCATCCTTCAATACAATCAAGTTGACACTCAGCTTTGAAGAGAAACCTACAAACCATATAACCAAAATAGTACTTAATAAAAACATAGTATATGTCATTTTTTTTTTCTTTTTTTGAGACAGAATTTTGCCCTGTCACCCAGGCTGCAGTACAATGGTGCAATCTCGGTTCACTGCAACCTATGCCTCCCTGGCTCAAGTGATTCTCCTGTCTCAGCCTCCCGAGTAGCTGGGATTACAGGCATGCACCACCATGCCCAGCTAATTTTTGTATTTTTAGTAGAGACGGGGTTTCACCGTGTTGGCCAGGCTCCTCTCAAACTCCCAACCTCAGGTGATCCACCTGCCTTGGCCTCCCAAAGTGCTGAGATTACAGGCATGAACCACCACGCCTGACACTCAGTATTAACTGTCACAGTAACATGTGTGATTGAGTCCAGCAGATTACAGATTACCCAGGTGAACTGGCAACCCACAGAGTCATAGTGGGTTAGCTGGGTGTGGGTGTGATGGCAGATGCCTGTAGTCTCAGTTCCTTGGGAGGCTGAGGCACGAGAATTGCTTGAACTCAGGAAGCAGAAGTTGCAGTGAGCCACAATTCTACCAGTGCACTCAATAAAATAAAATAAAAATTAATAAAAACTTAAGTTTTGAGGTGCTTTGTTATGCAGCGAAAGCTAATTGATAGATTTATATTTTAAAAAAGAACATTGACCCCCTTGAAGCATTATCCTTAAAAACAATAAAGCTTCTAGGATAAAACCTAAGAGAGTATCTTTATATCAGTAGGACAGGGAATTCTCAAAGACAGCATAAAACAAACAATATAGAAAAAAATTGATGAATTGGACTTCATTATATGTAATAATGCTCTTACTCAAAAGACAAAAATTGAGGAATTGAAAATGTAAGGGGCAGAGTGGGAGAGTAAATTTATGACTCCTGTAGTCAATATATGGCTCACAAGTAGACTTATGTCCAGAACTACATATCAATTAAAAAAAAGAGATAACCTTAAAAATGGAGAAAATATTTCAATCCTTCACAAAAGATGACAACTTAAGGTTAATAAACATGAAAATGTGCTCATCATAATTTGTAATCAGTGAAATTAAAATTTAAAATGCTCTGAGAGATATGAGACATGTAGGTGAAAGGAATTTTCTAGACAAACAACTCTTGCAAAATTTCCAGAAAAGCCAGAAAAATGAAAACATAAATTGCGTGTGTGAAACCATCAAAAAGCTGTTGAAGCAACCAAAACCAGAAGGTCTAACATATGCAGACAAGAATAACCTAAGAGAAGCAAGCTTTCAGCTCGTTTTCACTGGGAGCACACACCAGTTCTGAGTGCAGGGAAGGAGGTGAAAAAATCCATTTTTAGTTTTTTTCTTCCTATGTTATATTAATTATTGGTATGAATGATTTATTTTACACGTATTGAAGGGAGGATGTTGACATAAAATAGAAAGTGTACCTCTGCCGACTTGACATGATTCTAGACTAATTGGTTAATAATGTGACATTATATTAGAACAAAAATGCATAAGGGACATTGGTAAAGCCCATAATATCAAGACATCTGTGCCTTTAATCCTTGTCTAATATGTGATTGACGCCTGATATGTTATGATTTCATATAACAGGAAGTACTCAGGAAATAGAGCTTTTCTTTATAACAACGAGTATATCTCTTTTGTGAACTGTTAAAGCCTTCTTCTCTCAACTTTAACCACAGCATCTGAACAAAGTTATTCTGTGCAATCTTCTCCATAAACTCCTGTTTGACTCATTTTGACATCTCAAGAGAGATCAAATCTCTACCTGCCCAGAAAGCTAGGCGATATGTTTGGAATACAGATTTCATCCAGCAACACAAACATAAAACAGAAAAATGGATTATAACCTAATAGTTTTGAGAGTTGATCATTTTCTCTATGAAAGCGCTTGGAAAAGATTTTGAGAACTCGTGAAAGGATATTTTTGTAATGAAATCTACCTGTTCCCCAGCCTGTGTTAAAGATGTTATAAGGAACTTTTAAATGTTGAAGTAGCCGAGGTAGGTAGAATGAAAAAAAAAGTATGGATGACATGCAAGGCCATTCTTAAATTCTTATTTTTTTTTTTTTTTTTTGAGACGGAGTCTTGCTCTTTTGCCCAGGCCGGGTTGCAGTGGCGCAATCTCGGCTCACTGCAAGCTCCGCCTCTGGGGCTCACGCTATTCTGTCCCAGCTGGAGTAGCTGGGAAGCTGGGACTACAGGCACCCGCCACCACGCCCGGTTAATTTTTTGGTATTTTTAGTAGAGACGGGGTTTCACCGTGTTAGCCAAGATGGTTTTGATCTCCTGACCTCGTGATCCGCCCGCCTCGGCCGTCCAAAGTGCTGGGATTACAGGCGTAAGCCACCGCACCCGGCCAATTCTTATGTACGTTTAGTATCTCTTATTTATAAAACACACTTCACTTATAAAACATGTCATGTGTGTTGTCTCATTTAATCTTCCTGTGTTTTCATCTGCTACACGCAATTTTAGCATATCCATTTGAAACTCCAGTCTTGTGAGTATTACCTCTGTAAGAAGCAAATACAGGATTTTGTGAAAGAAACTAGCCTTACTTCATGACTGGTATAGATGGATTTGAAGGAAATTTCTCAACCTCTTTATAATGACCATCCATTTTATATCATATTTTCAGAACAAAAAAAAATGTGGGGTAGGAAATTACCTGGCAGCAAAGATTATTAGAAATTACAGTTGAGTTTGATGAGAACTTGTTTGTTGGTCACTGACCTGGGTTACATTCTGGGTGCACATGGACTCTAGAAATCTAAGCTGAGGTATTTAGAGGTATGTATATCTCTAGCTTCTTTTCATGTAACAGACCAATTGGGATATCTTCACAGTTTGTCATTCTGTCAAATGACAAAACATTGGGGACTATTAAATGATTTTACCAATTTTAACGTTTAATGGGTATTTATGTTCAGACATCTAATAGGCAAGTGAAAATGGAGAAGAAAATCTCCAGGAAAGTTAATTATAAGCATACAGAATATAGAGAATTACCAAAATGCAAGGAATAGAAAGTTCCTGGAAATTGTCTAATTTTTTTCAAACAATCTGTAACTATTTCTACCACAAAGCAAAGACTCCTAGGAAGGTAATTCCAAATTCCATCTTACAGAAAATTTAATGCAATCAGCATTTAGTATCTACTTACTGTTTTACACTGTGCAAAGTATTGTGAAAACAAAAACAAGCAAGATCAAACAAGAAAACAACCTTCATATAAAATTCTGGCTACTGTGGTCTAAAATAGAAATAGACAAATTTCAATATTCAAGGAAATGGAAGTAGAAAAAAATCCATGTTTGTATTTTTGGAGAATCAGTTTGGCAAAGTGAACATAGACCTGGAGAAAAGAAAAACTCAGCATTGGAAATTACTTTCTGAATATATTTCAGAGATTTTCCTGAAGATAAAATTTTGTATTATTCTTGGAGTCTTGCAGGGATAGGATTGCAGTTGTTGAGCACTCTTGACAGATTTTTTAGCCCCATATTAAGAAGAAATTTCTTAAGAGTTCACTAAATGCCAAATGAGCTGCCTCAACAAATAGTGAGTTCCCCATTAGTAAATATATTTATGTATAAGCATGACAAGCATTTGACTGAGCTGACTTCAGATTCTTTTTTTCTTTTTTGAGACAAAGTCTCGCTCTGTCGCCCAGGCTGGAGTGCAGTGGTGCGATGTCGGCTCACTGCAAGCTCCACCTCCCGGGTTCACGTCGTTCTCATGCCTCAGCCTCCAGAGTAGCTGGGACTAGAGGCACCTGCCACTACGCCCGGCTAATTTTTTTGTATTTTTAGTAGAGACGGGGTTTCACCGTGTCAGCCAGGATGGTCTGGATCTCCTGACCTCGTGATCCGCCCCCCTTAGCCTCCCAAAGTGCTGGGATTACAGGAGTGAGCCACCGCGCCCGGCCCCAGATTCTTTATAAGACTTGAGAGTTCATCTTGCAAATGAACCAACTTTGGTGGGGTCTCCTTTATTTCTGAAGTTAAGTCAGTTGAGTAGAAAAAATTAAAAATAGGAAAACTAAAGAAAAATGTACTCGTAATTAAGCAAGGGACACTGTAGAAAGGAAGATTCTGACAATAAAGCCCTAAGCTGAGTAGGGTCGGGGTGCCATGCTAGCCAGTTGTACCTTCTTTGTAATCAGTAAAAGGAAAGTAGGTCTGTGATGAAACTAGGCTATAAAGAGAACAGGGCTGAAGCAATGAACTTAGACCTATTGGATAAGGTGAAGTATGTGAAAACAGTGAGGGTGGGAATAGCAAGAATTACTAGAGGAAGTGAAACAATGTGGCCTCAAGGAATGGGCAAAATCAGGTCAAGGGGAAGAAAAGGTGTTTTAGGCAAAAATTTAATTCTAAAAAAGGATTCTTCCTTTGAATGAATTTTCGTCACTTTGCTGTAATACTGAAAGCATGCTTCTGCTTCTTGATGTTTTGATATTGTGGTGTTGGCATGCATCAAGGGCAATCACAGTGTTGATGAAATATGCTGAGCCTGGGCCAAAATTCAGGCTCACACAGCCCACTGATTCTTTATTAGGAAAAATCCTTGTGCAGCGGAGGCAGTGTATTAATAATTACACAGGTTGGGTAAATTGCTAGATAAATGTAGAGCAGTGTCAGATATTCCTATGGGGACCACCTGATTTGTACCCTGCTGGAAGTCATATGTCCTTTCTTCAGTGTTTGAGAATATGACAAGCCCCAGTGAATAGAAACAAAGAGACAGAGTCCTGAGTAAACACACATATTAATGTCAGAAAGATTCTGAAGCATCAATTCAGGAGATAGAAGGATGGTCCTCAAACAAGATTCAAATGTAAACTGCCACAGTTTGGGTCAGTGAATATTTCTAGGGAAATCTAGCAGTTCATCCAAAACCAAAATTCAATCATACTGCAGTCCAATAACATTGTACAGTCAGTTCTGTTATAATACTTGTGTTGAAAATCTGAAGTTGTTCCAATGTGATTGATATATTAAGAAACAATTAGAGGACAAGCCAGATTTTTTATACACTTGTGCCAGACTTTTTATTCATGAGAAATACCAAGAGAATGCAAAAACTGCACCCAACTCAGCTGAACTATGCAGAATATACAAGAATGCACTCACCTCAAACATCTACCAGCTACCTCAGCACACTGCCTGTGTTTTAAATTCTGAGCTGCACTCATTACTATCTGGTGGTACAGTGTTCCACACCATTTCAGTCAACCTTCCTTCCATCACTTCACAGTAACTCAAAAGCTGCAACTTTTTTGATGCCCACTTCCACAAGGGAATTTAAGTCTTTTTCCGAGAAAAGGTGCCACATTTATTGCATTATTTATTTATTTATTAACCATTTAATATGTGTAAAACTGTGCTACTATTTTAGTTAGGTTCTTATCTTTTTGTCTAATGTGTCACTAACAAAAGTTTTCAGTGTTGTGCTCCAAGTCCCCTTTTCTCATAAGCCCTATGGCTTTTTTTGTGTTAGTTTGCATAATGTGATTTTTAGCAACATATGCATCATCTTAGAGCAGAACTTACCATACTATGAATTTTTTATCTAGTGGTGGAGGTGTCATTATGTAGAACAGATGAATAATCAATAAACAAGTATCTCAGACGTCACTGATCCAAGCTTGCTACAGATATCTGATTGCCACCTTGTAGTGAACAAAAAGAATACTCAGAAAACAAAAAGCATCTGTGAAAAGAGGGAAGGAAAAGAGGAAGGAAGAAAGGAAGGAAGATAAAAAAGCATATCGATCATAATTGCTCCCATGGCAATCCATACTGTGCTGCTAGGTAACTGTCCTTTTTGAATAAAGTTTGTTCTCATCCACCATTCCACCTCCACCATGTATCACCCATCAAAATCAGTCTCTTTCAGTGATAAATACACTGTATGAGCTCATCTGTCCACTTCTCCCCATCTCAGTCTGATCTCAGAAGAGCTGCTTAAGGTTGCTTTTAGATACTAAGAAGTAGTAAGCAGCCTAAAATATCAAAGCTAAGGCTATCAACTAGTATAGATCCACCTTTCTTTACATCAGGACTTGGGGGAACTTTATCAGATTATACCATATAGGTACTTCCTATAGTTGAGCCTCTGATTCGTTCAGAAAATCTCTCAGCATCCCAGTTACTCTTCCAGATACAGTAAATCTTCATCATTTGTGGACTCTATATTAGTGAATTAACCTACTAGCTAAAATTTGTTTTAACCCCCAAATCAATACTTAAAATGATTTCAGAGTCATTTGCAGACATGTGTAAGGCGACAAACAATTTGAGTTGCTGAAAACGGTGTGTTCCCAGCTGAGGTCACACAATGTGATGCTCTGTCTTCTCTGTTCTGGCTCATACTGTAAACATGTCCTTTTTGTAATCTATGTAATGCCATTTCTTTTTACTTTTATACTTTTTTTTTTTTTTGGTAATTTCATGGTTTAAAATGTTCCTGTGAGTGTAGTGCTGAAGTGCTGCCTAACGTTCTTCAGTGCAAGAAGGCTGTGACATACCTTACAGTTTAGCGTGTGTTAGATAAGCTTTGTTCAGGCATGAGTTATAGTGCTATTTGCTGTGAGCTCAATGTTAATGAATCTAATATATATATTAAATAAGATATCTTTAAAGAGAAACATGCATAAGACAAGGTTATGTATTTATTCATTGACAAAAATGTGACCAGAGACTCAAAGGAGCTTAACCTCTTGGAGGGATGATTCAGTATTCACTAATTCAGTGTTCTCAGTGACTTAATAGAATGTAACTACTGTGAATAAGAAGAACCAACTGTACTAAAGATGTAGTGTTATAATTGCCCTTTATATGTCAATACTTTTGCATTTCCCTCTCTTTTCTAGAGATTAGTCACAGAATCCACATTGAACTACGTATGACTTATTTACTCAGATGCTGCAGAAAAAGAGTAATATTGGGTTGTGATTATGTTGATAAATCTGACAACAACTAAAATAGACAGTTCAGGGGCCCCTGTGTTGATTCTTCTGCTTTTAAGACCTGCGTGTTGACCTACCTGCTTGGATTGTTTTTGCTTCTTGTACTAAATAGATTGGTAGAAATTGTGGAAGCTTGCTTTCCTTGGATTTCATAATAAATGTAGTCATTTGGAATGCAAATAAAAACATAACCAAAAGTGTAAAAATGTTTTTTGACATACAAATATGTTAATAGGATATGACAAGGTTAAGTAATTGAGAGAGAAATTACTTATTCTTTCTTCTTTCCTTTCTCTTCATTCCTTCTTCATTTTGAAAATCAAGATTCCTTGACAATAAAGAGCACTGTGTATCAGGACTAAAATATTTTCTGCATTTTGGAACTTAAAACACTAACTTTCTAACATACACTGAAAAGTCACAGCAAGGAGTATACAATACAAATTGTTATTGAATTAGTCCTGTGGACATCCCCAGCAACACATATCATAGACCTTTGAATAATACTATCTGGGGAGAAAAACGATTACAAGTAATATTTGTATTACTAAATGTTTACAGTTTGAAGAATATGCTCATAATAATTAAGTCAAAAATTGTCTTCTTAATTATTTACCTTATCTTTACAAACACACACATACTCAATACATTATTATATATCTATAATAGTAAATTTTAATGCTAAAAACTGTCAAGTACATCAGATTAGGACTAAATTATCTGCACTTATGCATAAGAAAATTAATGTTTCATTTATAAAGTCATTTGCCACAGCAAATGAGATTAGGTCACAACAGAACTGGATTTTAACCCAGTTTTTTCTCCAGATCTCTAGTTAATCTTCTATATGTGCGGTATCATAAACATAATAATATTGATTACTATGGATTAATTTTAAAATAATATTGAGAACAAATATTTTCATGCTTTATGAATTAGAAAAATTTCCCATAACTCCATTGGTAGACTATAGTTTGAATTTTCTAAGAAAATTATTTTGTTTGCTAAAAAGTGATTTTCAATGAGTATATTGTTTCATAAAGAACAAGGAATTATATCATTAAATATTACTTCCTAGAATTTAATTTACCTCATGGAATTATAATAAAAACGTGGTAGTATATTGATTTATTTTGAAAGCTTTCAGAAAATTAAATCTTATTTTGATAGAATGATATTTGCAAAACCAAAAATAATTGGAAGACAGTGATCTCTCCTAATAACATTTAGTAATTTTTGTTTATCCTGGCAATTTTAGCCAAAGTTTCTGAAATAATGTAGCTGACAAAATGGCTGCTCTGAAATGTAACCAAAAAATGACATTTACCTGTGATGACAGTGTAAGCTTTTAAACAGTGAGTCTTTTGTTTTAGAGAAGCACAAATAAGTAGAATACTCACTGTGCAATGTGCTCTAAGATAAGAAGTTTACATAAGAATTCTGAAATAAATTAGAAATTGTTTTAATTTTTAATTTTAGTTTTAATGGAAGTGAACCATCTGTCTGCCAATACCGAGAATGATCAGAGGGCATTAAAATAACTATTTAGTTGCTGTCTTGTGGTGCTGAAATGTAGAGTGCATATGGCAACCAGCAGCTATAATAACATTTTTATTTCTCTTGATTTTCATCATAATTCCAGATGCTTATTTGCTCTTTTTTAGTAGCCTAGAAACGTAAAACTTCAATAATAAAAAAGCCTGTTCTAGGTTCTTAGATTATGAAAATAATAATGAGTACAAGAAAAATGGATTATTAAGCCCAAAAATAATCTTTAATGTAGAGTTGTTGTAAGACTTAGATGAATTAACTGTAAAATATTAGAAAAGCTTTAGGGACATAGGAAGCACTATATGTTTAATAAATTAATACATTATAGATATAGCCTCTACATATTTAAAAATAATAACTGACAGTATTATGGGAAAATATATATGAAAATAATGATACTTACAGTTTTTAAGATAACTTATTCAAAAATTTATCTAGCTTGAAAACCAAACAAATCATGTAGTATTTGAAGAATACATTTAATAAACTTTATCAAATTTCTACACATGGAATTATATAGTTTCTTTTAAGGAATCTATCTGTTGTTTCAAGTACAAATAGACTATCACAATAATTTGCTTCAAAGCAAATTTCATGACTATCAAAGAAAATAATGAATATGTTCTTAATAAATTTAGAAATCAATAATAAAACAATAGCAAAAAAGACGTATATTGGTAATTTAGAAAAAAAACAATAAAACCACAGAATTTTACTACCATTTTTCACTTAAAAATTATGAAGTACAAGGAATTGAACAATAATTAAACAATTACATTTCAAAAGTTGTGAGAAATAACTAAAATGGTATTTAAAAGACATTTTAAAGAATAAAATCCTAGGAAAGCAAGACAAAATATCGAATGAGAAGGATAGAATAGTTGCAAAAACACAGTAATAATATTTTTAATAAAAAATAAAAATACAGCATGCAGACAGATAAAGCAGATATAATACAGGAATAGATATTTTAAACATCAGTGAAGTTGAGAGCCTTACAGTTTGATGAAACTTCACCCTAAAAATAAAATACAATGGAAAAATCAGTAGATACTAATGACTTTTAAAAGGCATAACTTTTTTAGCTTTCTCAGTACTAGATAAGTGATACAGTAGCTGTCATATATCATATCATAGGATACATATTATCAACACGACTTATTACTAATGATGGTAACTTTGATCACTTGGTTAAGATGTTGTGTGCCAGGTTTCTTTACTGTAAAGTTACTATTTTTTCCCTTCTTCATACTCTATACTTTGGGACAAATCACTTAAGTCTTTCCTACACTCAGTGTGGCAGAGGAAAGGATATAAATATATTCCACTTCCTAGTGAAGGGAATATGTAACTTACATTATTTGGATTTCTTCTATGAGAACGATTTATCTTTCTTCTCCATTTACTTATTTATGCAATTTACTTGTTATATATATATAGCCTCTACATATTTAAAAATAAATTGCATGTGAACTCCTTTTTTGCCATTAAAAGTTATGTCAAAAAACCTCAATTACTTTTGCATCTACCTAATATTTACATCAGCATGGACTAATAATGTACATTTGTTTTGTACTTTGGGTTTTAATTTAATACCACATTGTTTATCGTGTTGCTCAGATGTATCCAGCTTTGTCCATTGGGAGTTTTTTCAGGTGTGCTTCTATGTCCCTTTGGCATAGCCCCTTTGTGTTTTTAGCACATCCTTACTTTTTAGCATTACCAGATAGCTCTAGGCTCATCTGATGTTTTTCTCTCTTCCAGCCCTGGAATCTGGTTCTTTTTATTGGGATCTGGTTCTTTTTATTGGGAAATGTCATTTAGAAATCAAGATTTGGGTACCAGCTATACTTGTTGCTACTTAGATGTCACTGTTTCCAGGCCCTCTGAGCAGAGGGCTAGCAAATACATGTGTGCATATGAACTCTTTTATACACATTTCCATAATTAGGTCTGTAACAATTCACAAGTATATATGTGTTAAGCTAAATATGAATTCATACTAATAGCTCCAACTCTCATTTAGTACCACAGAATTCATTCTATCCTTCCTTCCTTGCTCGTCTGCAATTTCTCTCTCCAATGTGAAAAACCTAGCACCAAATGTCCACCATTCATTTCCTTTTTGTACATCCCTAGTATATACATGTAAAGCAAGTTTAGAATTGTTCAACTGTACTTCTTGCCCCGCCTCTATGAATAACAAACTTACCGCTTGCCCTGCCCCTGTGAATAACAAATTTACCAACTAGCTCCTTTTTGTCTTTTTTTATTACAATTTCCCATTAAAACAGCGCTTCTTAAATTTATGTATGAGCCTTATTACTTTTATTGTGTTAAATCCCTAGGCTTTAAAGGTTGATTTGTTTCCACAGCATAGCCTGAGTTACTCTGATGCAAATAAAGCTAAGCAAGAGCTTTCAGGAAGATTTATTGTGCTATGAAATAGTATATTCTTAAAGTGATTAAAACTCAGTGACGTTTTCTATCTTGTTAATTTTATATGTTTTGGACCTTTCACAGTTTTTATCAAGCCAAGACCTTAAATGAGTATTTCTCAATTCTTCCAAGCATGGAGAGTCCAGAATGATTTCAGCTATAGGCAGACACAGTTGAAAGTAATAGAGAGGAATTCTATCAGGGTGAGCTGGGCTGTACATAAGAAGGCCCCCACTCATGTTAGCTTTTTTTTACATCGTTACACCTTTCTTTAAATGCTTACATGCTAATAAGAGGAACTGAGCTCATCTGCAGAGTTCTAAGATTTGACATACAAATCCTTGTGTAAGCAAAGTAGCTTTCTCCCTAGTACACATTTCTCTAATCAGGTGAGTTAGGGAAGGGCTTCAGAGGGACACTTGGGTAGCAATACAGGTGGTGATGATGTGTTTTGGCAGGGCGAGGGGAGCTGAGGGAGGAGCAGAGAGGTCTAGAAAATGTTTGAAATATCTAAAAGAATTTTAAGTTGAATTAAAATAGGCTGAAGAAAATGTTTATATCTTGGTTGTATAGCTGTTTTTTGTTTTTGTTTTTGTTTTTGTTTTGAGACGGAATTTTGCTCTTGATGTCCAGGCTGGAGTGCAGTGGCGAGAGCGCGGCTCACAGCAAACTCCACCTCCTGGGTTCAAGCAATTCTCCTGCCTCAAACCTCCCCGAGTAGCTGGGATTATAGGCGTGGACTACCACGCCCGGCTAATTTTGTATTTTTAGTAGAGACAGGGTTTCATCATGTTGGCCAGGCTGGTCTTGAACTCCTGACCTCAGGTGATCCACCTGCCTCAGCCTCCCAGCATGCTGGGATTATAGGCGTGAGCCACCGTGCCTGGCCGGTTGTATAGCTGTTTTAATGTTGCTCTGTAAATATACATTAATTGAATCAAAATTGCATCCTGAAACAAACAGGAAAATAAGTTTTAAAACTGGAGCATTGATGACTAATCAAAGATTCTACCAGAAACGAGGGAAAACAAATTGGGACAGGAAGACGTGGTTTTCCTGAGATTTTTTTTTAAAAATTAATCTTTATTCTGAGTTAAATGTACCACATTGTCTTCGTTTACATCCTATGTCTTTTTAAATTTACTCTTATACAGAGTAAAATACAGGACTATGTCAAGCACTGAGTTAAGCTGAGAACAGAACTGTAAAGTGTTGGAGCAGTCAATTAAGACAACATATGGAAATGAAAGTAACCACCAAGTGTTTATCTACTTACTGCCATAGTACAGGCAGGAGGTCAAATCAGAGAAAGTGCTGGCTCCCTCACCATTCCATTTTCCATTTCAAAGGCCCCCATACAAAGGCCTCCAAATGGGAGGACCTGGGATGCAGGGATGCAGACAGGCTTCTATGTGGGCAAGGCCAGACAGAAGGGCCTGAGTCGTTGCCTCAGCTCCTTTCAGTGACTTGCAGTGCATTAGATATGTGCCACATCCAGTGTGTGCAGGGCACCTGTGCCCCAGAAATAATTATTATTAATAATTATTGTGTATTCCTAAGTTTTTAAAAATGTGTTGACATTGGGAAAATATATCATTTTTCTTCCTTTTCCTTTGATTTTCTTTTTATTTTATTCTAAGTTTGAAAGACTTTTGAAATGGGCACAAAAGATTCCTAAGTGTTCTGTCTAATGAAGTCTTCTAACTTATCTCAAAGTTTCATTGTCTTTGCTCTATTTCATTATTCTGTAAGTTGTTGAAAACTGATAAGAAGGCAAATGTATCTATAGATATACATACAAATATATACACATGAGGGTTGCATCTGATAGAATGCAACTGATTATTGCCCTGTGGACAAACTAGTTTTGCATTCCTTTGTAAATTCGTATCAGCATTCCTATTGCTTACAATGTGTGATTTTTCAAATTATCCAGTTATAACCTCATACTGGTTCCCTTATTAATTAAAGAGTTAAATAAAATCTTTGACATAGATATTTATTTTATATCATAGGAGATTCATGACTTTGTCATATTTTTTAAAATTCTATAATATATACAAATTTAATTAAATATTACTAAAGTCTGAGAGACAAAACTAGCAAGCACCTCAGCAAACTATTCCCATGTGCGATCTTGTTCCTTCAAAAGTCAATACTCCTAAATACGCTAGCCAGTCACCACATTTATAAATAATTTACTTACACTATTTTTTGGATTTCTTCTATGAGAATGATTTATCTTTCTTCTCCATTTTTTTTTGTAAGTTTTAGATGCATTGACTTCTTGTGTTGATGAGAGGACAGTTTTCTAATATCAACTCTACACCTCACTCCTGACATCAATTTGCTCTTATTTCAATTTCTAGTAGACCATTCCCCTTACTGTTTGCATGGATATACTCCTCCTTCAAAAGCTTTGAAAATAAATGCCATCTCTACACAGAGACTTCCCTGTCTAACCTTTCAACTATTATCTCCTCTCTTTTACTTTCTCTCTCAGTGCTTTCTAAATTCGCTACATCACACGTACAAATAATTTATAATTGGCATTTTGCTTGTTTCCAATAATAGTTGCTCTAATTGTTTTGTTATTGTTATTGTCTACTCCTCCACCAGATTGTGAGCTGCATAAGAGCAAATACCAGTCAAGTTACTGAATGCCTTCTTAGTAAGAAGAAATCAGATATGTGTCAGAATCAGCCATTTTGTCCTTAATAATTTCACTATCCAATAGAAAATACAGACATATAAGTATCCCTATAAATGGTATATTTTAATTGCCCAGGATTCCATAAATTTATTTCAGAGCCCATTTGCAATAGAGCAAATTGGAATCATTTGTGGTAAAATTAAATTTCATCTACATTGTCACAAGCACCCATGAAAACATTGTCATAAGCACCTATTATGGGTAAGGCAGTCAACTGAGATCCTAAGGCTCCTGGTGATGCATTAAAATCGCATTAAGGAATACAATGAAACATATATAACTTATTTGAAAAAAGAGTTACACCAATAGATGGTAGCCATTGCCAAAGACCAAATGAAAGAGGCAAATAATAAATGTTTTCTGAGGGTGGAGTGACATCATTCTGGCAAGGGCAAAAGGGGCATGTTTCAAAGAATAAACTATGTTTAAGTTGGAGCCTCTATATATGACTTAGGTAAATGGAGAGAGAGGAAGAGACACCTGAGAATGTGCATGGTAGGTTTAGTCAACAATAAATTGTTTTGTCTGTGGCCAAAGTAGCATATATAAGAACCTCCTTCTGGAGGCTCTATCCAGCCTTTCTGAATCACAAGACTAGTCTACCTGTGTGATTGTCCTGCCGAGTCTTCTGCCTGCCTGAAGCCTGTGAAGATCATAAAACTCTTACTCTACTTAAGTTATAACAGATAGCAAGATCAAAAAATAGCACATGTTTAACGTGAGCATTCCCAGTGGGGCTCTTTCAATTCAATCTCAAATTACATTTGCTCCAAGGAAAGCACACAATGAATCACAATGAAGGGGGGTTGGAAATGCATCAATAGATAAAAATAGCAATGACTGTCTTCCAAGTATACATAATTAGTGAGAATTCTGGGGTTATAGATGACTGTTTTAGAGAACACATGGGGACAATTTAGTCCACCTTTATTAGCTCTATATTGCAAATCAGCATTTTTGAAAAGAACTTTTAAATTAATATTCTAATTTCTGCAATGTTAGGGTCACTGAGGCCAGGGGCTCCTCGCCTCAATTATGCACAATTCTTTGCCCCTTAGTTTTCATCATTGAGCACAAGAAACTGCTGAAGGCAGAAGGCAGGCTCTGTTGTTTCCTCTTGTCTCGGAGGCCAAGAATGGTAATTTAATTCAATTAAAAATTTTATTCATTCAAACTATGGCACAGATCTCTGACTTGCAAGGAAAAGCTTCAATCAAGTTAATTTAACAATTTTTTCTAGATGTCTCCAATGCCCTCTAAGACTGCAAGCCTGCTCTTCCCCAGTCTTCTCTACTGTTCATCCAATTGCCTGTCAGATCACTGAGAATTATTCCTTATTCTTCTTTCTTGTTTCGTTCCCAATTTCCAAAAATTCAAATGGTCACTGGGTCCTGCAAATTCTGCCTCTTCGGTATCTCTGGCCTCTGCCCCTTTCTGTCAGATTATTCCTGGATTATTGTGATAAACCTCTAGCCAGTTTATCTGCCTCCAGTCTTGTTTCCTAAAAATCTCACTTACTCAATTGCTACATAAAGTTTCTAACACTTGCACTTGTCTCTCCTTCTTCCCCGCCATACTACAAGCTCCAGATGGAAGTTATGCTTATTGTTTCCCAATGCCTGAAACATGTATGGTATGTTAATTATGTGAGAACACACAAAATGTTTTCTTGAAAACTACCATTGTTTGTCTCATTTTTGTCCAAAACTCTCCCTATTGAATCCCATCCCAGTTAAGCAAACATTTAAACAAATATAACACAAATGTAATTAATAATATTTTTAATCCAACCTCTAACTGGAACCATCAATAATTTCATTAAAAATATCTACAGAAATGCATTGAAGTCCTCCCTACTTTTTAATGTCTAATGAAAGAAAAAAGTCAAAATAATAAATCAAATCTTATCTGTGCTGAAATTAGGAGAAACTCAAATTTTATACTATTACTCTAAGTAAAATGAGCCAGAAAAATTATAATTTTAAAAAATTTATTTTAACCAGATTGGAAGTTGATGAGAAAGATAAAACACCTCTGAATGTCGTTGGCCTAATGCAGCGTTTTCAGAATTAAACAGAGGAAACTATTCCTACAAAAATAGTGTCAAATAAGGCCATAGACATGAGTGAGTTGTGTGGAGGAAAAGGATCAAATGTGCATCCATGCTGAAGATTGGCATGGGTCATCACTCTGGCAAATAAAATAAGTTGTGTGAACAAACAGTACTGTATTTCTGGTATTCAAAATAAGATGGCTGAGATGTAGAGACAAGCATATTTTAAAAGTACAGACCACAGACAACTGTGCAGGCACAAATAAAAATAAATATAAAATAAGGCATCAAACAAAAATCCTTGAGCCATTGGGAAACCCTTAATTTACCCTCCTATGTGAAGATGGAAAAACAAATCTGACCCTGGCAAGCACCTCCCACAGAACAAGGTGACCCCCAATCATGGGAAAGAGCAAGCAGACTAGGAACTTTGTAAAATATTCTAAGAGGAAAATCTCCCAGAAAACAAGATAGTAGATAGTAGAAAAAAAATTAAGATAATGTTTTCTCAGGGATTAGTAGACCAAGTAGATAAAAAAGCTGTATTGCAAATACCTTTAATATCAGGCACCATTAATACAGTTGACCTAATAGAGTAATTCTCAGAATCTGTGTTGCATCCAAATACCAAAACATTTAATTTTAAAAATAGAGAACAAGCCCAACAAAAACTCTGTAATCAAAATTTATGAGAGTGTGACCTGGGCATTGGATATTGATCTTGAGACTCACTGATCTAATAAATATATACCCAAATATATATCATACAACGAGGATACCCTTTATAAATTGGGTGTCTGTGGAACAAATATCAACCATGTATTAGGCCTACATAAATCATCAGAAAAAAACTCAAAGGAAAATCAAAGTATTGAACATGATGTCATTTGACAAGAGAGCAATATAATCCTAGAAATAAGTAATAGAACAATCCCATCAACTTAAAAACTTTAAAAAATCTATAAATAATTTTAAAAGATCTTTTCTGAATAATTTTTGGACCAGTGATGAAATTAATATCACCATCTAAATTTTAACAGCTCCATTGAGATACAATTCTCATGTCATATAATTCACTGATTTTAAAGAGAGAATGCAATCTTTTTCAGCATATTTACAAGATTTTGCAACCATCGCTGCAGTCTTATTTTAAAATATATTCATCTCCCCTAAGATAAACCAAATCCATAACCATTAGCTATCACTCACTCTCTTTTTTCCCATGCCCCACTAAGCCACTCTTAGCCCTCTTCTATTAGTAACCACTAATCTACTTTCTGTCTCTTTAGCTGTGACTATTCTGGACATTTTACATAAATGAAATCATACAAAATATAGTCTCTTGTGACTACAATCTTTACCTTAGTATAATATTTTCAAGGGTTATCTGTGTTGTAGGATTTGTAATTACTTAATATCCTTTGTATTAATGAGCAATATTCCTTAGTATGGATATACTACATTTTGTTGATCCATTCGTCAGTTGATGGACATTTGGGTTATTTCTATTTTTATTATACATAACACTGCTATAAACATTCATGTACAAGCTTTTGTGCAGTTCTATGTTTTCAATTCTCTTCCAATGTGTGCATAACTAGGAGTGGAATTGCTGGGTCCTATAATAACTATGATTAATGTTTTAAGAAACACTCAAATTGTTTCTCAAAGGAGCTGCCTTAGTAAATTCTAACTAGCAATTTTCCAGTGTCTTAACGTTTTTGCCAACTCTCGTTATTGTCTAACCTTCTAATGATAGCCCTCCTAGTGGGTTTTAAGTTGTATCTCGTAGTTTTGGGTTTACATTTTCCAAATGCCTAATGTTATTGAACATACTTTCATGTGCTTACTGGCCATTTGTATATCTTCTTTGGAGAAATGTCTATACAAATCCTTTGGACATTGTTTTAATAGGGTTTTCTTTCTATTATTAAGTTATAAGGGTTCTTCATATATTACAAATACAAGTCTGTTATCAGATATATGATTTGCAAATATTTTCTCAAAATTCATGATTTTTCTTTTCATTTTCTTGATGGATGGTAAGCTGTTATCACAGTTCATGGTGTCTATAGGAATTTTCCCATGTCCAGCCAGGGAATAACAGTTTGGAGGTTCCTTATTTTATTGCTTCTGAGGTGCAACAGCCTTGGTCATGCACATAGTCTTTCATACTGCCAGGGAAGGGTGTAATTTTATTTTTAAGCTGGGTTTCCTATTAATTATCCTGGAGTCAAAGCAGCTTACTGATCAGTCAATGTTTGCTCAAAGATTAAGTTTAAGCCCCCTGTGTCAATGAGACTTCCTTGTGTTGATGGGTTTGTTTGAGGATTGGGGAATGGTTTCATATCTGTCCCACGTCCTAGTGATTTTTCCTGAGTGGGTGCAGCTTAGCATATGGGCACAGCCTTCCCAACCCCCAGAGATCTAAGAAGGCTGTGATCCTAAGAATGGTCCTCTTCTCTCTCCCTGTCCCTGGTTCTCTCTATTGACCTTCTAGCTACTCAGCTATTCTCATTGTATTATGAAGCCACCAAGGCCTCATAATGACTCTTCATTAAAACCTGTGTTATTTTCAGCAAAGCCCTCAGGCATGTCTCAACTTTCTGTTTCAAAACAGCCCTCTCTGGCAAAGCTGCAGAGCTATTGGTCCTTATGACCTACTTTCCACACTGAGCTGAACTCCTATTCCACTGCACCATAGCTGCGACCAGGGGCTCACTTTTCTTAAAGTGTCACTCTCACTTATTGAGTGGGAGCAAGGACCAAAGGGGCAACTCCTGTTTTTCTTGGCTTGTTATTGTTAGCGTGGAACCTCTGACCTACAACTGAGCTGGAGCAGGGGCAATTGGAAAGGCCTGATATTTCTGGCCTTCCACACTTTGGGCATACCCCTTGCTCTACAAGTAGAGTCCAGGCAGGGAAAGGGTAGAGCTTCTGCAACATGAGGCTAGGGAGAGGTGATGAGAAAAACCAGCAACTTGCCCTTCCCAGTATGAAATCTTAAGCCCAGAATGATAGCTCTGGGGAGAGAGACACTTTGTCTTCCTGGTTGTACATGCCTCTGGTAGAGCTTTTGTAAGAACTGGAGTGGTGGGTAGTGATAATGGGGTAAAACATGTCTCAAATACCAAAAATTTTCTCTAGCCTTACCAGAATTTAGTAGGTTCTCTTGAATATTTTTCCCCATTTTCCATATGCCCTTAGCAGAAGTTCTAGTGACTTTACAGTTTTCCTATTTTTTATCAGATAAAATGTTGTTTTGCTAATGTTTCCATTATTCAGGAAGTCCCAGCCATGAAAATATTATTGAATAAAGCCAATGCAATTATTGCAAAGCAGCATTCAAAATTTTTTTTACAAATATAAGAGCTATGTTTATTTATCTCTAATAAACCAACTTGTGGGATTAAGAAACACTCTCCACTTTTTTGTTAAATTTTCTGAAAAATACCTACAACACAATGAATGCTCAAAGCTAGTTTCTAGTGTGTTTTTCTCTTCCAGTTCTGCTCTATGTAATTGTATGAGTGTCAAGAATCAGTGGTGCTTTTTACCTTTCCTGTTTAGGGCTAGAGGTACTTCTTATTTTAGTAATATACTATTTCTGAAAAGAAAGTTGTTTCTGTTAAAGATCAGCTGAATTCATTGCAAAATCATAACACAGAAAAGTTATTTTTTAAAAGACTATTTTTAGAGCAGTTTTAGGTTCACAGCAGAATTAAGTGGAAGTTTCAAACATTTTCCATGTATCTCTTGCTCCCATACATGCATAGCCTCCCCATTATCGACATCCCCCACCAGACTGGTCCATTTGATACAACTGATGAACCTACACTGGCATGCCATAGTCACCCAAAGTCCATTGGTTACACTAGGGTTCACTCTTGGGGTTGCAGATTCTATTTGGAGAAATGTATAATGACATGAATTCACTATTATAGTATCCACACAGAACAGTTCTACTGTGCTGAGAATCCTCTATGCTCCACATATTCATCCCTCTCCTGACAACCACTGATTTTTTTTTTTTTTTCTATCTCCATAGTTTTGCCTCTTCCAGAATGCCATATAGTTGGAACCCTTCATTTTGTAGCCTTTTTAGCTTGGTCTCTTTCACTTAGTCCTATGCATTTATATTTCCTCCATCTCATTTCATGGCCCAATAGCTCTTTTTATTTTTAGCACTGAATAATGTTCCAATGTCTGGATGTATCCCAGTTTATTCATTCACCTACTGAAATACATCTTGGTTGCTTCCAACCTTTGATAATTAAGAATATAGCTGCTATAAACATTCATGTGCAGGTTTTTGTGTAGACATAAATTTTCTGCTCCTTCTAGTAGATACCAAAGAACCAAACAAGCTATAAAAAAAAAAAAAACTAAAAAAAAAAAAAAAAACAACAACAACAAAAAAACCCCTCTATTTTAGTGTTGGCAAGATAACAATAAAAGAATGCTAAAACTTGTGGGTGAAAACATGATGAACAAGAACATATTTAGACAGTCTCAAAGAATGTCCCCATTAAAGTACTAATTAATTACAAAAAAATAGTATATTAAGTTTACAGAGGAGAGCAAGTGGCCACCACGTAAGGAATAATGGGATAAAACAACATCATAAGCAACGAGATGGCTAGCACTAGAAAGAGCACTGCATAATTTATGTAGAATTCTCTCAGACAGCATAACCTGAATAAAATTATGAAGACACTTCAGACAAAGCCAACCTGGAGAACATTCTACAAAATTATTGATCTGTACTCATCAGAGGAAGGCAGGGGAACTCGTCCAGATAAAAGAAAGCTGAGGAAAGACATTCAACAGTTGAAGGTAATGCATGATTCTGGATTAGATCTTGGGTCAAGAAAAACAAAACCTTCATGACATTATTTGGTCAATATGCAAAACTGGAATATAGAATGTAGATAAAATAGTATGTTAAATTTGTTAAATTTGATAGCTGCATTGTCATTATGTGCAAGAATGTCCTTGTCCTTAGAAAATACACACTAAAATATTTAGAAGAAAGGTGGTGTGATATATGAAACTTTCTCTCAAAAAGCTCAGAAAATATATATATATAAGATGGATTGTTATATTCCTAAGTTCGGATCAGCTACCAACATCTTATCCTTTGTGCTTTCAATGTCATGAAATATCTCCAAGGTGTCTTTTTTGTTTTTTTTTAGACGGAGTCTGGCTCTGTCGCCCAGGCTGGAGTGCAGTGGCGCAATCTGGGCTCACTACAAGCTCCGCCCTCTGGGTTCACGCCATTCTCCTGCCTCAGCCTCCCAAGTAGCTGGGAACAGGTGCCTGCCACCGCGCCCGGCTAATTTTTTTGTATTTTCAGTAGAGATGGGGTTTTACCGTGTTATCCAAGATGATCTCGATCTCCTGACCTCGTGACCCGCCGCCTCGGCCTCCCGAAGTGCTGGGATTACAGGCTTGAGCCACACCGCGCCCGGCCAACTCCAGGGTTTTAAACACTAAATTTTCTCTGGCACCTAGGGTATCTTCATTCTTTTCCTTACAACTACTTACCTCATTTATATTGATAAGTTCATCTTCACCAAGTTCTTCTGGATATATAGGTATCTGTATATATCCGGATATATATCATGAATGGCAGAAGTGTTAACATTCCCACACTCAGATATTTCTTCTGTATCTCCATTTATGTTTACATCGAATTTTACTTCCAGTGTCATGAATTTTTATTTCTTGGCTGCACTTTCATCTTTGTTAATTCCCCCTTTTGATTATTCATATTTTTAAGTCATGTGCATTTATTACTGGGAGATAAGGTGGCAACAAATCTATACCACTGCTGTTGTGTGAGTATTGAATAACAGATGTGCATCGGCCAATCACTGCCAGACTTTGAGAGGTGTGATGTGATAGGTCATTGATCATGGTGCACGTCTGTTATTTATTTAGTGATTTGTGAAATGAAGATCTCCTGGAAAGTTTGCACCTTATGAATCACTTTCAGTTGATATACAATGGTGACTAAAATTTAAACCTTTTTTATCGGAGGGTTGGTGTTATTTAACTAAACTGTGGTAACTGAAATTTGTTCATATCAGAATTGTGCAAAGTAAAAACTCCGTGTGTGTTATATGTGTTATGTGTATTTATGTGTAAGTATTTAAAATCAGTGTGTATGCTTATCTGTAATTCTACAGGTTAACTAAATTTTCTGATTTAATAGCCAATCATCAGTCACAATGTTTTTACTAAGAGGCATACTCTACTATTTTCCTTTTCAGAATAGAAATATCTTAGAAAAAAATACAAACACATCAAGCAAAAGATCACTGAAGAAAAAGTATTTCATTTTAGAAATTTATATCTACCTATATTCTAACTTTGAGATTTAAGAAATCCTTTATTTCAATTCAGAAAAATAAAAGCAAACACTATTCTACCCTCCACCAGGTAGCATTACTTCATAATAAAAATGATTGAGTTCCCCAGAAATACAAATATGCTTTAAAACATAAGAAAAATAGATAGACTGGAGATTGCCTGAAGATTCACTGCCAGATATTATTGAAAGTGCATGGGAAGCTAATTTGTTAACTTGCTCTTTAAAGACCCTTTGACTTATGAAAACACAAGAAGTTTGTAAAATGTCCTCTTGTTTAGATTTGATTTCTGAGCTGTGTTAGTTCCCTAAGAATAATCATTTCTGGCAAGGCCATAAATAACATTATTTTATAAAAATAAAAGGTCGAGTGAACAAGGTCCACTGCTCACCCTGCTTCACTTTCCCCGAGATGGTCAATCAGAGTCAGTTCGTCATGTTTTTGGCAATCCCAGTCTCTTGAATCACCAATTACTTGATAATGGTGCCAAAGAACAAACGTTCTTATCTCTATATACCCTGAAAATCTCTGCAATACTTTATTTTTCAGAATTTTAATTTTATATTCTATCTGAATCTGAGATTTTTGCATATGATTCAGTCTGTTGTTATAGCACTCCCAGGACCTTCCCAGAGTTATTGTGATGGGCAAACTATTCATCCTCATTCTGCAGGAACAGAATGTCTTTGGAAAAAATTTCATCAGTCTAATGGCAACTACCCAGGTGGCACCAGTAATCTATCTTTCTGAGAGCTGCTAGAGAAAAGTACTGTGCTTATCAATCCAAATTATGGTAAAAGATGACACAATATTTGCCTATCAACCTGCTCCAGTGTCATACAGGCACATAATACGCTTCATTCGTGAATGGTTTTCTAAAATTAAATTAAACAAAATGAAACTCCTTCCCTTTAATTGGGTTTGGGTATTCTGCTGCTTGGAAAGAATAACACATCAGCCAGTTTACACGTTAGCAGAAAGCATTTTATAGAAGAAAGGCTTTACCACCCATTGGTAGAAAGATATGGGGCCCTTCATTTATTCAACAAATCTTTTAAATGCCTATTATGTGAATCCCTGAGAGAATAATATCAGGGAAATGAAAATGGAAAACTAAAGCAATTGTCCCTGAAAAAGGTATAACTTTGGTTGTTAATCATTCCGATCAATAGTTACCTCAATTATTCCAAAGGTTCTGCAAATGCAAGGGGAGAGCAGGGGCTGTTCATTGGCTAATTAAATGTATTACGTTCCAATGCACTACTATGTCTTCATTTATACAGATCTCATTGAAAGTAACCAAATACACACTGCTTCAGAAATATTGTAGAATGCGTATTATCTGTTTATCACCGTACAATTTCTAACTCAATGGATATCAACAGTACGATTACTATGAAGAGAAGAGTTTGCGATCTGTATTTGGTTATAAAAAGAAAACTTATACTTTAGAATGGGAAGGATGACTGACACAAGACACAGGAATGAGAGTTTTGACTGAAAAGGTGGCATAATTGTTGAGTTTGACCCATGCTTGGGGAAGATGGAGCTGTTATCAAAACTTGTATTCAGAAGTAAGCAATCTTGAGAAAAAGAGCAATCCTGTAGGCATCACACTACCTGACTTCAAAATATAGACAGTCTCTGATTTACCATGGTTAAACTTAGGATTTTTTGACTTTACAATGGTGCAAAAGCAATAAAGCGTTCAGTAGAAATCATACTTCAAGTATCCATACAATCATTATTTTTCACTTTCAGTGGAGTATTCAATAAACTACATGAAACATTCAAAATTTTATTATAAAATAGGCTTTGTGTTAGATTATTTTACCCCACTTTAAGCAAATGTAAGTGTTCTGAGCACATTTAAGGTAGGCTAGGCTAAGCTATAATGTTTGGTATGTTAGGTGTATTAAATGTATTTTCATCTTATGATATTTTCAATTTATGATGGGTTTATTGAGACTAGAACCATCTTAAGTCTAGAAGCATCTGTATATGTGTATATATAGACACAGATAAAATAGGCAATTACTTATATTGATGTTAGAAGTCAAATTTTTCAGTGTAAGAAAAAAGATAAAATTAGAAAATTAAAAAGGTAAAGCAAAAAGCCTGTAATGTTAAATTTAAAGTGCAATTTTATCTATATATATCTTTACTTTTTTAAAAATTATGTTTCCTAGCTCTACTCATTACAAAATTCAAATGATGATGATAAATCAGGGGTAATAAGAACCTCTGGTGTCAAGATTGCAGACTGAAAGTATCATAATTTCCCACTAAAACATACTATTTCCTTAGAGAAATGACGGATTTAAGAGTGGGGAAGGAAATATATAAAACTCACCTGGGATATCTTGACATATCAGAAAGCATGGGAATTATGAAAGACATTGTAAAAGAAGTTCCAAACCATACAGTTAAATAAAACAGGAAAATCAGAGAAGTGTCCACATATATAGGAGCTGATGGGAAAAGGCTGTCAATGACCAAACATGGGATAACTTGATCATCAAGAAGTATAATGAGAGCAATGGATTAAAATACACAAAATATTAAATACCATAATATTTAAAAATATTACCTATTAGTCACTGTTGGAGGTTGCTAGGGTGACAATATTCTAAATATTGGTAAATAAATAGAAAATAATCAGGTATTTATCTTGACTTTCCTGTGTAGACTATAACTAAATAGTTGATGAAAGAGTGTTCTTTTTTATAGAAAAATCACAGCTAATAAGAGCAGAAGTAATGAAAGAATCAGAAAAAAACACTATTTTAAAAAGTCTAATGAAATTCTGTATATAGGCAATAGTTTTCAATAGTAGCTAAAGCCATTTAAGGAAAGATTGCTTGAGAATTTAAATGATGTTAACAAGTTTATAACATCAGAATCCATGGATCAATCTTTACAAGTAATATGCCTTCTGGTGTAATATGATAATAAATATACAGCTGTACCTATGAATTACTCCAGCTTCTCCTTCCCCTCCCAATAAAAAAAAATTGAATCTGAATCTAATCAAGTCTCTATATCTATCAAATTTATGGGAAATAAATGGGATAAAGGAATACAGTAAACAACACCTGGAGGCCACCATCCACAAAATGCAGAATAAGGCAAACTTTATATGAAAATTCACTATTTCCTTCAATATATAATTGACATTTTAAAGAGGAGAGGGGAACTGTTATATATTAAAGGATATATAATCTATACACAATGTATGGGTTTGCCTACGTTCTCATATTGGCAAACAAAATATGAAGACATTTTTGAAAGCAATAGATTGTTTGAACATAGACTGGCCATCAGGCGAATTTAAAGAATTTTTCTTTATTTTACTGGATTAAAAAGATGATTATATTATTAAAATTATTTATCTGTTGAAACAATGAAGCATTTGTGAAAGAAAAGATGATTTCTGGAATTTTTAAAAAAATAATCCAGTAAAAAGAAAAAACAATGGAGAAATGGGGATTAAAGCAAGAATGGCAAAATATTGATAACAATTGTAGCTGGATAAGTCCATGGAAGTTCAGTGTACTATTCTCTTTAACGTATGCTTAAGTGTTTCCATATATAAAGGACCTAAAAGGGGAAAAAATGAACTTCTGCCTATACAACCTGAAAGTACAGCTGGGGAAAGAAAATTACCCACTTTTCAGTTTTGTACATCTTTGGAAATTTGTATATTCACTCATGCTGTAGGTTAAATATAGATATCTTACCAATAGTTTAATTATTTGAAAAAAAAATGGCATGTTTTAAAGAAGCAACATTACCACAGAGACAGACAGGTCTGTGTTCCAAAGTTTTAGAAATAGGTAGCAATAATCAAGATCAATGACACTCAAACTTTTGGTCCATTTTCACTCCTAAAAATTGTATATGATTCTAAAGATCTTTTTCTATGTGGGTTATGTCTATGCTTGTTCTGTATTAAAAATTAAAACTAAAAAATTTACATATATTTAAAATAATGACACACTTATATGTTTTCACAAATGATCTATTTTATGAAAAGTAACTAGATTTTCAAAATAGTTGATGAGGAGAGTGACATCGTTTTATTTTCCTTCCAGTTTTCCTGATGTCTGGCTTAACTGAAGATTCTCATGTTGGTTACTCAATGTTGAAATATATTATTTTGCTTAAAGTTGATAAAGAAAATTCAGCTTCACACAGACATGTAGTTTGAAAAGTGAAGATTATTTTCATAGCTTTTTCAGGTAATTGTGGCTATTCTTCTTTGATACTGCCCCAAAACTAGACAAGCCATAGTTTCTTAAAGATCAGATGCAATGTGAGATTAACCCTTCACACTCAGTGACAATGAAATCCATTGGTCTTTCTTGCACATCGAATGGTTCTTTTACTGATGCCTAAACTTTATTATTTTACTAATTGGCCATTTGGAAAATATTTGTTCATTGAGTGATGTATATTTCTCACTAGTGACACATTGTATTCTACAATATTAAAAATCACATATAATATAGCCACCAATCTCATCAAAGAAGGCCAAGCTCATAGTGACAGATTCAAATGTTTAAAAATTCTAATTTTTACTTAAAATCACAAATTTTATCATGGTCAACAAATACTATCAATTGTTTTCCTTGAAATGGCAGTCTTTATCACATTTCTTTTCAATAAAATGTCTGCCAAGTAACCACGTCTGTACAACCATAGTTTGTGTGTCAATTGTTCTTTCAAGTAAAGTGTTACACACACACACACACCCAAGGCAGCTCATTCAACTCAAAACTCAAGGAATCACGTGTGTTTTTTAGAGACAATCATTATACTTTGGTATACATCAGAACTGCTTTAAGATTGCATCACATTTCATCAAATGGAATACTAAAAGCATCTACTCAGGCATTGAAAAAAATCAATAATTTTTAGTGCTTCATCAAGGACATTCTTAAGTGTAACCAGAACTTTAATCATTATGAGGGCATGGCAGTGAACATACTGACTACTAGTACATTTTGGTGCTATTGCCTTAATTCTTGCTGAATTGTCAGCAGTTTTACCTACCATCAATGTAAATAGCGTGGTGGAAAAGGCAAATAATATTTATGAAAACAGTTTTCACTTCATGAATCCCAGAACTGGTCTCAGAAACCTCCATGGGTCTTCAGGCCATGCTACAAGAACTACTAGTCAACTTTGAACATATTATTTCAGTTCCCTCACACCTATGGTACAATTGTTAACAATTTTAATATAGGTAATTCATTGGAATTACTGGGCAGGACTCAGAGAACTGCAGTATTTTAAGGCTTATTAAATCATTAACTGCCTCAGTCAGGCCAATAAGTTCTTACGTTTCCAGAGGAAAACATTCAACCTGTAATAAGTTATTTATTCATTTGGTTTTGATTTTCTCAAAAGGTATAGAACGCTAAATTTTACCTTCCAGGCATTTGAAAACTTTTGAATACATTTATATAAAGCATATAATGATGCTGAATTATCTTTTTAAAAATGTTTAGATAATTGGATACTCACATGCTGCTGTTAGAAATAATACAAAGAGAGATCATGTGTACTCATTACCAAGTTTCCCTCAAATGATAACATCTTGCAAAACTATAGCACAGTATCACAACCAGGATGTTGACATTGATGCCATGAAGATACAGAACATTTCCATCACCTCGAAGATCCCTCCTGTTGCTTTTTTGTAGCCATACCCATTTCATCCCCCTTAATTCCTGACGACCAATAATCTATTAATTTCCATAATTTTGTCATTTCAAGATTTTACATAAATAGAATCACAATATTTACATTTTTGCAATTAGCTTTTTTGCTTAGCTTAGTTTGCTGGAGATTCATCCAGGTTGTTACATGCATCAGAATTTTTTTCCTTTTTACTACTGACTTGTAATCTACGGTATGGATGTACCACAGTGTGTTTAATTAATCCGTTGAAGGATACTTGGGTTGTTTTCTGTTTGAGGCTATCAAGAAAAAAAAGCTGCTATAAACATTCATGTACAGATATTTAAACACAAATCTTTATGTCTCTGAGGTAAATGTCCAGCACTACAATTGCTATGTGATTTGGTAGTTACATATTTAGTTTTTAAGAAACTGCCAAACTTTTTTTAAATGGCAGTACTATTTTATATTCCTACTAGCAATGCGTAAATGATTTAGTTTTTCTGCTTGCTTTCCAGCATTTGATGATGTTATGATTTTTAAATTTTAGTTCTTCTGATTGGTGTGCAATAATATCACATTGTGGTTTAATTGACAAGTATTAGATCATTGTTATAGTCCCATAGGTTTCTGAGGCTCAATTTACTTTTTCCAGTCAATTTTCCGTGGTTCAGATGAATAATTTCTATTTTTTTGCCTTGTAGTTTACTAATCTTTCCTCCCTCCCCTCCATTCTGCTGTTGTACCCATCCACTGAACTTTTTATTCTCGATCATTCTTCTCTCCATTTGTTTTTCCTTGGTGTCTTCCATTTCTTTACTAAGACTTTTATTATTATTGTTTTTATTTATTTATTTATTTATTTATGTTTCTGAAGCTTTCTATTTAACAATGTCAATAAATTCTTGCTGCAGCATTTTTACCATGAGTTCGTCAAATCCATTGTAATGGCCTCATTACTCCTGGGCAATGATGAAATCCTGATTCTTTGGTAGACCACCTCTGAGGACACCCTGAAGGGAAGAGAAAAGGGCACCTCACTACTTATGACCTCTATAAGTTAGAACCATAATTTCAAAAGTCACAATCCTGGATATCATAAACTCAAATGCTGAAATTCCAGAAGGTCAAAATCCCAAAAATAGCATTCTAGAAAAAATGATATTACACATTTTTAAAAGACACTTATTTATATTTTTAAAGGGGGTTTATTTGAGAAACATAAAAGCACAACAGAACACTTTACAGGCCACTTTACACAATAAAATAGGCAATAATAACATTTTTTGTAAGCATAAACAGTCTCAGGGGTATAAGTTATGTGCAGACAAACTATATTCATAAAGATATAGGTCAAAAAGCAAATTGTATACATGCATATCACTGTGGTTGGCAGTTGTGTATACTCACCTTTATATTATAATAATTGCAGTCATCTGAAATAGTGTGACAAACAACCTAAGTCTTTTGATAAGATCAATCAAAAACTGTGATGGATTACCACCACATATGCAGTTGCCCAAAGAGTAGAGCTTTCAAGAAATGTTGTCTTTCACAATTGCAGATGGACAAAAAGAACATCTCTTCATTTATTAAGGAAGTTTCAATATTTTTACATACACACACAGTGCATAAACACAAAATTAGCTTTGTGATAATGCACTTTTTTATTATACTTCAAAATTAGCTTTGTGATAATGCACTTTTTTAAATATACTTTAAGTTTTAGAGCACATATGCACAACGTGCAGGTTAGTTACATATGTATACATGTGCCATGTTGGTGTGCTGCACCCATTAACTCGTAATTTAACATTAGATATATCTCCTAATGCTATCCCTCCCTGCTCCCCCCACCCCACAACAGGCCCCAGTGTGTGATGTTCCCCTTCCTGTGTCCATGTGTTCTCGTTGTTCAATTCCCACCTATGAGTGAGAACATGCGGTGTGTGGTTTTTAGTCCTTGCGATAGTTTGCTGAGAATGATGGTTTCCAGCTTCATCCATGTCCCTACAAAGGACATGAACTCATCATTTTTTATGGCTACATAGTATTCCATGGTGTATATGTGCCACATTTTCTTAATCCAGTCTATTATTGTTGGACATTTGGGTTGGTTCCAAGTCTTTGCTATTGTGAATAGTGCCGCAATAAACATACATGTGCATGTGTCTTTATAGTAGCATGTTTTATAATCCTTTGGGTATATACCCAGTAATGGGATGGCTGGGTCAAATGGTATTTCTAGTTCTAGATCCCTGAGGAATTGCCACACTGACTTCCACAATGGTTGAACTAGTTTACAGTCCCACCAACAGTGTAAAAGTGTTCCTATTTCTCCACATCCTCTCCAGCACCTGTTGTTTCCTGACTTTTTAATGATGGCCATTCTAACTGATGTGAGATGGTATTTTTTTTTGTGGTTTTGATTTGCATTTCTGTGATGGCCAGTGACGATGATCATTTTTTCATGTGTCGGTTGGCTGCATAAATGTCTTCTTTTGAGAAGTGTCTGTTCATACCCTTTGCCCACTTTTTGATGGGGTTATTTTGTTTTTTTCTTGTAAATTTGTTTGAGTTCATTGTAGATTCTGGATATTAGCCCTTTGTCAGATGAGTAGATTGCAAAAATTTTCTCCCATTCTGTAGGTTGCCTGTTCACTCTGATGGTAGTTTCTTTTGCTGTGCAGAAGCTCTTTAGTTTAATTAGATCCCATCTGTCAATTTTGGCTTTTGTTGCCATTGCTTTTGGTGTTTTAGACATGAAGTCCTTGCCCATGTCTATGTCCTGAATGGTATTGCCTAGGTTTTCTTCTAGGGATTTTGTGGTTTTCAGTCTAACATTTAAGTCTTTAATCAATCTTGAATTAATTTTTGTTTAAGGTATAAGGAAGGAATGCAGTTCCAGCTTTCTACATATGGCTAGCCAGTTTTCCCAACACCATTTATTAAATAGGGAATCCTTTCCCCATTTCTTGTTTTTGTCAGGTTTGTCAAAGATCAGATAGTTGCAGATATGTGGCATTATTTCTGAGGGCTCTGTTCTGTTCCATTGGTCTATATCTCTGTTTTGGTACCAGTACCATGCTGTTTTGGTTACTGTAGCCTTGTTGTATAGTTTGAAGTCAGGTAGCATGATGCCTCCAGCTTTGTTCTTTTGGCTTAGGATTGTCTTGGCAATGTGGGCTCTTTTTTCATTCCACATGAACTTTAGTTTTTTCCAATTCTGTGAAGAAAGTCCTTGGTAGCTTGATGGGGATGGCATTGAATCTATAAATTACCTTGGGCAGTATGGCCATTTTCACAATATTGATTCTTCTTACCCGTGAGAATGGAATGTTCTTCCATTTGTTTGTATCCTCTTTTATTTCACTGAGCAGTGGTTTGTAGTTCTCCTTGAAGAGGTCCTTCATGTCCCTTGTAAGTTGGATTCCTAGGTATTTTATTCTCTTTGAAGCAATTGTGAATGGGAGTTCACCCATGATTTGGCTCTCTGTTTGTCTGTTATTGATGTATAAGAATGCTTGTGATTTTTGATAATGCAATTTTGTGGAGTCAAATTTGTAAAAAAAAATGCATAAAATGTATTAAAACTCTCTTAAAGTCTTCATTGTACAATTTATACACCTCCAGTATTGGAAATGATGCAAGGATGAAAGAGAGCATAGCAAAGTGTTAAAAAAAAAAAAAAAAAAGCTGACAATTTAAAATAATAAGAAAAACCTTAAAAAAATAAAAACAGAAAAATTTTAAACTTCCCCCCAAAAAATTGACATATGATAAGGTGTATTACATGGACAGACAATGGGCAATTTGCACAGAGGTTGTCTGTAAGAGCTGGCTGACTTTCACTATCATCAACTATATTTTGAAATCTTACATCACAATGAAGAACTGCTTTTTTTTTTTTTTTCATGGCATGGCTCTCCTCAGAGAATATGTTCACATTCATGTTCTACGTGATGCTTCTCTTTTAGAAATTCTTCCATGATTTGTTGTATACCAAGCATTCCCTTTTAAATGTTCCCATCTTCTCTGCTATGTTTCTATGCTGTTTTCAGCATATGAAAATTTATTCTGCATTTACTCAAATATGGACCACAAATTTGGTGAAAACAGTACTGGTGATACAACAGCAATACCACTGCATGTTTTCTTTCCCTGTCATGCACATAATTACTTTGTAATTAGTCACTTCACTGGCTTCTTCAGGCAAATGTGGCTTTAATTTACTGAAAATTCCCAGAATTTCTTCAGGTGGAAGGAAAGCCAATGCAGACAAATAAAGCATTTTTAAACTGAAGTTTTTGTTGTCACCCTATAGCACGGGCAATCCACTCATTTGAATTTTCCAGCAAATACGCTGGGCTGAATGAGAAAAAAACTTTATTGGTAACACATTGAAATTCACTTTTAGAAATGTTGATTCCACCTAATTGCAAATCTGTCATGGTTTGGGGATTCAAGTGAAGTCTATTTTTTTTTTCTGTGAAGTCCACCAAATCTTCAAGTAAGCAAATGAATACTTTACCTTTTCCAGTCATCAATACATAAATGAGCAGATAAGCCCTAAAATGTTCAGAAACAACAGGGGCATGAATTGCATATAGTTGATTAAAACTCGAGGAATTTTTAAAGTTCCATCTATTAGACAAAGTGAAACACATGCTAGTTTTTCTGTTAGGATTAGTGGTAAACATAAGAAGTCCATATTTTTTGACAGTCAAATCCCTAACCAAGAATAGCTCACCATTTGATGTATTTTGTAACACATAGAGGAACCTCTCTATCAGCAAGTGGCTGGTTCAAAAGTCACTGAGCTTATGGAATTCTTTTTATTCTCAGATGAAGGACATTATTTTGAAGGTAAGCATGGTGCTATGTCAAAGGGGCAGAAGTCATACACAATTGAATAATTTGGCAAGGAACATTCCTTGTATTCTTTGTCTGCATTTTCACTTCTTCTGTGATCTTTAAAACACTAGGGACATTGAAGGAAGATGTTCCCCACCTAGTCTACTCAGAGTCACACACTAATCTCTGAAAATATCCTCACGGACACACTGTAAATGATACTTTACCAGGTTTTTAGGTCTTCCTTAATCCAGCCACATTCACGCCTAAAATTAAGTGGCCAAGTCCACCCCTTGTCAACTTGACACCATACACAACTACTTAAATTGTATTTAATTTCCAAATGAAACAATAACAAGGTAATAGTTCTATTTAACATGATGCAACTATCCTTGTGCACCGAAAGGGCGTGAATTCCTTCCCCAAGATTCAGCTTTTAACATTAGGGGTTTTAATTTTTCAGGATTGTGATTTTTGGGATTTTAGTTATCAGAGATTTTAAACTTTAGGAATTTTGATCTTTTGGGATTCTGATCTCTCAGGATTTCAACATTGGGGATTACAGCATTTGGGGTTGTGCCTTTCAGAAATATGATCAGAACCCAGTTTTTACTAATTCCAGGAGTGGGGTTCCCTATGGGGCCAGAAAGGATGAAAGAAAGTCCCAGCTCCATACTTCACCTTCTCTGAGACCACACCTATGGGACTATTAGGGATTCCTCTTCACAGCCCTGCAAGACTGGATCCCTCCTCAGACTTTGCTGGCATGGGTGGAGGTGAGGCCTTAGGAATTTTTGTTTTTGTTGTTTCATGTGAGGTTTCTGTTTAAAAGTTTCCTGTCTTGCTAGGCTGCCTCCTTCCCATTTCTTTGGCAAGAATAAAAGGCTTTGGGGGAGGCATTTTTTTATCTGCACTGGTTCATATTTCTAGGTTGCTGGCTTCTTTAGCTCCCTGTCTGTGATATATGATGAAAGACAAAACCAAGAGAACTCAACAACCATATCATTTCTCAGGTCCCAAGGTCACTAGTTTAGTTGGTCTACCTTCTTCTCTTCATGGTTCAAAATCTTCTCTTTCCTTTACACACATTGCCGGGGAGTTTTAGTTATACTTAGCAGGAAGAACAGGGAAAAGTAAGTCTGTTCCATATCCCTAGAAGTGAAAATCCAAGGCATGAAATTTTACAACTACGGCATATCACATATGTAGATAAAATCACTTGTCTCTATTCTATCTGCGTTTTATATTCTTGTATTCAATTTACTCCATAAATAAGTACTCAACAATTAAAAAACGTATTGCTTTTACTGGCTATTATCCTGAATACAGGTAAACACTTTGTATTAACTTGAACTTTACATTGGGTAAATAACTTTCCCTACAGGTATTACTTCCTCTATCTTCTGCAATATTTATGAATAGTAGCCTTTTCCTCCCCTTTTCACTTAAAAAATGCTTAATTTCTCTCCTCCTCCCTGACACGAATGGTTTCTGATTAACTTATTTTGAAAAAGAATTAAGAGAGGTAAGATATAAAGGAAAACATGGTTATTGAATACCCCTCCACACTGGTTACAGCCTAAGTGGAATCGTTGATAATTAATTCAGTGCTTTGAGTGCTTTTCTAAGGATTTAATTATGCCTCACAGATAAAGAAATAGAAAAAAATTATGAATAAGGTAATACAATGTTATTGAACATTAAAAATGGAGCAGATCCAGAATCCTTTTCTTTGTAGCTTGGAGTAGATGCAGACAGCTATACATGTAGCTGGAGAAAACAGAAAAACAGAAATGGTATTTGAGAGTTACCTGAAGGACTCTCTGGGAGTTAATATTTTAAGTCAGTAGGGACATATGTGAGCCATCAGTTCTTAAAACACTGAACCATGCTCTCTAGAGGCCATGTTAGTATGTCAATCTAACATTGGTGGTTAATTTCTCATACTGAAATAATATGTCAAAGACACATGAGGCAAATACCTCTTGAAATAGAACAAGGAAGGAAAGCATTCAAGTTTTTTGCATTATCTGCAAACACTTGCAGATCGGAGCACTAGATGACAACACCAATTATGATGGTTAATATTGAGTGTCAACCCGATTGGGTTGAATGATGCAACGTATTGTTCCTGGGTGTATCTGTGAGGGTGTCACCAGTGGAGGTTAACATTTGAGTCAGTGAACTGGGAGATGCAGAACCACCCTCAATCTAGGTGGGCACCATCTAATCAGCTGCCAGCACAGCTAGGATGAAAGCAGGCAGAGGAATGTGGAAAAACTACACTGTCTACGTTTTCTGGCCTGCAACTTTCTCCTGTGCTGGATGCTTCTTGCCCTGGAACATTAGACTCCAAGTTCTTCAGCTTTTGGACACTTGGACCTACACCATTTTTTTGCCAGGGGCTCTCAGCCCTTTGGCCACAGACTGAAGGCTGCACTGCTGGCTTCCCTACTTGTAAGGTTTTGGGACTCAGACCGGCTTCCTTACTCCTCAGCTTGCAGCTGGCCTATTGTGAGATTTCACCTTGTGATCACGTGAGTCAATACTCCTTAATAAATTCCCCTTCATATATGCATATATCTTATTATTCCTGTCCCTCTAGAGAACCCTGAATAATACAATTTCTCATAATGAAATAATATATCAAAGAAACATGAGACAAATACCTCTTGAAATAGACCAAGAAAGGAAAACATTCAAGTATGGTGCACTATGATGTACTATCTGTAAATGCTTGCAGATCAGAGCACTCGATGACAACACCAACAAGAAATAAAATGGAGAAGATATGCTCTAGAGGGAGAAAGGCCACAGGAAGTGCTGAAATGGAAATGGTGAAGCACTGCTGTTTGGTTTTGTAACTACACACATTGGTGTCACTTTGAACAAAGCCCTTATCTTCTTAGTTTTTCTGAGCACTATTTACTTTATCTGTTAAACAAAAAGCATGCTTGTTTACAGTACTGTAATGTACCCTGTTAAATCTACATGTCTGGCTTCATAGTCTTACACCAGATCTGAATAATAAAAGCTAAATATGTTTAAGTAACAAATGGGAGATTATTATGTATGACAGGGAAAGAATGAGTAGGAAATTCCATCAAACTTGATTCCAGTTGAAACTTGATTATCACATTAATGCCTTGATCAAAGGCATTTCCACTCAAAATTGTCTCCATTTTATAAAATATAAAATTAAACATTCTTTAAAAGGCAAAATCTAAGAAGAATTCAAAAAATGTCACTTCCTCTGTGACATTGAGGAGAATTAACAAATCTGCCTACTCTTCTCCAGGCCTCCACTAAAGCAATGCATCTGCAATGGAAACCTGGTGCAAAAACGGCAACAAACAACTTTGACAAAGAGCTTGCCAGTCCAGGGGAAGTGAAATGCAGAAGAATCTCCACTTTTGTAAACTTCTATCTGGAGAAGCTTCATTTCTATTTTAAGCAACTTCTACCCTACAATAGGGCCACAAGAGTTTCTTTAAACTTTCTGGACAAGAGTAAAGATAAAAAAAAAAATTCAACTATTGAATGACTGAAAAATTATAAATGAAGAAAAGAGAGCAGAACACAGTTTTTCACAGCAACATATTTCCAAATAACGGTTTTACATTCAATCTTTAGTAATGTTTAGTTTGATTTTTGACGTCTTAAATTATGTTTCACACTGCCTTTACAAAAATGCTTTCTTTCTTTTCTATTAGAGTGGGAGGCAAAGGGTACAACTTCCAAGAAGTGGAAAAGGTAAGGTCTAGATATATAGTTCTACCAGAGTCAGATCAGAAAAGCATCATCCTTATAATTACTAAGCTAGCACTTGAGAAGTACTTTCATACCCATGCATTAATATGCTAACAATAAAAACTAGAAATGAACATTTCATAGGTAAGAAAACAGGATTAGATTATTCGTTTTACTTGCTTATATTTAGCAGCTAATAACTAATGGGAAAATGATTCAAACCTAGGACCCAGTATTCGTAGGAGACAAATGAGACTGGAGAAGAGAAAATAAGGCAAAGCAAAAAGCCATTTGATATCTTCTCTGGCTATTTATGCTCTTCCTATTCCATAATTCTGACCCTATTATCAGACTCTGTTGTGCAAGTTCAATTTTAGTGATAGGTATAATTTTGGAGACTACTGAAGTCCTGTTGTTTCCTTACTTGCAGCTATATAGTGGAATTCCATCTGTTTGTTGAATTGCAGTTAGTTTCGTTTCTTGAGTTTAACATTTTAATACCAGCATGAATGGATTATATTTGAGAGGTCCAGCATTTGTAGTTTTATCAGGTTTTACTTCAAGGTGGCATAGAGGAATAGGAAGAGAGAGAATGAGATTACTGAGATTACGAGGTAGGAGTCGGTGAAGGGGTGTGTATTCAGGGACTATGACCTCTAAGTATGACCTGTATCAAAATCTTTCTTAAATTTTTCTATATCCTTTTAGTTCTCAACATAGAAAAACATACTATGAGTAATAGCAGAGGAAGATATGAGAATTTCAGGGCTGCACTATTTTAAAATTTTACTTTTTAACTTTTTTTTACAAGTAAAGAGTATATTAAAAGTATCCAGAAGATCAAAGAACTTTCTCTTCCTTGAGTTACTACTTTTGTTCAAGTGTTTAAAAGTAGGCAAAAAGGGCATCTATCTTTCTGAGATAGATGTTAGTCTCAGTAATTGCTACCAGTTTGAACTCAACTGCCTGACAGGCTCAGTGCTAAATTCCTCAAGTACTTGAGCATATATTATCATTTCAACAACCCTGTAAAATAAATTATCCATAATCACCATTTTATACATGAGGAAACTGGAACCAAAGAGGCATAGCTCTTGCTATTGTCGTTAAATTATTAGCATGATAAGGTTGTTGGGTGCCTTATAAACAACTAAAATATATTTCTCATAGTTCTGGTGGCTGAGAAGTATAAGATCAAGGCACCAGCCAATTCAATGTCTGAGGAGGGTCCAATCCTGATTCATAGATGGCAGTCTTTTCACTATAAACTCACATGGGGGCAAAAGGGGCAAGTGGTCTCTCTCAATCCTCTTATTATAAGGGCTCTAATCTCAGTCATGAGAGGTTTGCCCACATGACCTAGCAAATCACATCCCAAAGGCCGTACCATCTAATACATCACCATCACCTTTACCATCAACCCAAGGTGATGGTGATGTATTACATGATGAGGCCTTGGGGGTTAGGATATCAACACATAAATTTGAGGCAGAAACAAACATTCAGACTATAGCATAATTTGAGCCATAGTTTGAGCCGTATCTTTAAGACTCCAAAGCCCTGGAGATGAACCTCTGCATTTAGTGTTTTCTTTGCAAAGAGGGTGGAAGGGATAAAGTCATAATAAGATCAACAATACTTACAGTTTATATAAAGTGAGTGTTAATTTTATGTCAAGCACTGTATCAAGCATTATACAAGAAGTTTTTAAAAAATTTCCCACAATTTTATGAGGTAAGAATTATAATTTTGCCATTTTGATGATGAGAACATTGAGACTGAGAAAGTGAATAACTTTTCTAAATGGTGGGACATGAAGTCTAAAAAAGATAGCTTAATTCTAAAAGTTGTTCTCCTACCAATCAGGACTCAAAATGGATGATGGTTCAACAGGGGCGTCTCAACAGGGTGCTGTTATGATGGTATTCTTGCAGAAAGCTTTGCATGTAATTGATAAGTTTCCAATTTCCACTGCTGTTAAGATAAATCTTTTCCTCTGTGTAGATTATCAAAATTGTGACATCTTTGAGAACTAGTAATAATGAAAACTTTGATCATGTTAACTGAGACTATATTATAGAAATTTAGTTAACACCCAAAATGGATGTTTTGTTATGTGATCTCACTCCTGACATTTTTCTGAGTTGGTCTTGTTTTTATAATTAGAAGTAAACTTTTATTTTAAGGATCAATTTCTTTAGTTGGGCATAGAAAGTTTAAAATTGACTGGTCTGTTTGAAATTTTATGCAGCTCTCATTCTAGGGTTAAAAATCTTAGGAATCATTTATAATACTCCTTGTCAGGGATTTCTCCTCAATTAGATTCCTGGGAACACTTTCTCTCTGCCCTCCTCCTCAATGCCTGGTCCCCTTCTGCTCCATCATTCAATAATCAGATATCAAGCGATGACTCACTCTGCCCAGATAGACTGACCTAGTACCCTGATAAACTTCTTCTCACTCATGTTATCTATAATTTCATTCATCTTTGCTGTAATTTTTCTGGGCAGAGATTTGGAGTCCCCACAAATACAATGCTGTACATCAGGGAATTATTCTTAGTGTCCTTATTAAGAAGGATTCATTTATTACACAAAAGTTATGCTATTTCAGTCCAAATATAGGGAAAATGTTCTCTTTATACTAGAGTATATTTATTATCAACAAGCCAATAAGTTACCCAAATGTAAGCTAGCTCGTTTCAGTTACTACATTGATTCTCGTGTTTACATAAATTTGTAACAGCTGTAAACAAAACAAAGATAATACATAAAATAGTTTACAAGAAAATTAATTATTTATTTTAGTTGGTTAGGCTTTTTTGTTGCTAAAACACACTAGCTTACTAGTATCATGATGCTACTCTAAGGAAGGTTGAATTTATGGCTCTCTAAAATATGGTTTTAATATAAAATACACAAGAACCTAAAGGTGCGATTCTGGCAACTTTGCCCCCTTTGCATTATTAATGTAATCATCTTCATCTCTTTGATTAGTCATACACTTGATTATTTCAGTGTGAGCTGGCAAAGGCAAGCAATCACTCTAAAAGTACTGGTGAAAAGTAACATCATACCTAGTAATGGCAACTATGAAAATGCTTTCTGTCTATTTGCCAAAAATGTGAAATGAAACCGTTAACTGGGATTAAGTGTCACTAGCATATAGTGAAAAGTGAATGGGTATTGGTTCATCTATATTAGATTAAAGTTCTATGAGCTCATTTCTTTATCTGTTAAGATGGGAATAATTAATTTACGTTAAACTATGGTTGAGATAGTAAATTACTATATATTTTGTATATATACATAATATACATATATATTTTGTATATATACATAATATACATATATATTTATATGAAAGTTACTATATATTTTGTGTATATATACATAATATATATAAATATACATAAATGTACATATATATTTATATGAAAGACATCTGACACATTATAGATTATTTTGAATTAGTTCTCATTGGTCCTCTACTCAACTCAAGCATTACTTAACACACACTTTAATGCTTATCAATTTTAAAGGCAGGGAAGGTCATTGCAATACCTAACTTTAAAATTAAACCATATTTTTTGAAATTATTTTAAGACTTTCCTCCTATCAGTTCGCATCTTATCCACTGTGATATAAACTGAGATAGCAAAGACATTGAACAACTCAAACATAACCCAGAAGTGCTGCATTTTGTTTGGAAACCAATCTATCTTTCCAAAAGTCCTTGAATTTTACAAGCATAGTCATATATCTAATTGAAAGTCATTTTGAAAAATTCAATTTGTTATTTAAAGAGAGTCACTAAATGTAAATATTAATGATCCACTGATTTCACTTGTGATGCACTTATAGAAGCCCAATGAATTGGAAACTGAAAAAAAAAAAAAAGATCTCACATTTGATAAGGTGTCATCTGCATTAGTAATCTTTTAAACACACATTTAAAAGGCAAAAATCTAAATTTATTTCATCAAGCAATCTTGAGCTTTTGGTTTGTTTGTTTTAATTCTTCTATTAAATTCAGTTCAAGAAGTGTCCTGAAGATACATTTATGATGGTGGAAAAACTACCCTGATTTATGGTGATTTATATGTATAGTCCATAAGCAAACACCTGGAAAACTAAGTTAGCTTTGATTGTAATTTGGGAAGATAAATTGATCTATCTTCAAGTTTTTTTTTATCTTAAAATTGTGAACATCTGTGTAACTGAATTTTTTGGTTCCCAAAATGAAGAAATGAAAATAAGTTTTCTAAAGCAAGAGTAAAGGAAAATTATACAGACATAATTTTAAGTTACTCTGTTATAAGAAGTTTCCATTTCATTTCCTTTGGCACATTATCTAACTGATTTTCTAATAGACATAATAACTCCTTTAGCACTATTACTATATATAGCGGCAGTTTATTTTGGCCACTGATATCTTTCTTTCTCCTTCAAATCTCAGCACCCAGGTCTCCCAACTCGCATGCTATCACTGAAAAATGCACTTCTAGCCACCGCGGAGGCTCCTGTATTTGCTATTGTGGTTAATCCCTAAACAAGAATGAAAATACTTGTTATTTCCAGATACTTATTGTTATTCTTTCTGAATCCATGTACTCTTCCTTCTGTCATATTATTGTTTTCCAGTTCACTCACTTGTTTTTGTTATTTTTATTGTCCATAAGGATGAATCCATTCATAGTTCTGCTGCTCTCTTCAAAGACTCCCTGATAAAGAGAAATATTTAGCATAGTTGTTAGCCACTGAGTATTTGAGGAAAAAAATACTGAAAGTTATATTTTTAAAGGGAATAGTAGAACAAGGATACTTTCTCTCTTTTGGCTTCGTGGATAGCTCTGGAGACAAAATTGTCTAATTTATTTAAAATAGCACTGATTCCATGAACAAATTTCTCATAGTTGATAAGAGAAAAAAAATAGGATGCAGGAGTACAATTCTGTTTTAAGAATGATTTTAATGGCACAATATTTTTTCTATATCAGGCGGTAATATAAACCTAAGATCCTGATAAATATTACTCTGCAGCACAGGCAGACAATTTTTTTAAAAGGATACATACCCACATATTTACATATATACCCTGAAATATATATCCTGTCAGCTGACAGGAACGAGAAGCAATGAGCCCAGTAGTAATGAGAACACCTAGCACCTAGTTCGTAGTTTCTAATACCGTTCTTCAATAAAAGGAACCAAAGAGTCTTAGAGAAATGGCTGATACCAGGGCTGGGACAATTAATGCACAGAAAGAACCTGGAGTATATGGTAGTTCAGAAAGTAAATAAGTGCTTTAAAAAAAAACCTCCAAGATAACGAAAATATCTTTATAGTGATGAAAGTAAAGAACTATTACTTGTATCTCCTTAAAATCTCTTCTATCTTCATATAATGTACCTACGCTATGACTACAGTAGTGAATACATGATTTATATCATGTCAATTGTTTATTTCATTGGATCGATTATGACTCTTGTGTTTGCATGATCTAGAAAGCCCTTTTCAAACTATCTTCAGTAAAAATTGGAATTTTTAGGATTATATAAATTAAGAAAAATCTCATCTTTGTTCTTTTGAATCCAAAAATTAATCATAAGATATATAATAGCCCTGATTTTAGCAAGATCTTTCTCTCTCTCACCTCTTTTTCAATGTCTAACTTACAGAATCCTTGTCTTTGTCCATTTTGTGTTGCGGTAACAGAATACTACAGACTGAATATTGTATAAAAACAGAAATGTATTCCTCACAATTCTGGAGGCTGGCAAGTCCCAGATCAAGCGAAGGTGCCAAACTCTTATGTGGACTTTCTTACTATGACCTCACATTTTGGCAGGTGGAAGGCAAGAGAGAATAAATACAATCACCAGACCGGGGCTGCAGTCACCACCCAATGCTCTGCTTATTAGAAAGCATGACACTCTTGCCTGTGGCTCTGAAGAAGTGGCTCAGAGATTTTTCCTGGTGGGAGAGGTAGAATAGGGAGTCCTGAAGTTATCCCCAAAGGAACTGACTTTGTTTGAAACACAATGTGAGGAATTTCAAAGTTAAGATCAGTCTTTAAAGCAAGGGATATTTTGGTGGTACGCAATTATAACAGTTTGGTAGCACCATTAGACCAATAAGCCAAACTACAGAGTATCCATTTGACTGGAGAAAACCAGGGAAAGACAAAGCTAGGAAGAATCCTTCTAGAGCCAGAACAACAACAACAAAAATGGCCTTAAAACTACCTCTGCAAAAGGACTTAAATTTAAGTTGGACTATGGAGCAATGTGTCATCCTGAGATTCAGGTGAAAAACTGGTCAACTTTAATATCATGGCATGATACAAACAAAGGCAGAGAACTCGCAAGATCAGAAAAAAGGAAAAGAAAGCACTGTTAAAATCGCTGTGATTTTAGTGTGTCTACATGGATGCTCAAGGCTGTTTCCTCTAAAGGGTGACATTAGAAATAGAGAATTATGACCCCTATATAGTAAAAAGAGAAAACAACAGAAACTGCTTGCATAAATGCCAAATATTAGATTTAACACAGAAAGACATCAAAGAAAGTCTTATACATATGTTCAAATAGCTATGTACATAGAAATAAAGGAGGATATAATGGCAATATCTCATTAATAGAGATTATTAATAAACAGATATTTATTGTTAAAAAACCTAAATATTAGAGTTGAAAAGTGCTATAACTGAAATGAAAAATTTACAAGGCATGCTGAACCTTAGATATGAACTGGTAGAAGGAAGTATCCTAAAACCCGAAAGTAAATCAGCAGACATTTCACTGTCTAAAGAACAGAGAAATAATAAGAATAATTAATGTACCCTAGAGAAATGTGGGAAATTATTAAAGTAGCAGCATAGACATAACACAAATACAAGAAAGACAAGTGGAACAGGAAAAGAGCAAAGATATGCATTTTCTAAAATAATGGTTAAAATGTGTAAACTCTTATTAGAAACATCAATCTACACATCCAAGATGCTCAACAAAATACATGTTAAATAAACACAAAGACATCTATATCCAGACAAATTATCATAAAAATGCTGAAAGACAAAGACAAAACCTTGAAAACAGCAAGTAAAAAGGACTCGTCACATAAAAAAAAAAAAAAAAAAAGCTGACTTCTTATCAAACATAATTAATGTCAGAAGGCAGTGGGATAACATATTCAAAGTGCTGAAAATGTAATGTCAACTAAGAACGTTATTTTTAACAAAACTATCTTTCTCAAAATTAAAGGTATAATAAAAAGCTTCCCTAGATAAACATAAATGGAGAGAACCTGTTGTTAGCAGAATCACCCTATAAGAAAGACTAAAAGAAGGACAAGCTGAAAACAAGTGATTCCAGATAGTAATTCAAATCCATATTAAACAAACAAAGACAGCTGGTAAAGGTTATTATATGATTTATAAATAACAGCAAAAATACATATTTACTTCTCTCAGCTTACTTAATAAGCAATTATATAAAATGAAGTGTACACAACAGAATTTCGAGGCCTATAATGTATGGAAACGTAATATACTTAACTATAACAGGGAAAGAAACTTTGTGAGAACAAAGCTGAGTAATAAACTTTATACTTGATCTCCTTTCTATTCTTATTCATAATTGTAACAATATATTGTTGGGTTTGCAACATATATAGATATAACATTAGTAACAACAGGGTGGTAAAAGAGAAAATAGCTAGATAGGAACCAAATTTCTGCATCTCACTAGAATTAAGTCAGTATACATGTGAAATACATTTTGATAAATTAAGCTGCATATTATGGCTCTAGAGCAACAACTAGAAAATAACTCAATAGAAATAACAGCAGAATATACATTCTTCTCAAATATACATGGAGAGGCTTACAGTCACTGTGAAAGACATTGGTAAGCTGCAGACATTTTCCCAGACCCAGGACCAAGAACAGATGCCATTTTTAATCAGAGCATATACAAAGTCAGCTATTCTTTGGTGACCTGGCCATGTGGCCATGCAGGCATTTAAGTCTTGTGCCAGAGATTGGAGGGCCTGCTCTGGAGTGGAATAGAGGCCTCTATAGCCAGAACTGGGGAAAATGCCTCAGCAGCAGGTGCTAGAATTGTGCTCTCTGCCATCAAGAGCTTGGGGAAGAAGGAGAGCTGCTATAGCTGCAGTTTCTCCTGGGCAGCAAAATTGCAGCCAGAGCCAGCCGGGTGACATGGAACTGTCTATGTGTGCCATTGCTTAGTGCCCTAACCAGTTCCCCTGTGACTGTGGTGCAGCAGGGCTCTCTCCATTCCATCCTAGGCAGAAATACAGGCATTTAGAGTACCTGCTTGCTTGGATCAGAAGCCTGACATTCTGGATATTAGATCTTTGTCACATGCCTAGTTTGAAAATATTTTCTCCCATTATGTAGATTGTTTGTTTACTCTATTGATAGTTTTGTTGTGCGGAAACTCTTTGTTTAAAAAGATCCCATTTGTGAATTTTTGTTTTTGTTGCAATTGCTTTTGAAGTCTTCATCATGAAATATTTGCCAGAGCTGATGTCCAGAATAGTATTTCCTAGACTTTCTTCTGGAATTTTTATAGTTTTAAGTGTTACATTTAAGTCTTCCATCCATATTGAGTTAATTTTTGTATACAGTGAAATGTAGGGATCCAGTTTTAATCTTCTGCATATAGCTAGCCAGTTATCCCAGCACTATTGATTGAATAGGGAGTTATTTCCCTATTGCTTGCTATTACCAGCTTTGTTGAAGAACAGGTGCTTGTAGGTATGCTGCTTTATTTCTGAGTTCTCTATTGTGTTCCATTGGTCTACATGTCTTTTTTTTTTTTTTTTTTTACTAGCACTGTTTTAATTACTGTAGCCTTATAGTACCGTTTGAAGTAAGGTAGTGTAATGTCTCCAGCCTTGTTCTTTTTGCTTAGGATTGCTTTGGCTATTTGGGCTTTTCATTGGTTTCAAATGATTGTAGAACAGTATTTTCCTAATTATAATTCTAATAATAATTATTAATTATCAATTGATAATGATTAATTCTAAAAACATCATTAGTAGTTTGGTAGGAATAGCATTGAATCTGTAAATTGCTTTGGGCTGTATGGCCATTTTAACAATATTGATTCTTCCTATACATGAGCATGGAGTGTTTTCCCATTTGTATCATGTCTGATTTTGCTCAGCAGTGCTTTGTAATTCTCATTGTAGAGCTCTTTCGCCTCCCTGTTTAGCTGTATTTCTAAATATTTTATTCTTTTTGTGCTTATTGTAAGTGGGATTGCATTCTTGATTTGACTCTCAGATTTGACGTTATTAGTGTATAAAAATGCTGTTGGGTTTTGATAGATACATTGATTTTGTATCTGCAACTTTGCTAAAGTTGTTTATCAGACCTAGGACTTTTGGGCAGAGATGATGGCATTTTTTAGGTATAGAATTGTATCATCTGTGAAGAGAGATGTTTTGACTTCCTCTCTTCCTATTTGAATGACTTTTATTTCTTTCTCTTGCCTGATTATTCTGGCTAGGACTTCCACTACTATGTTAAATAGGAGTGGTGAGTGGACATTTTGTCTTCTTTCTGTTCTCACAGGGAATGCTTCCAGCTTTTGCCCATTCAGTATGATGTTGGTATGGGTTTGTCATAGGTGGCTCTTATTATTTTGAACTAGGTTCCTTCAATGCCTAGTTTGTTGAGAGTGTATAACCTGAAGGGATATTGAATTCTATTGACAGCCTTTCTGTGTCTATTCAGATGACCATATGGTTTTTGTTTTTAGTTCTGTTTATGTGATGAATCACATTTATTGATTTGCATAGGTTGAACCAACCTTGAATCCCAGAAATAAAGCTTACTTGATAGTGGTGGATTAGCTTTTTGTTGTGCTGCAGCATTCGGTTTGCAGTGTTTTGTTAAGGATTTTTGCATCTATGTTTATTAGGGATATTTGGCCTGAAGTTTTCTTTTTTTGTTGTGTTTCTGCCAGGTTTGGGTATAAAAACGAGTCTGGCGTCACAAGATAAGTTGGGGAGGAGTCCCTCCTCCTTAATTTTTCAGAATTGTTTAGTAGGATAGGTACCAGCTCTGTTAGAATTTGGCTGTGAATCTGTCTCATTCAGGGCATTTTTGGGTGGTAGGTTTTTTATTACTGATTCAATTTTGAATCTCATTATTGTCATGTTCGTGGATTTGATTTCTTCCCAGTTCAATCTTCAGAGGTTGTACATCCATTTCTTCTAGGTTTTCTAGTTTGTGTGCATAGAGTTGTTTGTAATAGTCTCTGAGGGTTTTTTGTATTTCTCTGGGGTTGGTGGTAATGTCCCCTTTGTCATTTCTTGTCATTTCTGATTATGTTTATTTGGATCTTCCCAATTTTTTGTTATTAGTCTAGTTAGTGGTCTATCAATCTTATTTATTCTTTCAAAAAACAAACTTTGGGTTTTCTTGATCTTTTGTATGATTTTCTCATCTCTGTGTAATTCAGTTCAGCTCTGATTTTGGTTGTTTCTTTTCTTCTGCTAGATGTGAGGTTGGTTTGCTCTTTTTTTCCAGTTCCTCTAGGTGTAATGTTCAGTTATTAATTTGAGACTTTTTTCTAACTTTTTGATATGAGTGCTTAGCACTATAAAATTTTCCCTCACACAGCTTTACTGTGTCCCAGTGATTCTTGTATGTTGTATCTTTGTTTTCATTACTTCCAAAGGATTTCTTGAATTTTCCCTTAATTCCTTTGTTTGTCAAAAAGTCATTCAAGAGAAGATTGTTTAATTTTCATTTAATACTATGGTTTTGAGAGATCATGGTATTGATGTTTATTTTTATTGCACTGTGAACAAGAGTGTGGTTGGTATGATTTCAGTATTTTTTTTTAATTTGTTGAGAATTGCTTTATGGCTGAGTGTGTGGTCAGTTTTAGAGTATGTGCCATGTGCAGATGAGAAAAACGTATATTCTGTTATTTTTGGGTGAAGTGTTCTGTTGGTGTCTGTTAGGGCTATTTGGTCAAGTGTTGGGTTTAGATCCAGAATACCTTCATTAGTATTCTGCTTCAATGATTTGTCCAATACTGTCAGTGGGGTGTTGAAGTATACCACTATTATTGTGTGGTTCTCTTTGGTAAGTCTCTAAGAACTAGTTTTATGAATCTAAGTGCCCCAGTATTGGGTGCATATATACTTAGGATAGTTAAGACTTCTTTTGAATTGAACCCTTTATCATTATCTAATATCCTTTTTGTCCTTTCTTTATAATTGTTGGTTTAATGTCTGTTTTGTTAGAAATAAGAATAGTAACTCCTGCCCTTTTTTGTTTTTCATTTACTTGATAGATCTTTCTCCTGCTCTTTACTTTGAGCCTGTGGATGACATTGTATCTGAGATGGGTCTCTTGAAAACAGCATCCAGTTGGGTCTTGCTTTTTTATCCAACTTGCCACTCTATGCCTTTTAAGCAGGACTTTTAGCTTGTTTACATTCAAGGTTAGTACTGATACGTGCTGATTTGATCCTGTCATTTTGTTATAAGCTTGTTGTTGTGTAGACTTGATTGTGTGGTTGCTTTAGAGTACCAATGGTTTATGTAGTTAAGTGTGTTTTTGTGGTAACTGGTGATGATCTTTCATTTCCCTGTTTAGCACTCCCTTAAGGGTCTCTTATCGGGGGAACCCACCCCCAATATTTCAATGTAAGTTCTTTCTATTTTCCATAAGTGTCAGCTGGCTGAGAAATAAAGAGAAAGAGTACAAAGAGAGAAATTTTACAGCTGGGCCTCCGGGGGTGACATCACATATCAGTAGGACCATGATGCCCACCTGAGCCTCAAAGCCAGCAAGTTTTATTAAGGATTTTGAAAGGGGAGGGGGTGCAAGAACAGAGAGTAGGTCACAAAGATCACATGCTTCAAAGGGCAAAAGGGGAACAAAGATCACATGCTTCTGAGGAAACAGGACAAGGGCAAAACAGAACTACTGATAAAGGTCTATGTTCAGCTGTGCACGTATTGTCTTGATAAGCATCTTAAACAACAGAAAACAGAGTTCGAGAGCAGAGAACTGGTCTGACCTCAAATTTACCAGGGTGGGGTTTTTCCCCTCCCTAGTAAGCCTGAGGGTACTGCAGGAGACCAGGGCATATTTCAGTCCTTATCTCACCTCCATAAGACAGACACTCCCAGAGCAGCCATTATAGACCTCCCCCCAGGAATGCATTCCTTCCCCAGGGTATTAATTATTAATATTCCTTGCTACGAAAAGAATTTAGCAATATATTCCCTACTTGCACATCCATTTATAGGCTGTCTGCAATAAGAAAAATATGGCTCTATTTTGCCCGACCCTGCAGGCAGTCAGACCTTATGGTTGTCTTCCCTTGTTACCTAAAATCACTGTTATTCTGTTCTTTCTCAAAGTGCACTGATTTCATATTGTTCAAACACAAGTTTTACAAGCAATTTGTACAGTTAACACATAATCAGAGTGGCCCTGAGGTGACATACACCTCAGCTTACGAAGATAACAGGATTAAGAGATTAAAGTAAGACAGGCATAAAAAATTATAAAAGTATTAGGAATTGATCAACGTCCATATTAAAATGAAATCTTCACAATTTATGTTCCTTTGCCGCAGCTCCAGCCAGTCCCTCCGTTTGGGGTCCCTGACTTCCCACAACATCTCTTGTAAGGCAAATCTGATGTTAATAAATTTCCTTAACATTTGCTTGTCTAAAAAGGATCTTATTTCTCTTTCACATATGAAGCTTAGTTTGGCTGTATAGGAAATTCTTGCTTGGAATTTCTTTTCATTAAGGATGCTCAATATAGGCCCCAAATCTCTTTTGGCTTGTAGGGTTTCTGCTGAAAGGTCTGCTGTTTGCTTAATGGGGTTTCCTTTGCAGGTGACCTGCCCCTTCTCTCTAGAAGCCTTTAATATTTTTTTCTTTCATATTGACTTTGGACAGTCTGATGACTATGTGTCTTGGGAATGGTCTTCTTGTATAGTATTTTGCAGGGGTTCTCTGAATTTCCTGAATTTAAATGCCAATCTCTCTAGCAAGGTTGGGGAAATTTTCATGGGCAGTATCCTCAAATATGTTTTCCAAGTTGCTTGGTCTCTCTCCCTCTCTTTCAGGGACCCCAGGGAGTCATAGGTTTTGTCTCTTTACATAATTCCATATTTCTTGAAGGATTTGTTCATTTTTTAAAATTCTTCTTTCTTTATTTTGGTCTGAGTTAATTCAAGAAACTGTTCTTTTAGTTCTGAGATTTTTTTCCTTCAGCTCAGTCTATTCTGCTGTTAATACTTTCAATTTTGTTAGTAAATTCCTGCCACAGGTTTTTTACCTCTATTAGATCAGTCTGGTTTTTTCTTGAATTGGCGATTTAATCTTTCATCTCTTGAATCATTTTATTGAATTCCTTGCATTCTTTGGAATGGGTTGTTTGGAGGTAAGGAGACACTGTGGTTTTTAGTGTTACCAGAGTTCTTGCACTGGTTCTTTCTCATCTTTGTGGACTGATGTTCTTTAACTGAGGTGTAATTTGAGTATAGTCAGTTGGCTTCATTTCTGGGTATTTACAGAGAACCAAGTCTTTGCACAGATCTTATTTGTGGTTAAATTCTTGACTTTGGTTTCACAAGAGTGTGTATTAGTAAAGTATTTTTGTTCAAATCTGGGCTGTCATCCAGTAGACTGCACTTCACCACAATGGCTGGTAGGTAGGTTCTTAGACACTGGCTCCTCTGTATTTCCTTGTGTTTGTAGCCATGCTTCCTCTCTGTGCTCTGAGAGTGGGCTCCTCTCCCACAGATCTCAGCCCTGGGGCTAGCATAGGCTTTTTCTTCCCTTGCCAGCTTGGGGGAAACAGGGGTGGGGACCTTGCAGTGGCAGTGGCAGAGGGTCTTTCACTTGTTTCTTAGGGCTCCACTTCAGAGAAATGCAGAGGCCCTCTTATCAGAATGATCAACTTGGGGTGGGGCAGCTTTGTTGTGAGACCAAGTTGGGGGAGTTGGGAGTCTTGTCTGGGGAAGAGCAGGTGCTGGTCTCATGGAGAAGACAGCTGTCCTCTTCTCCACAGGGCAGCTGCAGTGTGCTGGAGGTGTGAGTAAGGCACTCGGGACTTTGTTCCTTCCCCAGCCTGGTGACAGCAAGGGCAGTTACCAATCAGTGGCAGTGGCAGAGGGGCTGTCTATTGCCTCTGGTAACTCCACCACAGAAAGACACAAAGCTGCTGCCAATGGGAACTTTCAGCCAGTGGTGGGGCAGCTGCACAAGCTTATCTACTTTTTTTTTTTTTTTTTTTGAGACGGAGTCTCGCTCTGTCGCCCAGGTTGGAGTGCAGTGGCGCAATCTCGGCTCACTGCAAGCTCCGCCTCCCGGGTTCACGCCATTCTCCTGCCTCAGCCTCTCCGAGTAGCTGGGACTACAGGCGCCCGCCACAACGCCTGGCTAATTTTTTGTATTTTTAGTAGAGACGGGGTTTCACCATGGTCTCGATCTCCTGACCTCGTGATCCGCCCACCTTGGCCTCCCAAAGTGCTGGGGATTACAAGCGTGAGCCACCGCGCCCGGCCAAGCTTATCTACTTTTAAGAAATCTTTAATTTCCCGATAGCCATTAGTTCTTGGAATTTATAATAGACTTCACGGCATCTGATGATAATTACACAAGTGTAAGATTATAAAGTTTTGTGGGGAATAAGATTCAGAGAGAAATAAATACTAAAAATTATTTTTAAATTTTCTATTTATATATTGTTATAATGAGCACTAAGGCAAAAAAAATTTTTTTGAACATTTTAAAGATTTAAAAAATTAAAACACATTAAAAAGCTATAAAAGTATTAGAGGACTTTATCCCTATATGTTTGGCTTGCCCTTAGAAATAAGTTAATATTCAGAAAGCATATTAATACCACAGATACTTCTCCACAATAGTAGCAACTACATCTTTAATAATTAAAGAAGACAGGTATATATAGAATAGTGAAAAAAGGACTGTAACAAATAATATTATTAGTTTTTTTACGTGTGGATAAATTCTTATAATGCTACCAAGGCAATTTTCATAGAGCTCGAGGAAATAGCATTGAGACTTTATTATGTGTAACTCATAAATAGAAAATATAAGGGAGAGCATGAATATGAGCTAGTGACAGGCAAAATAACCCAAGTCCTGAGGTGGTGGTAAGAAAAGATAAAGGAGTGGCAGGATTAGAAATAAGATTTCTGATATTGAACTCGAGTTGGAAGAGGAGAGTCTGGTCTCAAAATGGAGGTGAAACTGCCTCCCAATAGCCCCAAGCCCGCTGCCGCCAGGGGGAGGAGGACCATGATCCCAGGGAACCATAGCAGTTGGAAAACTGTTTATTGGTGGTCTGAGCTTTGAAACTACAAATAATAGTTTAAGAGAACATTTTGAGAAATGGAGCACACTCACAGATTGTGTGGTAATGAGAGCCCCCAAACAAAACGTTCCAGGGACTTTGATTTTGTGACTTATTCTTATGTTGAGGTGGATGCAGTAATGTGTGCTCGACCACACAAGGCTGATAGGTATGTAGTGGAACCAAAGAGAGCTGTTTCTAGAGAGGATTCTGTAAAGCCTGGTCTCAATCTAAGAGTGAAGAGACTTTTTGTTGGTGGTATTAAAGAAGATACAGTAGAATATAATTTGAGAGACTACTTTGAAAAGTATGGCAAGATTGAAACCATAGAAATTATGGAAGATAGGCAGAGTGGAAAAAAGAGAGGATTTGCTTTTGTAACTTTTGATGATCATGATACGGTTGATAAAATTGTTGTTCAGAAATACCACACTATTAATAGGCATAATTGTGAAGTGAAAAACAGGGGTGGGGACTTTCTAAACAAGAGATGCAGTCTGCTGGATCACAGAGAGGTCATGGAGGTGGATCTGGTAATTTTATGGGTCGTGGAGGAAACTTTGGAGCTGGTGAAGGTAATTTTGGCTGTGATGGAAACTTTGGTGGAAGAGGAGGTTATGGTGGTGGAGGTGGTGGTAGCAGAAGTAGTTATGGAGGAGGTGGTGGTGGATATAATGGATTTGGAGGTGATGGTGGCAACTATGGCAGTGGTCCTGGTTTTAGTAGTAGATGGGGCTATGGTGGTGGTGGACCAGGATATGGAAACCAAGGTGGTGGATATAGTGGTGGTGGTGGAGAATGTGATGGTTACAATGAAGGAAAAATTTTGGCGGTGATAACTATGGTGGTGGTGGGAACTATAATGATTTTGGAAATTATAGTGGACAACAGCAATCAAATTATGGACCCATGAAAGGGGGCAGTTTTGGTGGAAGAAGCTTGGGCAGTCCCTATGGTGGTGGTTATGGATCTGGTGGTGGAAGTGGTGGATATGGTAGCAGAAGGTTCTAAAAACAGCAGAAAAGGGCTATAGTTCTTAACAGGGGAGAGAGAGAGAAGTTGTTAGGAAAGCTGCAGGTAACTTTGAGACAGTCATCCCAAATGCATTAGAAGAATTGTAAAAATCTGCCACAGAAGGAACGATGATCGATAGTCATAAAAGTTACTGCAGCTTAAACAGGAAACCCTTCTTGTTCAGGACTGTCGTAGCCACAGTTTGCAAAAAGTGCAGCTATTGATTAACGCAATGTAATGTCAATTAGATGTACATTTCTGAGGTCTTTTATCTGTTGTAGCTTTTTCTTTTCATTACATCAGGTATATTGCACTGTAAATTGTGGTAGTAGTACCAGAAATAAAAAATTAAGGAATTTTTAACTTTTCAAATAAAAGAAAAGAAATAACATTTCTTTAAGTTCTTCAGTGTCTCTGATTCTAAAAGAGGAAGCTTCATTTAGCATAACATTTTGTATGGTCTGCTTCTTAGTAAGTCAAATGCCCAGAGCACTTGATGTGCCTTCCTATGGCATTCATTTCATTCTTCCCAGTCTTAAAGTAGTCTGTTTACTTTTCGCCTCCTCCATTAATAATATGAGAGGGCATTTATTGAAGAGTGACTGTGCGCCAAACACTTAAGAATGTCTCTGATATATGTTTTTTCTGATTCTTAAAACAGCTCTGTGAAAAATATATTAGTATCCTTGCTTGTAAAGACAAGATCAGGAAACGAAGGCACAGAGTAGTTGAGTCATTTGTCCAAAGTCTCCAAGTAAGTTTTGAAGTGAAATTTAAGCTTAAATACATGTAACTAATGAATATGTTTTTTTTACTATGCCTCTTGATACCCTCCTGAGGACAGAGACTTTGTCTTACTCATTTTATTCAAGTGAAGTGAATTATGTAATATAACCTAGCATCGTGTAAATATAAGTAGACTAGGAATAAAGAACTTTGGGTTCTGATCACTGGTTAACTGTAAAGTCTTCTTGAGTAAACAACTTCCTCTCTGCCTGCTTTCATGCTTTATTTCTCCAATTGTAGAATGGCAGTTCAATGTCTGGAGTGAGAATGTGGATTTGGAAACAGGTGTGAAGGAGAACTTTCACGGATAATGCATCCTTATTTCAGCTAGAGACTATAGTATGTTTAACCCCTCACTTAGTCACTGGGAAATCCTTTTAACCCTCATTGTGATACAAACATCTCAATTTTGTTTTTATACTTCTTCATAGAGTGGTAGCCACAGAGAATTATCTTCAATAGTGTCAAAGGAAATCAGTTATTCAAACAAAAGTTTGGAACCCAAACAAGACCAATAATTTATTTATCAGTAATATGAGCTTCCAATAATACCCTTGAAAGCTAACACGAGGAAAATCATGTCAGTGTATTTAAAGCATCCTCCTGTTCCTCTTTTTTTTTTTTTTTTTTTTTTTTTAGTTTATGTTAGCACACCCTCAGCTATATTTTCTTTTCGGCTTGCCAGCAATATTAAGTTAGCTGGTGTTTTTATGAGATGCCACAAACATATTTTCTTTGTTGTAGATATCTAAAAGAAGCAAGTGGCTTGAACTGTCACTTTCTCTGACATATTTTGCTGCTTTTTGGGTTCTGATATCAGTTTTTCTAGCTCATGAGTTCTTAGTCAGGGCTGAATGCTCCTTCCTTTGGCATGAGCTGAAAGACTGTGGTAACCCACAGAAAAACTGACTGTCATAGTGCTCTTCAAAGTTCTCCAAAAGTTGAAACTGTGCTTCTTTTACAGCCTCCTGGAGAATATGCCTATATGGAACATCTTGCAGGCATTTCACATTCCTGCTCTGACTTGGACTCCATCTATAATTACATGGTGATTTAAAAATCCATTTGAAAGAGGTATGGTTAGAGAGGATTAGCCAGCTTATTAAAATATCCTTTTTTTCTATAAAGTTTTCTGCTTTTCCACAGCCAAAGCCTTCACATGGTTGGATGTGATATGAAAGTTTGAAATAAATGAATTGAAAAATAAAACTGTTAACATTTGAGATTCAACCAAATCAGAGAGATATTTTTTATATACTAAATAGATATTTTATGTGTTAATTGCTAGGCATATGCTGGCAACCCTAGCTCAGCTGTGTTGAAGTTAAACAGCTTTAGATTTTAGGATTTGAAACAATCTTCACATGATATTTGGAAGGGGTTACACAGCTACTTTGCACTGGCAGATTCACCTCCATGAATAGAATCTTCGTTTTTCCTACCTGCTTTCCTTTTGCAATGATACAAGGTGATGTCAGTCACCGAGAATTTCAATAGGACCCTGTTGTCAGAATCTATCACGATATTAGGTTTATTTGGCAGTTGGTTAGGAAGTAGATTATTTTATTTTTGGCCATTAATTTCCATTGTGCATTTCATTGAACACTCTAGTTTTAATTATCTATTTCCAGAACTGCACATTTTAAGCCACTGTAATCATACAATGTTTGTGTTGTCATTGGTTAAATTACAATAATTTCACTCCAGAAGATTTGTTACCTTCACATGGGAGAGTGACAAAAACCCATCAACAGCTAGCCATTATTGGGCCCCACATCCTCAAAAGTCATGGAATTCTAGAAAGAAATATAAATGAGGGAAGCAGATCCCAGTGAGAAGGTCTATTATGACCAGGACAGTTTATGCCCCGCCTACCTGGATTCAGGTAGTTTAAACTTGTTTACTCAAACTCAGATTGCAAGTTCATAGCCCATGTGGGGAAGTTGGAGTGAATAATCACTCTGTAGTTTCTGCATTTCTGGCAGAGGCAGAATATGCTGGTTTAAGGACTAACAGTTTTCTTCCCAGCTCTAGACAGTGTGGATGGAAAAGGCCTATACCTACCCAGTACATGGAAGTTGAAAACGTAATAGGCAAGTGAATGCCCTAATCAAGATGAACTTTGCCATGTCTCCAAAGTTACTTCAGTGCAAATCAGAGCCTCTCTGTCTTTATAGTTAAGAGAATATGATTTTCAATCAGCATTCTTATTGGCTGTTTCAATACTAATTCCACTCATCTCCTAGATTCTCCATTAAAAGGTTAGGATTAGAGAAATATCAGAATTGCCAGGTTCCAGTGTCTAAGAACTATATAAACTCAGCCTGTATAACACCATGGCTTCTCAGAGCTGTAAGGATATTAGTGAATTCCCTATTCCACTCTCATTTTATATGTGAACACTCTATAAGCCCAGCTAGAGTGAATTTCTGGAAGTCGCACAGTTGGTAAGAATAAAAGACCGCAATGCCATTCCTTTCCTTCAGTTTTCCTATGATATATAATATTGAATATATGTACGTTCTATTCTACATTGCTTCCTTTTGAGCAACCCTATCTTCTCCATGCAATAGTTTATATATTGATGTATACAGGATTAAGTATGGAAACTAAATTCACCCAAAAAAGATCTGTGACATTTAGGGTTAAGTCAGCAACCAGCTCTAGTAGCTGAATATATTTTAACTGCTGTGCTGTTATCAGTATGAGCTATTGATAAGGATTCTTCCTAATGCAGAACCTGCCTGGCAGAGCAGAAGCTGATGTCTCCTATGATACATATGGCCACAACAGAGACCCTGCCCCAGACTGACTAGCAGCCTCAAAACCAAGGTCAGCACTCAGCAGGGAGACAATACATGGTAGTGGGTTTTCAAACATGGACTACAAATGAATTACAAATATACTATACGTGGCAGGATAGGAATGGCAACATATTATCTACAAACCAATGCTTAAAGGATATTGGTCTTATCTTCTGAGACACTTCTACAATGTCCCTACCTTGAACTTCACCATATCCTTAATAGCACTCTCTGCTCACAAATTGAGAGGTGTTTTTATATGTCACTTTTATTCCTCTGCTAACATATTTACTCAAACATTTCCAGCTTCCTTATGTTCAGAATACATCTGTTTATAGAACATCCAGCACACTTGGAATAGATAAGAGTCTCAGTAAATGCTCCATTTTAGTGAAGACCCATGGAGGGAAAGCAAAAAGGAAAATAAATTACAAGATAAAGTAAAACTAGCAATGCTAGAGGGGTCTAGCCACCACTATGGGAGCTACAGAAAAAATTGACTACCTCATTTTGGTGGAATCAGCTCACACAGGAAGTGATATTTGAGGATTAGCAAATTTCTAGTTCAATGAGAACAGAAATGCAAAAAATAATTGCTTTATCTATTTCAAGTCTATTCAAAAACATCCATTTGGACTTGGTTTTGCTACTAAATTGGTTTTTAAAATATAATTAAGGGCTAGATTTTTGGAGGTACACAAAAATGAAAGAATCTGGAAGATGACACGTTTAGAAGTTAAGAAGAGGAAGAGTTAATTTTTGTCGCAGGAGGCCATGTTTCTGAATTACGAACCATGATATAAAACTCGAAGTGCTGGTTAGAGGGCTGGTATGAAGGATATGCCAATTTAATCTCAAATCAGTGAAAGGTTAAAACAAACAAAAAACCCAAATATATATGCCACTAAGTTAGGGCAGATTTTTTTTTTAAGTTTTAAGTGTGATAGGAAAATGTTTAAATGTTTACTACCTGCACAATAGTTTAAAATTAGATTGTCTTCATTTCTCAGTTGCTGCTATCTTTGAGGTCAGCTGCATTGCATAAAATAATATGGGAACCCTTGTTGCCTGTTACATAATTACAATCGTGGAAGAGATAAAGATTACATCCCAATAAACTGTGCTGAGACTGATAGGAGCTGAGGAATAATGTCATCTAATGGATTTTTGTTTTATTTTCTAAAATGTCTTTGTCCTCTGGTTTCCTAGGTCTTTTCTGTGTTCAGAGAATTGGTGCTGCTTTGCAGAGAAACATTACCTTTTTTTAGCTAATCTTCTTTGTCATTTTCCCCCAATACATTCAATAAATGTTTACCGAGGGACAATTAAGTGCCAGGCACTGTTCTACATACTGAGAAGATGAAGGGAAAAATGAAAACATTTTACCAAAACACGGTTTCTTATTTATTCTGAATGAAATTAGGAATCTACTTTGGGAGATAACATTGGAGATAACAACCAGATAACTGCTTGAAAAACTAAAATATAAACAGTTAAAAGAGGTTGTAACTAGGGACTAAAAATAAAAGTAGGAGGGATGGAGCAAGAAAGTTGCTTTTCACCATAAGCTCTTCTGTATTTTTTTTTTTTACTGTATTTATGTATTATTTGTATATAAATTAAAACTAAGTAACTGATGCCTTGAAAAGGAGCATGGAATGTGCTTACATCCTTAGAATGAGGCTGCAAGAGACACTGAAAATAAGAATAATGAAAAACAGAATAAAGGAGTTAAAGACATGACCTTTAAGATTTGTCAGTTTAATAGAGAAACATCACAAAGCATGAAAAATCATCTAATGCTATAAATTAGAAAGCGGATTGGTTTTGAATTGGGGATGCTGTTTTGATATATTTATATACATATATGTATGTATGTGTATATAGTTCTGCTAAACTTTCTTAGGATATTTGGAATCATGGCATCACTCCATTGCATTTAACTGAACAAATATTTATTGAATCCTTATTATTTCCTGGGCACTACCCTAGATGCAGAAATTCTACCATTGAATGAGGCAGACATCCTCCTCCCCATAGAGTTTGCTGTTGAGTAGCAAAACTAAGAGCCAGAGAGATTAAATTCATCCTGCCAAGACTCAAATATCAGGTTTATTATACAGCAACAAGCAGACTAATTGTTTTCTCTCTCTCTCTCTCTTTTTTTTTTTTAAGAGACAGTCTTGCTCTGTCTCCCAGACTGGAGTGCAGTGGCACGAACATAGCTCACTAAAGCCTCAAACTTTTGAGGTCAAGGGATCCTCCAACTTTAGCCTCCAGAGGAGCTGAAACTACAGGTGCCACATACAGCTAATTTTTAGAGAGATGCTATGTTGCCCAACCTGATCTTGAGTTCCTGGTCTCAAGCAATTCTATGGCCTCAGCCCCTGGAGTAGCTGGGATTACAGGTGGGAGCCACCATGCCTGGCTGTTTTATCTCTTAAGTAATTTAGAACCTCAACATTTTTAACTTCAAGTGTCAGCTCATTTCTTTAATTTGCACTGTTGTACTGAGTTCAAATTCATGTTTTGGAACAGAAATCTATAATTTCTTCATTAACCACATATGTGCGGTATGACAAAATACAAAATATATATGTCACTTTGTTAGGCACCAGACAGAAAGAACACATATACTACAGTCTAGGAAGCTGGTGGTCCTTGTCAACCAGGGTAAAATATTTGGTCAAACAGTTGCTTTTCATGATTGTAGTGTCAGACGCATCACCCAGGCTTGTTGGAAGAATTAGTGGGTAGTTATTTGTAGCCATTAACAACAGCATCCTATCCATGAAAGCCAAACCATGAATAAAGTTAGCCAATCTATCATCAAAAATGGAAGAGGATAAAGTTTTAATAAGGGACGTGTTCTCTGCCTGACACCTGTAATCTGAGTTGACTGAGCATCCATTAGCGTTTGGCCTGACAGGCAGTACAAGCCAACTGTTATTGCAAAGCAACAGCTTGAGCATAACTAAGACTGTGCTCCCTGGGCCCTTCTCTAGTATATTTCATAAAGATTCTCTGCTAAATGTAGGAGTCATCCCAGGGGCAAACACCCAATAAGGGGCAGAGCCTCCTCACACACTGCCCACTATTAAAGTGAGGGGCACAGAGAAAGCACAGAGGGCATTAAGTGAAAGAAAGAGATTTCAAGCTTATTAATCATTTCTCAAGGTAAGGTTTGGAAAGCAGCCTATTACTAAATCCCTTGTGACTCGGGTTATAGAAGGTTGTCAAAACAGTTGGTTTCATCAGGCTGTAATGTGCAAAACAGCCATGGCACTCTGCTGCTGTATGTTAAACCAACGGAACGAAGCAATTAATCTTAGAGTCTTTTAAATGGCATTTTTTTCCTAAAAGAAAAGAAGTAACATCATCAGCTACATTTATGCTAAAAAAAACTGGCACAAAGTAAAGGATGAAAAGATTGGAGAACCAATACTAGCACCCTTCTAGCTTATTTTCATTTAATAGTTTAGCAATTCCATGACTTGGATATTGCTTCCCAATTAAGTATATTCATCAACATGGAGCCATTTTCATTCCTCTAAAGATTAAATATTGATGCCTTTGTACACAATGGGCAATGATTATACATTTCTCTCTACATTTATGTTAACTTCATTGCATTTCAGTTATGACAAAATATTTTCCCATGAAGTTTTTGTTTTTTTCTCTAACTTCTAATCATTTAAGAAATTTAATTAGTAAAGAATTATAATCATAAAACACTTTATGGTCAGTAAAACAGAACTTCATGGTCTTCAGTTTTTAGTTCAATATTCATTCAATGACTTCCTTTCCTTAATAACAAATGATATTAACAACACCAATCATTTTCTTTTTTATTCACCCTTATAGATATCTCTATATAGCTTCAAACATGGATGGGGTTGAGAGTGAATAAAATATACCTATTACCATAGAAGAACAAGTTTAAAATCAAGTAGCCATAATTAGGTGACATAGTAAGCGACTGATCAGAATAGATTGGTTTTTCTCAACCTTTTTTCATTATTGTTCCCAGCAAAAAGACTTTTTATATTTTTTTATTGTTTCCTCCTGGTGAATTTTAATAACATAGCACACTATGTTATTTGTGTATTTTGATCCTTCTGGAGGGCTAATAGTTAAGATTTTTCTGCTCCTCAAGAATCAGGTTTTGCCCTCTTGGGAAATGTAGGGCTCTACTGAGAATACATGGAATAGGTTAAAAACATTCTTCTGGGCTGGGCGCGGTGGCTCACGCCTGTAATCCCAGCACTTTGGGAGGCCGAGGCAGGCAGATCACGAGGTCAGGAGATCGAGACCATCCTGGCTAACACGGTGAAACCTTGTCTCTACTAAAAATACAAAAAATTAGCCAGGTGTGGTGGCGGGCACCTGTAGTGCCAGCTACCCGGGAGACTGAGGCAGGAGAATGGGGTGAACCCAAAAGGCGGAGCTTGCAGTGAGCAGAGATCTCTCCACTGCACTCCAGCCTGGGCAACAGGGTGAGACTCTCCATCTCAAAAAAAAAAAAAAAAAATCCTTCTCAAATATTTTCATCACAGCATCATGGAAGAAATTTAACAATGTAATAAGTGTCTAGTATACAGTCCAAAATATTTACAAAGCAAAATTTCTTCGAAGTTTTATTTAAAAATTCTTACACAGTTTCCATTCTAATTCAGAATATACCCATGGTTTCTTTGGTTTACAGTACATTTTCCCCAAATCTTTTATTAAAGTAGACCCATTCTGAGAACACGTCATGTGTATCCTGTAGCTCTTTGTATCCTGTCATGTTGTAACATATCCTATTTTATCACTGATATTTCTGTTCAACAATCAGTATTGAAAGGCTCATGGATTCTTGATCACTGGCTATAGATGACTAAAATGACTCATGCTGATACAGTGCAACTCAACTCAGGGGCTTCCTGCCACTCTTGTACCCAATTCCTGGCCTTCTCCCTCAAGGGAAAAATATATTCCTCTCCACAAAATGTTGGGTTACATGTTTAAGAAAGGCTTCATGGGAAGCAGGAAACCAGGAGTTTGCCAGGATAGATAGAAAATCAATGATGTCTTTGAATACATATCTGCCTGCCAGATTTCTTTCTCCCTACCTAAACATTCAACACTGCAAGATGTTATTACAACAACATGGAAGGTAAACTTACTTCATAATATGTCGAAAAATAATTTATAACCGTTCTAAATTTTACTCTTAAAAATATGCTCTTGGATTGTCATGTTGCAATACCTGTCTCTGGAATGCAGTGAGTTAAAATATCATGAAGCACTGTGTATCATACAGTACTAAACAAATAGTACTTTAAATCTGCACCACTAATGTATGCTTACTGAAGAGAAATTAGGGAAAAGAAACAGGAATAACAATGCTATAAAAATCATATAATTATTTACCTACTACTTGGAGATAACTGATATAAAGTAACATCATTCCAGGCCAATAATATCCTTTCAGATATTTTTAATTTTTTTGCTTTTTAATTTTTACATTAATTGTATTATACTTTGTATCCCCCTGTTATGGACTGAGTTTGTTCCCCCAAAATATATAGGCTGAAATCCTACTCCCTAATGTGATTGTATTTGGAGATACAGCCTTTAAGGAGGTAACTAAGGTTAAAGAGATCATAAGGGTAGGGCCCAAATCCATTAGGACTGTGTCCTTATAAGAAAAGGAAGAGAAGCTTTGTACTCATACAGGAAAGGTCATGTGAGAACATCATGGGAATGTGGCTATCTGCAAGCTAGGAAGTAAGGCTACACCAGAAACCAATTCTAATGGCACCTGCTTCTTGGAATTTCATCTTCCAGAATTGTGAGAAAATAAATTTCTGTTGTATAAGCTATCCAGTCTGCAGTATTCTCTTATGGCAACCTAAGGAGACTAATACAAGCTTATATATATTTTTAGGGGGTCACTTTAAAAAACAAACACCTTTTCTCTTAATAAATATGTTTCTATTATTACTTGAAATGGTATAAACTCCTATTTATTTCAAATAAGAAGACAAAGATGTTTCTTTAGCAGTCTAGAATTATGAGAAAGCCTAATTAAGTAAAATTAGATTTTATTATGACTAGCTCTTCAATTTTATAACCACAAATGGTTGGCTTCCAGTTAACACATTCTACCCACCTGTTTGTACTCTATTAATTGCTTAATTAACCTGATTTTTTCATCATCCCTACTTGAGTTGGGGGTAACTATAAAGAACACCTTTGGTTTTCTGCCGTTGTCTTCCTCATAACTGTTAAAGACCTGGATGGATATTTTGTCTACTTTAGACCTTGTATTGATGAGTTTAAGAGCCAACTCTGATATGTATGGGGAAAAAGTAGAATAGTATTTCAATAGAATTGGATATGGAAAGGGATACTTCACTTCAGGTTGGTATCACTTCCATGGACTGCCTTCTACTTGAGATCTTATATCCAGGTGATGGCCAAGGCTGATTATTTGAGCCCCAAAATTGAAAACTTTATTGAAACATATATTCAATTTTTATAAAGACTTAGCTTTAAGGATTGGTGTAAGGAGTTCCCAGTTTTGTTGCTCAAATCCGTAAACATTTAGGCAAATACTTATTCAGGAGTTAAGTTTCTAGTAATTGTTACAGAACTGTTTCAGTGTAAGATTGTCCCTGGGCTCTTAGAAATACCATAATCCAAATACCAACTGTTAAAACATATACCAGCTGCTGGACACAGCACAGAATAAAATGGGTCATGGTGACTTTACTGATCTTTGGGCTGACAGGGGCACTTGCACAGTGAATTCTACATGGTAGTCAGAGGTCGCGTAAGGACATGGAGATTCACTCATCACCTCATTCTTTATTCTAAGCATCACAATCTCAAATTTCAAAATGAGCATTGTTATTATTCCCAGAATCCTATTTGTGTTACTAATGTTCATAAAATAGAATGCAAAATCTTGATCTATCATTACACAAACAACCCCTCAAGTGAGTCTGCATCTTGATTACATTTTTGAAAGTACATGAATGTAAAGCCAATATCTATATATTGTTGTCTTTCTCACTCCAATAAACTTGCATATATACACACCAACAGCATTCATATTAAATAAAAACAAATTTTAGGGATCATATTCCTTTAGCACAGATTAATTTTCATAAGGCCAGTGCCATTTCCTGCATCTACTGTACTCTATAGAGTGAATTTCAGTCTTGTTGGTGCTGCGAATGACAAGTCTATGTTTGATACAGCTAACCATGATATTTAAAGTAGCTCTAACTGGAGGAGGATCCTATTTTGTATAGCATCCTCTTCCCTTGCTCTATTTTCCCTTTATCTTTCTTTAGAGTTCCTTATTGAAGTTATTGACCCTTTCTAACTTCAAAGATGACATGCACTTTATCTCCAAAACTGCTGGAAATTTTCTTTAAAACAGTACTAGTGCCTTGTGGGGGCATGCTAAAAGAGAAATTACTAGGTGCCCATCGATGGTGGATTGGATAAGGAAAATGTGGTGTACATACACCATGGACTATGCGGCCACAAAAAAGAACAAAATAATATCCTTTGCAGCAACATGGATACAGCCAGAGGCCATAAACCTAAGCAAATTAATGCAGAGACAGAAAACCAAATACTGCACGTCTCGTAAGTGGGAGCTAAACATTGGGTACTCATGGACATAAAGATGGGAAGAATAGACATTGTGGACTACTAGAGAGGGGAGAAAGAGTGGGGCCATGGTTTGAAAAACTACCCATTGCGTACTATGCTCACTACCTGAGTGATGACATCATTTGTACCCTAAACCTCAGTGTTATGCAATATGCCCATGTTACAAACTTGCACATGTATTTCCTGTTTTAAATTTTAAAAAAAGTTGAAGTAAAGCAGACCTGGGGTATAGGTAAAGATTTTGGGCAAATATTTATGTGGAGTGCCCTCCCTTGCCCCCAGATGCATTTCTGATTTTCTCATTGTCTTTGGTCTTAAGCACTTTTATCATGGTGTGCCTAGGTACTATTTTTCATAGACATTATCCAGTTTGTGGTTTGTTAAGTTTACTGGGTGTGTAGACGTTTATATATTTTTTTACTACACTCAGAGAACTTTCAGATGCATCCAGATGGGTACATGCCCTCAGGAAAAGTTGCAACTAATCAGTGTCAATTCATCACTCCTTTAAGAGCTTTTAATTCTTGCCTTTTATTTTCTTAGGGCCCTGCCTCTAGGAGGTTTTTTCTGTAAAGCACCTTGAGACTGCAGGAATTTCTACTGGTTTTAAAAAACTATCTTAACTATTTGGCAACCCATGTGATATAGCTTGGGAATTCAGCAAATATACTGAGAAAGAAACCAGCCAAGAGTTGAAGTTCCTTGAATCTCCAGGTTTTGGGGTTTTGTTTGTTTGTTTGTTTTTCTTCAGTTTGATGTGACTGTTTCTGGGTTCTTTTTTTCTCTATTCCCCATCAAATATCCTCTGCTCCCAAAAGCATACATTCCCAAACGTTGTTCCACAACAAAAACTATCAGAGGCCTCCAAAATAAAAGCAGGTACAAACTCTGAAAAGGTCTCCCTCTCTGGAATTACAGTATCTCTAATCCTCCTTGCTTTTGCAACTCCTGATACTTTTAAAAACACAATGTTTGTAATTTATTTTGGTTTCTTGGTTTTGTTTTTTTGTTTGTTTGTTTATTTTTTTGTTTTTTTCAAAGAAAGCATTGGAATGCTGCCAACTACTCTGAAACACAAGTCTGTGGTATGGTTATTAATATCTAAAAGGTCCTCAGTTGACTCTAATTCTGCATAAAATTCCATATCACAAGATTTAGTACATTGAGACAGTGAACATCTTCTAATCATATAAAAACACCAAAAAAGTAATGAATACATAATTTATAACTTTTTGAATAAATTTGTTTGACCAAATAACTTTCATTTTAGCAAACTGAGATCACCTGACATGAGAATTTAAGGAAGGGGTATTAAATGGAAGCATGATTAAGAAAATATACATTTTAGTAAGACAAATATTAGGGGATATACCACCACAAAGCCAGAGAAAAATTTGAGCACCAAAAAAAAAAGTAGAAACAATTGCAGATGATGGAAGAAATTACCGCAAAAGAGAAAAAAGTATGTTTTGCCTCTGTAATTATTCTATTGTTTGGTTTTTAGCCAAAATGTAAGAGTCCAAAGAGAAAAAAAAGAAGTGTTGTTCCTTCTTCATTCTCAGTAAAGGATCGTACGATTTAAAAATAACTGACCAAGAGCAGTGATTTTTTAGATGTGTTCTGTGGACTTCTAAGATCTATTTTGCAAGAGATGTGGTGGTAGCCTGCCTCCATCACAGCCCTGCAGTGATTCATGCCCACTGGTGTTCATGCCCTTGCATAATCCGCTTCCAGATAGGGCTTACCTGAGTAATTAATACGATTTATCAGAAATGAAGGAGTATGGCTTTCAAAGCTAGGCCATAAACGACATGACAACTTCCTTCTTGCTTTCTCCTGGACTGAACTTTCTTCTGGAAGTCATCTGTTATATCACAAAGACACTCCAACAGCCCTATAGAGACACATTTGTCCATGTGGCAAAGAACAAAGGCCTCCAGCCAAAGGCCAGCAGCAGTGGGCCAGTAAGCCACTTTGAAAGCAGATCCTTTTTCTCAGTCCAGCCTTCTGTTGAGTGTAACCCTGACACCTTTCTGCAAGCCTATGAGAGACATTAGGCTAGAACCACCAAGCTTTATGATTTTTGACTCACAAACCTGTGTGAGATAATAAATGTTTACTAGTAAGCCGCAATTTGGGGGAGGGCAATTGATTACACGGCAAGAGATTACTAATACAGATAACTAATAGCGGTATTGCATAGGAACTCAGGAGGAGAAGATAAAAGATAAAGGAAGTACATGGAAATTGTAGCACTCCAATTTCAGCTTGATACTATTTCCGACATTGTTCAGGAGTAGCCCTACCATTTGTATTCTAGGCACCTGAATATTATTTAAGAGAAGTCCCTTGAACAAATCCATTACATGTGATAATCTCCTTTACTAGACCATAAAAAATTGCTTCCTGGCCAGGCAAAGTGGCTCACACCTATATCCCAGCACTTTGGGAGACCAAGGCTGGAAGATCTCTTGAGGGCAGGGTTTGGAGATCAGCCTGGGCACCATAGTAAGACCCTATCTCAACAAAATAAAAAAATTAGCCAGGCATGGTGGCACTGCCTATAGTCCCAGCCACTTGGGGATGTGAAGTGAGAGGTTTGCTTGAGACCAGAAGTTTGAGGCTACAGTGAGCTATGATCGTGCCACTGCATTCCAGCCTGGGAGATGGAGTAAGATCCTGTCTCTAAAATTAAAATAAACAAAATTACTTCCTGTTCTACTTTCTAGATTTTCCCCTTCATCCTCTCTTCAAACTCAATAATCCCTAGCAATAACAACCAATACCCTCTTGCTAAAGAATAGTATATTGTAATAAAAGCCATGTTGCCAATGTAATTAACACATATATTAGATTATCAAAAAGAATCAAAGCAAATGCAGAAAGTAAAGGAAGAGTGACACTCAGTTGTCTACATTGTGATGTTTGTAAAACATATCATTTTTCATCTGTTCTCTCACACATCCATTTAGATTAACATGAATTTTCAGCACGTGCCTTCTGAACACTTGCCTTCTTTATGTGCTTTTTAAAAGAGTCTATCAGCAATTTTAATATCCACTCTGTGAAAGACAGTCAGCTGGAGTTGTGGGTTTACTAAATGTGTTACTAGACAAAAATCATTAGTGAATCTTAACTCCTGCCTGAAATAAAAATATAAAAAGTCTGAGTCATAGGCAACCATTTGATCCATTCCACGACACTGAAGGAAAGTTCACTTCTTTTGAACTTCCCTCACACCTCTCTGGCCTTGAATTTTCTCCTCTGTCTGTCATAGTATATCCGGAGGTTTGCATCCAGATGGAAAAAGCCTAAATAGAAACACAAAGTATTTACTCAAACTGCTGAACGTATCTCAAGAAGGAGTATAAAAGTTTCAGGAAGGACAGTTACATAACTAGTTGTCTTAATAATCCGTAAGTGAGGTTAGGAGACACAAGGAGGATCAAGAAGAGATTTGGCAGGGTGGAACTGAGAGCTTGAGGGAAGCTTAGTTTGTATTTACTTGAAATTATTTTAATTATGTTGGACCACAGCCTTATAAGTTTGTACTGATGATATACCACAACTCTGCTGAGTACTATTTTAGAAAAATAAAAACTGATACACAAGTTTAAAGGTGATAGAGAAAATGTGAATGATAGTACTCAGTATTCTGTATAGATTTTCAGAGATAATTTATCATTTAGTTTGTAATGGATATTTGCATAAGAATATTAGTGGGCAAGGTGACAGTTGATAACATTTTACTGATTCTAAGATTATTCTTTCACCTCTTTCCAAAAGAAAGACTTACATTTATTTCCATCTTAGTTGGCATATGCCTATATAAATGGTGACTCATAAAAAAGTTATAATGCCTATGAATTTTTTATATTAACAGAGAATGAAAATGTCCTCAGCCAAGAGACAAGCCAATACTTTGGAGTGTTGTTCACCAGCAAACTTTGTGAACAGAGACATTCCTGTAGTCCCTGAAATAACACAGCATAGGAGACCACCTAACCCTCTTACCATGCAAAAAGCATGAAGGCTTTGGACTTTTAGGTCTCTAAAGAATGGAAGATAGAACAATTAAGGGGTGCTGGAGAAGGAAATTTAGCAGTCACTGATTCAGCCAATAAAAATAAGAACAAAAAGGACAACAAAAAGCTCAAGTTTATCGATAGAATAAGCGTAGTTCCATGCCCCCGTGGTTTTCTTAGTCTCCTTTATGTGTATTGTATATTTAGACTTTCCAAAGCTCTTTCTCGGACTTTATTCTTTACCTTAGTACACTCTCTGTTAACTTCTCACCCAAAGGTCCTTGAATTTCCAAATCTTTATTGTCGTCCAGACCTTTCTTCTGAGTCCAGATCCCTGCATCTAATCACCTACACACTGGCCACATGGTGTGCCCTAAAGGAAATTCAAAACCAGTAGATCTAAAGTAAATTCATCGTCTTTTCTGCAAAACAACTTCTTACTCAGGTTGCCCTTGCTCAATAAATGAGAGAATTATTCATCTTGTTTGCAAGGCAGAAACATAGCAGTCATCCTTGAAATGGGTTGTTTTATCCCCTACAGAAACAAATCTTTTCTTGCCTGTTTTTACATCTGAAATCTTCCTAAGCTGTCCTCTCCTTTCCATCCACAGCACTTCTACCATCCCTGTCCAAGGGAATCTCACTTCCTGTTGGGCTTCCACAACAGCCTGCTCACCACTCTCTCCTCTTTACATAGGCTCCAACAATCCATTCTCCACAGAAAGGGCAGAAAGATCTTTTGAAAAAGAAGATCTTATTACTCCCAACCCGCGAATTCTTACGAAGGCCTTTCACTGTTATTAATGTGATGGGCAAAGTTCTTGCAATGACTGAAAAGCCTTGTTTTTTCTCACTCCTTCTAGGCATCATCTTCTTCTTCCAGGTCCTGTAATGCCATGTTTTCTCACACACATGCCCTGTCTTCCATCAGTCTGTAAAGCTTTCCTACAAACACTCTGCCTAGTTACCTCCAATTCATCCTTCAGATTGCAACCCAAATAGACCCTCTTCAGGGAAGTCTGTTCTGAGCCCTCAGATTAGAACTATTCCCTAATCTGTTATGAGATCTGTCTATAGTTTCTGTATATAAATTCCATAGATTGTTTCGTTTCTTTTTTTTTTTTTTTTTTTTTTTTTTTACCAATTTGAATGACTCTCTGCTCTTTCCAACAAGTGATTCCATATAAGAGACATTGGCAGAAAAGGAAAATTTAGAAAAACTTATTTAGAATTAAGAAACATTTAGATATTTGTTGTCCATATCTTATTTTCGGTGAAAAGGTGTTCCAAAACGATTTTGCACTAAAAAAGAAAATTCTTCTCTTCTTTCTGTACATACCTGCTATGGTCTGAACTGTGTCCCCACAAAATGCATATGTTGATGTTCTAACTTCTGCTATGGATGCATTTGGAGATAGGGCCTTTGGGAGGTAATTAAGGTTAACTGAGGTTTAGGAGATGATGAAGTCTTGAGAGCACAGCCTCATAGTTGAGATCAGGTCCCCTGTGAAAGGGCTTGAGGGATTGAGTTGCTCAGTTTTGTTCTTCTGTCATGTGAGGACACAGTATTCATCTTCATTTTGCTATGTGAGGACACCTACATGCCATCTATGAACAAGAGGCCCTCACAAGACACTGAACTTGCCAACATCTTGATCTTGGACTTCTCAACTTCCAGAACAGTGAGGAAATGAATTTCTTCACTTTTTAATAAGTTACCCAGTCTCAGATCATTTGTTATAACAGCACAAATGGACTTAAGACAATACAAAGGTGCCAAGGATACACAATGGGAAAACAATAATTTCTTCAACAAAAGATGTTAGAATAACAGCATATCCACATTCAAAAGAATGTAGTTGGGCGCTTAACTTATACCCTATGCAAAAATTAACTCAATATAAATTATTAACCATAGTTACACACCATACCCCCAAATATGTATAATTACCATTTGTCAACTAAGAATAAAATAAAACTTAAAAATGAATTAAATGCCTAAACATATAAAACGATAAAACTACTAGAAGAAAGCATAGAAAGCTTCATGATATTGGATTTGGCAATGATTTATTGGATATGACACTAAAAGCATATGAAACAGAAGCAAAAACAGGCAAATCAGACTACGTCAAACTTAAAAATTGCAGTCCCACAAAAGAAATTATGGAGTGAAAACAACCTAGAGAATGGAAAAAAATATTGCAAACCGTATGTCTAATAGTTAATATTCAGAATAAAGAACTCCTACAACTCAAATAACAACAACCAAAAGCAATCCAATCTAAAAAGTGGACAAAGAACTTGAATAGATATTTTTTCAAGGAAAACATATAAATGAACAGTAAGCTAAGGAGAGGATGCTAAATATCCCTAATCATCAGGGAATGCAAATCAAAACCACAGTGAGATATCACTTCACTCTCATTACGATGGCCACTTTCAAAAACAATATAACAATTGTTCGCAAGGATGTGGAGAAATTGGATTCATTGAACACTGTCGATTAGAATGTAAAATTAAACAGCCACTGTGGAAAATAATATGGAGGCTCCTAAAGTAATTACAAATAGAATTACCATATCATCCAATAATCCCACTTCTAGGTATATAGCCAAATGAATTGATCACATGCTCTCAAAAAGGTACTTGCACACTCATGTTCACTGCAACATTGGTTACAATAGCCAAAAAGTGAAAATAACCTAAATTTTCATGAACAGATGAAGAAAATGTCATATATACATTTTATATATATATATATCAATTAGAACTATTCCCTAATCTGTTATGAGATCTGTCTATAGTTTCTGTATGTAAATTCCATAGATTCTGTTTATTTTTTACCAATTTGAATGGATCTATATATGGAAATATATATATATATATATATAATAGAATATTATGCAACCTTAACAGAGAAGAAAATCCTGCAGTGTGTTACAAGGTGGATGAAATAAAATTGTCACAAAAAAACCAAATGCTTCATGACTTCATGATTATTTAGATATCAATAAAGATATCTAAAATAGTCAAACTCCTAGAAACAAAGTAGAATGGAGGATGACAGGGGCCAAAGATCAGGGGAAAAGGGAGATATGGTTCAGTGAATACAGAGTTATATTTTTGCAAGATGAAACAAATTCTATATATGTTACATAAAAATGTGCATATAACTAACACTATTGTACTCTACACTTAAAAATGGTTAAGACGATAAATTTTATGTTGTGCGCTTTTGATCACAATAAAAACAATTAAAAGCATGGGAGCATGATGATATATTTATTGATACACAGGATGTCATTACTTAACATCATCAATAGCTTCCTGGAAACTGCAGCTTTAAGCAAAAGGACACACAGCAGGTCATTGAATAACATTGTTTCCTTCAATGTTGTTTTGTTCTAAGGTTGATGAGAAAAAAAAAAAATGGTTTTTCACATGTTATTTTGCTTAAAATAGTTTAGTAAAACAGCATGGCAAAAAAAATGGCAAAAAAGCTATGGATAATGTTAAGTGAGAATTTACTGAATTTACTTCTTTAGAACTGAATTTATAATAATCAGCTTAACATTTGCAGTGAACTGGCTTCCTGCAATGGAGTGACTGAAACAGGAATACTTGTTTATTTGAGCAGGCATCCTAGAGATTTATCTCATTCTCTCTCAATGTATACAATCATAAAAAAAAAATAAACTTTCAATTTTCGGACGTTTTTTACTTTAAGATTCCCAATAAAAATGAATTCTAGCAATGTTTGGTTGGATATGTAAAGCTAGAATTCAGGTCAGGCCTAGAGATCACCCATATTTAGAGGTGAAAGGAAAGCTGTGGGAGTGAGGGATATAAATAGAGAAGTGCAGAGTGCTAGGAACCTCGGGAGACATTAAAAATATGTGGGTCTAATAAAACAAGAGCTGGAGTAGGAAAGTTTAAAAGGTCACAGGGGATATTCAGCCACAGACTTTTAGCCTTAGCTAAAAGATTGTGGATATATTCCAAAAGGCACCAAATAAGTATTTTTTCCACTAAAACAGTGTTTTTGGTCTCTTGTTTCTTATGTTAGTCTAAAGTAATAGTTAATTCCCTTAGGAGATCTTTTCTTCTGTATTTTACAAAACATTTATGTTCCACACACACGCACATACAAATACCTTGGGCGGAGAACTAAATTCAATTCTAAAGCACAGCTTGATGCAAGTGTCAGAGAATCAAAAATAAAAAATAAAAAAGCAGCAATTAAAAAAAAGCTACCTGCTAAAAAATCACACAAGACCTGAAATGCAAAAAAAGGGAAAAGTATTTGGAAGATTGCAGAGATATTCATGCTTTAGAAAAACTGGATGAAGAGGCAATTTCTACCTAATTGTTGTATCATCAATTTGCCAATGATGACAACCAATTTGCATGTTTAACTAAAAAGAAAAATATTAAACAACATCTGAATGCAAATGAACAGTTTTGGTTGTTCGTTTTAATGGGCAGGTGAAACAGTTACACAAAACCAAACATTGAACACAGAGAAATAAAACTATCAGCATTCAGTTTAACATTTAACCAGTAATTGTGGTAGTTGCCCTTAAATATGTATATACATACACAAATACTTTGTATAAAAGCAACACAGAATGTCATATGTCTGGGAGAGAATGAAAATGTACAGCTAGAGTTCTCAATGAAGCTGTGTGACCATTTGACTAGTTTAATTTTAGACAAAACTTCTATTCTCAACTTCTTTTTTTTTTTTTTTGAGATGGAGTCTCGCTGTCGCCCAGGCTGGAGTGCAGTGGTGCGATCTCAGCTCACTGCAGGCTCCGCCCCCTGGGGTTCATGCCATTCTCCTGCCTCAGCCTCCAGAGTAGCTGGGACTACAGGCACCCGCCACCTCGCCCGGCTAATTTTTTGTATTTTTAGTAGAGACGGGGGTTTCACCGTGTTAGCCAGGATGGTCTCGATCTCCTGACCTCGTGATCCGCCCACCTCGGCCTCCCAAAGTGCTGGGATTACAGGCGTGAGCCACCGCGCCCAGCCTCAACTTCTTAAATATAATTGGTTGGATATGCCCATTGTCAAAGCATCACTGATTTGTAATTTGTAATGCCAAAAAGTTACTGAAATAAGAATAAGAAATTCAACCTAAAATGATTAAGGATGTCTTTGGAATGGATAATTGCCAAAAGGTGTAATTTAGAGACAAGTTAGAAACTCCTGTTGTTCTGTCTTCCTAAGATTTTTTTTAATCTGAGTGCCAAGTGGGAACTCAGAGGGGGAAAATAATTATATTGAAATACGTAGATACAAGTATAAAATAAATAAAATAAACAGAACCAGGATTTAGAGACATATATGTGGTCTGTGGTCCTCTGCAGAAGTATCATTCCCCTGCAGTCCTATTCTCTCACCTCAACATTCCTGGTTGGAGGAAGCACTAGCCCATCTCTTTAACTGTAAAATAGGACAGCAAGCCCAAGTTAGGGACTTGTCTTCACCCACTGGGCATACCTGTCCTGTACTTGTCACACTTTCATTATTTACTTATCTATTTTTCCTGCTAAAGAGTAAGCTCTTTAAAGAAAGGGGCTGTTTTATCTTTGCATAATATCAAGCAATAAGAAACTCCTTTTTTACTAAGTTATTTGTTTTATTCCATTCTCTACTCAGTCTAGTAAATTCTAAGACAATTTATTCTCTTTTCAACCATGTTCATTTTGGAGATAAGAAGCTTCTATAGTCATGGTGCAATTCTTGGCTTTACAACAGCCTTAGTGCCACACCCGTGGCTTCATCTTCCAACTGGAAGAATTGACCTCCATCCAGTGCCTAAGGTATGACTATATTGTGGGAAATCAAGATCATTATACTTTTATTGTCCTATTCCATGTGTCTTTGTATATTTTAAGATTACATTTTTTAAAGCGAATACGTAGGAATTACAACATGTTAATCTACTAACTCATATAACCCACAATAATCCTTCAAGTCAGGAACCTTTATTAGCATCCCATTTCAGAGAGAGAAAAACTGAGACAAAGGGAGCAATAGGCAGAGCTGATATGGCAACCAAGGTTGTCAACCTGAATCTGTGTTCTCCATTCTGGCCCTGTATAGGTACATTTCTCCGTGGTAGGTAAATTCTATCTGCCAAATGCATTGAAAGCCTCTTGAGGGAAGAGGCTGCAATGAATTTGAATTAAACAGTGAAATTCGAATGTGGAGATAGAATAACACTAAATAACTATGCAAACTTTGATGAATCAGTTAGCCTTTCTGGGTTGGTTATAATATGAGGATCTCCAAGGTCCATTCTTTAATATATATATTATGATACATGAGGTACCCTCTACAAAATATTTGGCACATCTAACACCCTGAGTAGATGTTAGTTTTCCCCACCTCCAAAGTGCTGTGATGCACTGAAATTTTCATTGTCCTCACAGCCCAAAAATAGAGATAAAATAAGCTTTAGTAAATACAAATTACCTGATGAATAAGAAAATAGAGCATACAATACTGAAAAAGAGTAAATCAACCCAAACTTTCCATATGCTTGAGGTCTGCAGTTTGTTTTTAATTGATGTATTTTCAGTGGCTGACATGATGGCATAAGCAATTTAGATAATCAGTAAAAATTTCTTAAATGAACAAACAAAATGTAAAATCTACACTGATATTTTATTGTTTTTAACAATTATTACTTTACATCATGTGGGAATTTGGAAGAACATTTTGAAAAACAAAAGACATTTAAAAGAAGAAATAAAAACAAAAAGAAAAAATAAAACAAGATGTTAAAGAATATATATCAGACAAATTTCATTGCATTTCTATAAAGGTATACATGAATAGTATAAAAAAAGGGCTTTTAAAATAAATGTACTTGTCCTTCATTTTATAAAGCAGCCAACATTTAAAAATCTAATACAATTTTACTGTTAAAATCAGTTTCATTTCTTTGGACATTAGTCTATTCACTTTCATACAAACAATGAAAAGTGGCCAAAGTATTTGCTGTAGATAAATTAGTAACCATTGAGAGCCACATTAGGGAGAATTACAAGCCTCAATATTTTATGTATTGATTTGTAGGTGAGACTGCGGTCATTACAAAATTACTTAACATTTCAAAAAGTGAGGATTGGCTCAGTTCAATTACCAGTAATACATGGATAATAACAATATCCATCTCAAAAGGTAATTGTGAGATTTTCAGAAGCTAAGCCATGCAAAATCTCTAGAACAGTGCCAGCCACAGTGAGAGTTCAACAAATATTTACTGCTACAATAAATTAGTTATCTCCGATAACCAAGATGAAGGAGAACAGTAAGGATACCACAGATCACATACCCATGAGAAGATCTGTCTCTAAATAATTAATTTGGTACATTGTTATGGTTCAACTTCTACAAAGGCTATACGGTGGGAATAAATTGTAGAAAATGGACTTCAGAAGATTTAGAACACTGACTTATTGATCATTTTAGAATTTGAGGTATTACTGGAGAAATAGCATCTTAATAATATAGAGCAAACTAAGCAAGAAATAAATATATATCTTTGTTGTCATTTGAGGTAGATTTCCTTGTACTGTGATGGGGGATGGTGAAGAAGGCAGTAGAAAAATGAGGAAGATCCCTTAGATGCTCAAATGTTAAATGGCAATAGTATTTCCCAGACAGAGCACTGGGAAATGATGATGATTGTCATGCTGCTCCCTCTCTCTCCTTGCCAATAGTAAAGGCATGAGGACATAATGAATGTAGAGAAAGTGTTTCAAACCAGAGTAAGGAGAATTTGGAGAGTTACCTAAGCTCCCTAGGCCTCAATGTCTTCATCCGTAAGCTGGTAATAGTCGTAGTGTTAATCATAATAATGCATACATACATACATTAATGGATTGCAGTTATAATTAGCAACACTATAGGTAAAGTATCCTAATGAATACAAGAACCCTGACGAATAGTAGTTGTTGTGTTATATTGAAAGAGAAGCTGAGGTCCAAATTCTGTTCCACTATAAAATAGGTGCATGATATTGGAAAAGTCATACCAATTCTCTAGGCTCAGTTTATTCACATAACAGATAAAGCCTGTGGCTGCTCATGAAAAATCTGTCTACTTACAAATGTTCAGTGTCTCACTCCTCTACAGAGAATGAGAACTGTGGTGAAGCACTTGCTATGTCACTCAATATTTAATAGACATTTATATATTCTTCAAAGACTCTGAATTATGAATTTTAGTCCTAAAATACCTTTCCCTTAGACTTACCAGTTTTATCCCATAATATAGTAACATGTGTCTGTGAATGCATGTCATATGCACATATGTAAACCAATGTATACTTGTGTGTGATGAATATTGGACAGAACAATAAGCAAAAATAATTGGGACATTCAAAACTTAGGAGAGTTCCTCAGGAATCTTACTCTGAATGCCAATTATATAGCATTTGTCAGTTGTGACTGTTGATATGTGGAAATTTTGAGTGAGTCTCAAGCTTCACTCAGTAAACTATGTTGTGAAATTAACATATATTTTATGAAGGTCTAGAATATTAGTGGCTCTTCTATTTTTAATTTAATGAGCGAATATAAAAATGATTAGATTTATAAATGGTAGATAGGACCCAAATTTAGTTCATCTTGTCTCCTTCAAACTCTAGTTCAAGTTTGCTGTTTAGTATTTAAGTACAGAGATTTTTTTTTTTTTTTTTTTTCATTTCTGTAGGAACCTATGAAAAGCAAATTGATGAATCCTTAGGGCATGCCATGGTGTCCTGGTCCACTTCTGTGAAAGCCAATGTCTTCTTTGGGATATGTTACTTATATCCAATAACTAATTAAAATCATCAATATAAAATGAACTTCGTGTTTTAGTAATTAATTAGGAAATTATTTCAAGATTGAGCTGTTGATAATAGCCATCTTAGAGTATAATGATTCAATCAGCAATAATGTCAAAAAAATTATATTTTGAAATGCTGGTTTTGTCATAATATGCTGTTGAACATCTATTTAGCTTGTATTTAGGCTGTTCTGTTGTTTACATATGTAATTCTGTCTGGTATTACATGGTGTTGATTGTGTCTACCTCCCCTACCTAAGCATGGGCCCATGTCTTACCATTCTTTACTATGCCCCACAACATCTATTATTTACTTCAAGAGCTAATAAACATATCACCACTTTTGAAGTAGCTCACCCAACACTCGGCAACAGAGTAAGCATTCAGGAAAAGAAAACGTTGTCCAGGCGTGGTGGCTCACGCCTGTAATCCCAGCACTTTGCGGGGCCGAGGCGGGCAGATCACGAGGTCAGGAGATAGAGACCATCCCAGCTAACATGGTGAAACCCCGTCTCTCCTCAAAATACAAAAAATTAGCTGGGCATGGTGGCGGGCGCCTGTAGTCCCAGCTACTCAGGAGGCTGAGGCAGGAGAATGGCGTGAACCCGGGAGGCAGAGCTTGCAGTGAGCCCAGATGGCGCCACTGCACTCCAGCCTGGGCAACAGAGCAAAACTCCATCTCCAAAAAATAAATAAATACATAAATAATAATAATAGAAAATGTTTTGAAATTTTACTAGAATGAAAAAGTGTGATAGTATGGATTTATCTTCTAACTTTTGAAATCTTAGGAGAATTGCTAAACTGTTCATGCTTCAGTTAAAACAAACACAAAACAAAACAAAAACAAAATTAAATTATCTCCCAAAAATGAAAGTCCATTTTACTTTATGAAACCCTTAAGAATTTTTACATACTGCCTAAGAAAATATCTAGTGATGTTTCTTATGGCAAACTATTCTTTAGTTCAACGTAAAGCAATTATAAATAGAGAAACACTATGCATACATTAATATAAGTATGATTGAGTATTTAAGGCAGACATAGAGCACCTTTATAAAGAAGTTCACGAATCTTCAAGGTTCCATGTGTGGTCTGTAGTCTTGGTTTTAGAAGGTTGGTCTGGCTCTCTGCCACTGCCAGCTTCCCATATTAGGTACAAGATTAAATGAAAAGCTGAAAAGAAAAACAAATAGGTTCAAAAGTTCAGAAACACAAAAGACTTGGGCAGGTGTTTAGAGAGACCAGTGCTTAATATTATAGACTTCTAAATCAGAGATAAGGCTTGATATCAGGCACTGATACCTACTAGATTCGTAATGTTAAGTGCTTTATTTATTGTCTGAAATTTAGTTAATTTATCTGTAATATAAAATTACTATTATGTTCTTTATCAGATTGTTGTTAGATACGATCATTTATGGCATTTATGAAAATGTATTAGATACGTTTATTATTTGCATTTTTTGGAGATATAAGAGAGGAACTTTGATGTTAGTAATTCCCAAGAGAATTTTCTCCAGCGATCATGCTTTCATGTAAAGTCTTTCATCATTTGAATTCTTTTTAAAATTTTTTTTTAATGTTTATTTTAGTTTCAGGGGTACATGTGCAAGTTTCTTATATAGGTAAATTACATGTGATGGGGTTTGGTTGTACAGATTATTTCATCACCCAGGTAATAAGTGTGGTACCCAATATGTAGCTTTTCGATCCTCACCGTCCTCCCATCCTCCACTCTCAAGTACACCCCAGTGTCTATTGATCTCTTCTTTGTGTCCTTGTGTATTCAATGTTTAGCTTCCACTTAAAAGTGAGAACATGCAGTATTTTGTTTTCTGTTTCTGCATTCGTTTGCTTAAGATAATGATCTCCAGACCCCTTCCTTACACCATATACAAAAATCAACTCAAGATAGATTAAAGACTTAAATGTAAAGCCTAAAACTATGAAAAAAAAAAAAAACCCTTGAAGAAAACCTAGGAAATACTATTCTGAATATCAGCTCCAACAATGATTTCATGACAAAGATGTTAAAAGCAACTGAAATCAAAACAAACATTGACAAATAGGACCTAATTAAACTAAAGAGCTTCTGCACAGCAAAAGATACTATCAACAGAGTAAGCAGACAACTTACAGAATGGGAGACAGATATTTGCAAACTGTGCATCTGACAAAGGTCTAATATCTGGAATCTATAAGAAATAAATAAATTAACAAGCAAAAAACAAACAAGAAAAAGTGGACAAAGGAAACAAACACTGTTTTGTTTTTGTTTTTGTTTTTGAGAGAGTCTCACTCTGTCGCCCAGTCTGGAGTGTGGGGTGCCATCCTGGCTCACTGCAACCTTCACCTCCCAGGTTCAAGCAATTCTCCTGCCTCAGCCCCTGAGTAGCTGAAACTTCATGTGCGTGTTATCACACCCAACTACAGGTGCATGTCACCACACCCAGCTAATTTGTTGTTGTTGTTGTATTTTTAGTAGAGATGGGGTTTCACCATGTTGGCCAGGCTGGTCTCAAACTCCTGACCTCAAGTGATCCACCTGCCTCGGCCTCCCAAATTGTTGGGATTACAGGCATGAGCCACTGTGCCCAGCCAACACTTTTCAAAAGCCGACATAAATGTGACCAACAAGCATAAGAAAAAAATCAACATCACTAACCATTAGAGAAATGCAAATCAAAACCACAATGAGATATCATTTTGTATGAGTCAGATAACTATTAGTAAAAAGTAAAAATAAAATAACATATTGGCAAGGTTGCAGAGACAGGGAACATTTATACATTACTGGTGGGGATGTAAATTACTTCAGCCAATGTGGAAAGCAGTTTGGTGATTTCTTAGAGAAATTAAAGCAGAACTGCCATTCAACCCACCAATCCCATTATTAGGTATATACCCAAAGGAATGTAAATCATTCTACCATAAAGCTACATGCATGCATATGTTCATTTCAGCACTATTCACAACAGCAAAGACATGAGTCCACCTAGATGCCCATCAGCAGTGGACTGGATAAAGAAAGTTTGGCATATATGCACCATGGAATACTACACAGCCATAAAAAGAATAAGATCATGTCCTTTGCATCATTTGAATTCTGATCTTAACTATTTATATGCCAGGGTGTAGAAAGCTGTAAATCCTCTCTGCCCTACATTATGTTGTTTTCAAGATTTATATCAGAGGATGGAATAAAGACCCAGAATGCCTACCTACCAGATACATAGATGACATAATACTGACAGAAGTAACAAATACACTGGATGGCAAAATCAACAGGCCAGAAAAATGGGCACAGACACATAAAAAGTATAAAATCTAATAGGGATTGAGATAAATATTCATATTTGATTCCCACCCAGTAAATGAACTATACATTTTCAAGGTAAAGGAGATTGGTTCTGGGGAAATATCAGGATTTGTGAATTGACCACATGCTTTCTCTATGCTGACATCACTACTATTATATTAATTGGGTCCAAAACATATCTTCTAGTTGTTGCTCTTGTTTTCTTATCCTTTGGAGTTCATCTATTCTACCATATCTACTCATTCCTACTTCTATCTATAGATTGGAACCTATAGATTGAAATGACTGTTTTAAGAATATGAGTATTTAATACTTAATATGTATATTAGATGCTATTTCCTCTCCTAAAATATCAACTAAACTAAAAGATCAAGAACTAGGAAAAGTAAGTTTTAACAGTCAGAGAAACCTGTATTTGTATTCTTATATACACAAATACACACGTATTCAGATTCTGTCATTTGCTAGCTGTGTGCTTTGCTTGTATAACTTTTATGAGCCTCAATTTTCTCTTCTGTGAAATAGGGGTAAGCAATACATATACCATAGAATCTGTGATATATTTAAAACTTTCAGAAGGCTTTTAACTCCCTTCCTTCTCCTTCATGGAAGGCAGCTGCTAAGATTATAAAATAATTTGCTCTAAATGAGGTGAACTTGGGTCTCCTTGTGAGCACTATATTGAAACAGTAAATAATCAATGTAAAGAGAAGGTGAACTAGGATAGTGTGAAATAGGGGCCCTGAATATAAATAAAATGGTTAAGAACCAAAGGATAGTTAGATGAGAAAATAAAACTTGGTGCAGGGTAGGGCTGGGCATAAAGTTTGTCTTCAAATACATAAAGGAATGTGATACAGAAGAGTGAGTCTATTGCTGCAAAGAACAGAAGTAGGAATCAAGGGTAAAAGTTACTAAGGGACTGCTTCGGGTTTACTATAAATAGGAATTATTTATTATAAGTAAGAATTTAGATGGAAAACCTCAAGCATTTGATGAAAAATGGTCAGATGTACTATAGAGACATCCTCACACTGGGTAAAAATAAATGAGCTGGAGGTGACAGCATTCATTTCATGTAAATCATATGTGAATATAAAGATACAAAATTAATTCATTATAAGCCTGTAAGTCTATTATTTCATGATAGATGACACAGAAGTTCCTGATACTTGTAAGAAAGAACAATAAGTGATGGCAATTGTGGAATCTCTGTGTCTTAGTCTGTTTTGTGCTCACTGTAACAGAATACCTAAGACTGGATAGCTTATAATAAACACAAACTTATTTCTCACAGTTCTGGAGGATGGGAAGTCCAAGATCAAGGGACCAGCATCTGGTGAGGGACTTTTTGCTGGGTCCACACATGGCAGAAGAGTAAACAAACTAGGTGAACACTGCATAAAGCATTTATTATAAGGGCCTCAATCTCATCTATGAGGGGGGATCCGTTATGCTAATCACCTCTTAAAGACACTGCTTCTTAATACTATCACATTCAAATGATAGCACTCTGCTTTGGATAACTTGAAATATATACTTGTAAGACATGCAGTTATTGCCTCAAGTATCATCACCTCTAAAATAGCAGGGCCTTAGCCCTCTCAAAATTTCTCCAAGTTATATGCAGGAGTAACCAAAAGTATGTCTCACTTGTATTCAATTAAACCTATCAGCAGCAGCGTACGTCCCCAGGTTTCTGTCCTGTTCTTACTCTTATAATTTTGTTTTCCTGAATACGCATCTCCTGAGCAAACCAGAGTAGCCTCACAGCAGCCACTGCAGCCATGGGAACATCATGTCGAGCGATGAATGTTCATCTGGAAGTTCCCAAGGCTGAGTTCCATGGCCCGCGGTTTCATGCAGAAACAAGACCATCTTCCGCATCTCCAGGCCATTGTTTTGTTGCATGGGCCCTGATGCAGGTTTTCTCATGCTCAGAATTTCCCAAAGTCCCAACTTAGCAATGCCATCAGCCCTCTGCCTCTACCCTACCCTGTCAGTTCAAAACCAAGCCAAGAGGCCAATTTGAAACAGGCTCCACACCAGCTCCATCCTACCCTTCTACCCCCTTTTCCTTTCTTTCTAATTCCTTGCTCCTGCCCAACCCAACGAAGACCAATTCTGTTTCTAGTTCCCAGTCACTAAATAAAAGCATCAATGCATAAAACCAAATAGATGTGGTTGGTAGAGATTTATGTTGAGAATGCAAATAGGCAGTATGTTGGTGATGATATTTAGAAGGGGGGAAATTATTGTTTATTTTAGCAGCAGCTGGCCCAAATATCCTGTTTCATTTTTTTTTTCAAGAGGAAGGCAGATTGCAAAGCCTTTTAAGATAACTTCAAATGTGCTAATATTATAATTCTATAAAGAGATCTCTTTAATGCTCTATAGAAATAGGCCATTAAATTTGCATGTCTAAAGGAACTTTTCAGTAATTACTTTGCTTAAACGCAATTAGTATATCAGCCCATGTAACTGGCAAGAAAAAGGAGGACAAAGTAATTTCTTTCTGTGTGTGTATTAGAGAGGAATAAATCAGTCTCTTTTAACAGCTATACCTATATTTTAATCTGTCTTTATAATGTGAAATGGTAAATTGCATTGACCTATTTTTAAAGGGCTTATCTGCTTGGTCTGCAGTCTTAAATAGAGACTGATTTAAGAGTCTCCCTTAGAGGGAAATTGAAGATAATAGAGTTAATATTTCAATAGTTCTGTTTCTATGTGTCTTTTCTAGAGAAAGGAGGTTTCTTCTTTTCTGTCTCTCACCTTTCTATCCCCATGAAGTAACTTAAATGCAGTAAAACATTTCTTCTGTTAATCATGTTTTTGGGGCCTATTGCTTCAACAAGTACATGACCGTATAAATTCTAGTGCCATAATTTTACGAAGTACAGGCTCTTCTTTCTACCTGGTTTATCAGAGTAGGTTTGCAGTGGCTATTCCAAAAGCAGGATTTCTAGGAACATCTGGCAGAGATGTACTTAAATATTTCACTGAATAGCTGTTTGAGTTTGTACAAGGAACTTAACCTATTACTTCCTACTCTCACCATCCATGAATATGATTAAATATTCTATCCTTCCCACACTTTTAAATAAGAATCAAATGAGATACTGGACTGGAAAATATTTATTTATCCAATCTTTAAATACTGTTTACTTTTAAACACCATGTAATTGTGTTTAAAATAGTATTATTTGTAAAGCAAATAGTGTCCTACGCAAACCTCTGGTGTTTACTTTGTGGGGGCACTCTTTATAATGTTTATAAATATCAATCCATTTAATTTTCAAAACGGCCAGGTGAGTTGCAGCTATTACTATCCACATTTTCTAAATGAAAAAACAAAGGCACAGAGAGGTTAAGTAACTTGCACAACTTTTCCCAGCTAGTAAGTAGCTGAACTGAGATTTTAATACAATCCATCTGGATCTGAAATACATCCCCTTAACCCCTCTGCTGTGCTGCTTCTCACTTTGAAAACTCCAGTATGTTGTACCAATTTTAGACACTATAATATTACTTTTTACTTTAATTGCTTTACTCTCAAATAGGGATAGTCATACGCTGAAGGTTTACAATGTTGTGTCAAGGGTGTACTTCCAGGTGCAGCCTAAGCCACAGAAAATTTATTAGAAGATTTGAGGAAGAAATAAATAATTAAACTGTTAAATTATTTAAAGTGTTGCCTTTATTTTTAAATAATCACAAATATTTTTAAAGAATAAAGCAAAAATCACAAAATTTTCATAGCAAAACATGAAAATTCAAATAATTTTAATGTGCAGAACAGAGAGCTATATCCCCATTAGATGCACCTTTTGATGGAAATGATGGACAAGGACGAGAAGCCTTAGACATGGTCAGCACCTCACTGAGAACAAAAACAAAATTGATAATAATGATGTGTTTCTGAGTTATATATGGGATTTCTTATGTGGTACCCAGCAGACAGCTTTATGATTCTCATATATCTTTCCATTTCATGTTAGTTCCCTACTAGATTTTAGATCGCCAAAAAGGATTCTCTGGAATTGCACCAGGACAAGACACTCATCTGCAGCTGTTGAGAGTATCACAGCTGATGGATTATAGCTATGTCTTCGATGAAAACTGCCCTCAGCTGGCTGCCAAGAAGAGCCTCACTGAAAATTATGCCTCTCCTGGAGGTAGCTGTGGCCAATGCCTGGCTGATGTGGAGATACAAAGGCTAAGGCCTATACCTCAATTTGGGAAAACTCTGAAAGGCCAGCCCAGCTGGAGCTTCCAATAAGGGGTGAGGCCTCAGTTGCATCCCCATGGTAGGCCAGCTCCTTTCTCTGCCTGTGTCCTCCATACTTCCTTAAAGATTTATCTCAGAGCATACTCCCCCAAAACCTTTGCATGCAACTCTGTCTCAGAGACTGTTTCCAGGGAATCCAACCTAAGGCAACTGCTCTTTGGAATGTTCAGCTCCTGTGGTGTGGACTTGACAGATTAATTGACCATGATCATTGTTTAAAAAAAAAAAAAAGTCCACAATGTTGAAGAGCAAAGTTAAATGAGAATGAAATCATCATGTTTTCAAGTGTCAGGATGGGCTCTACAAAGTAACTCAAAGCCATGTTCAAATGTGAGGATTAGAACCAGAGCATATGAGGGAACGAGATCTGGCTACTCAAAGAGAAGACATGGCTGGTACCACTTAACTGAGGTAGACAGTCTTACTGGCACAGGGGTTCTTTTCAAGGAGTGAGAACAGTCCTGTGTTAAAGGCATGATGCATGACTCAGAGATGGACAGTCCAGAAGCAAAAAAAAATCAATATGAGAGTGTACAAATGGACTCAATAAGAAAATGACAATAATACTACAGTATTCTTACAAGGCAGAAGAAAATATCCTAGTGAATTGCTGAACTATTCCTGACATTGTCTTCATTGCGAATCTTGTTATTGATTAGTTGTTGCCTATATAGGTCCCATGCTCACCACTTATTCCTAAGGATTTTGTCATCTTTACATAATAAATAAATCAAACATTTTCTGAAAATTACTCTCAAGCAATGGCAAAAATAGAGCATGAGATGTATAACCAGCTTCTCATCTCAGACAATGAGCGGTTATTAAATGGCTCTGAAATGAGTTAATCTCCATAAGCCCTATTTTTCTTCTCTGTAAAATGAGAAAAAATAATTATATGAATATTACAGACTTATTGCTAACCTTAAATGAGTTATTGCAAGTGAAAATTATCTCTACAATTGACAAAAATGTTTATTTTTAATCACTAAAAGAAGATTTTATAAAAAAATTAAGCATAGCAATTTTTAATTCATTCCTCAAGAAAATCAGAAACAGTATTGCACTGAAAATAACACTAAATAAAATATAAAAATAACTTCCATAAAAGGTACATGATATTAGAAACTACCAAGTCAAAGCAGATGAGAAAATGGAAAGCAACAGGTAAGTGAAGAGGGAAGTTGCTTTTGCTCTGAGGGAATTTGCAAATTGTAGCACATTTGAATTTTCATTTTGATGACCAGCCAAGGCAAGAGGGATAGAAATCTAATGGAGGAAATACAATGGTGAGGATTCTAGTAGCACAAAGTTCTCATAGTAATTTGAAACACAAAAAAGCTGCATTCTCAGAGTTAAAGTGAGTCAATCAGACTTCATACTAATTTGTAGCCTGCACTTCACATTGCAGGGCTAGTTCTACTAACATCCAACTTTGATTCAAGATGGCTTTCAGGCCAGGCATGGTGATACATGCCTGTAATCTCAGCACTTCGGGAGGCCGAGGCAGGTGGATCACCCGAGATCAGAAGTTCGAGACCAGCCTGGCCAATATGGCGAAACACTTTCTCTATTAAAAATACAAAAATTAGTGAAGTGTGTGGGCGTGCACCTATAATCCCAGCTACTTGGGAGGCTGAGGCAGGAGAATTGCTTGAATCCGGGAGGCGGAGGTTGCAGTGAGCTGAGATTGTGCCACTGCACTCCAGCATGGTTGACAGAGCAAAACTCTGTCTCAAAAAAAAAAAAAAAAGAGAGAAAGAAAGAAAGATGGCTTTGATTGGGTTATGTCCCAGGCACCTAGGGCATAGTTATATCCAAGTTTTACCTGGAGGAAGTTGCATTCGTGCTGTAGCTCAAGTATGAACCACTCACATACCCATGGAGGCACAGGAGGAAATGCAATATCAGAGGAAGCCACAGAGAAAACAAAGTCTTCACGTATGGGAATCACTGGAAAAATACTAAAAAACATAGTGCTTATAATACATAAAAGAACAACATTTTCTAATATCTGCAGAAAATAGCAAAGTATAAAAAAAGTCATTATGCATTTGAAAGAGAGCTAAATAGACTTGAGAAATTAAAAGTACAATAGCTGTAAAAAAAACTTTCAAAGGCCCCACCTCCTAGGACCATCACCTTGAGGGTTAGGATTTTAACATGTGAATTCTAGGGGGACACAAACCTTCAGACCATAACAACATTTGTTGGAAAATGAGTCAAAAGGATGTGCTATATGCACTTCACTTATTTGCCTTTTTATGTGGAGAATAATATAATGTACTCCACAAAACATTGTCTTTTTTGCATCCATTATAATGTTTATATAAAATTAGTTAAAATTGCACAATAATTACCACTTAAAAGGTGTTTCTATGTGACTGGCTCTAAATTGGGCTTGTTAAATATATGATTCCATTTAATCACATATTGTTAACCTCATTTGAAGATAAGGAAACAGGCTCAGTATTACACTGCTAGTCATTAAAAAGTAAGGATTTAAATTCTCGTCTGACTTCAAAGCACATCCTCATAATCATTATTCTCTAATTTTATTTTTTTAAATTGTTCCTTTCATGTTTGAGGAAAGTATAGGTGCCACACCTGGAAAGGAGTGAAAAATATGCTGACATAACAGTTATCTGTCATATTTATTAAGCAGTGAGCTACTTCTGTACATTGCCCTAATTTTTCAAGAATAATAATTTATAATTAATATTTATTCAATTAAGCAGTCAACTTGTACTTAGTGGTTAAGATAAATTTATATTTAATTTGATTATTTAATAGAGATAACTGCTTCATACATTTTTTATATTAGAGAAAGCATAATTACTGCCAATATTGATCTACTGGTATTTATTTTTAAAATTTTGAAAAGGTTAGTTCGTTTTACAGTCCCACAAACAGTGTAAAAGTGTTCCTATTTCTCCACATCCTCTCCAGCACCTGTTGTTTCCTGACTTTTTAATGATCACCATTCTAACTGGTGTGAGATGGTATCTCATTGTGGTTTTGATTTGCATTTCTCTGATGGCCAGTGATGATGAGCATTTTTTCATGTGTCTTTTGGCTGCATAAATGTCTTCTTTTGAGAAGTGTCTGTTCATATCCTTCGCCCACTTGTTGATGGGGTTGGTGGGACTATAAACTAGTTCAACCATTGTGGAAGTCAGTGTGGCGATTCCTCAGGGATCTAGAACTAGAAATACCATTTGACCCAGCAATCCCATTACTGGGTATATACCCAAAGGATTATAAATCATGCTGCTATAAAGAGACATGCACACGTATGTTTATTGCGGCACTATTCACAATAGCAAAGACTTGGAACCAACCCAAATGTCCAACAATGATAGACTGGATTAAGAAAATGTGGCACATATACACCATGGAATATTATGCAGCCATAAAAAATGATGAGTTCATGTCCTTTGTAGGGACATGGATGAAACTGGAAACCATCATTCTCAGCAAACTATTGCAAGGACAAAAAACCAAACACCGCATGTTCTCACTCATAGGTGGGAATTGAACAGTGAGAACACATGGACACAGGAAGGGGAACATCACACACTGGGGCCTGTTGTGGGCGGGGGGGGGGGGGGGGAGGGATAGTATTAGGAGATATACCTAATGTTAAATGATGAGTTAATGGGTGCAGCACACCAACATGGCACACGTATACGTATGTAACTAACCTGCACGTTGTGCACATGTACCCTAAAACTTAAAGTATAACCAACCAAACAAAAAATAAATATGGACATTTAAAACTATAAATTTCCTTCTAAGTATAGCAATAGCATTTCTTTAGCTGCATCCTGCTATTTTTGTTATCTTTATTATCTTTATCTTTATTATCTTTATCATCATTTATCTTTATCTTTATTATCATTTAATAAGAAATACTTTCTAATTCTTTTGTTATTTCCTTTTCATTCCAAAGTTATTTAGGAGGAAACTGATTAATTTCCAAATATTTGGGGATGTTCTAGATATCTTATTGAGTTGTGTAAAAAATCCAGCCATGGTATGAAAACATGTGAATCCAATCCTTTTAAAGTTAACAAGACTTGCTTTATGGCCCAGCAGATGGTCCATCTTAGTAAGTATTTCATTGTGCACATAAAAGGAATACATATTCCGCAAAAAAAAAAAAAGAAAAAAAAAGTTGAGTTCACATTTGTTAATTTGAAAATCTGGAGAGCGACTGTGATGACCATTCTGGTCCTTATACTTTATCACTTACCACCATTATTGACCAGGCAAGCGTAGTATTTCCGATCTGGGCCTGTGAACAGAGAGGTGTCTATATGGGTTCACTTGGGAAAGGTTCTGAGAAATTGGAACTATGATGATTACCTTCCTTTTATTTGTGTAATGAAATGAGAAAATTTTATAAATTTGAAAAATGTGACAAGTTGGAAAATACACTCCAGAGATAGTATTCATCTAAAAAAAAAAAAAACAGTGTTCACAGAATTAGTTTAGAAGTCAGGGATTTGGACTCTGACCATACTTCTACACAAAAAATATTGGCTATTCTTCTCCCTGAGCAACTGTCAACCTAGGTGTAACCCAGTGGTGCTGAATTTAGAGGCATGACATTCCCAGTGTCTTGTTGGAGTGGGGATGGGGCTGCCTATTTAAGATTTGAAACAGCTCCCAGCCATGGTTGGAATCCTGAACACATTTCATTATTGACAAGTGAGGGGTCAGCCCCTAATAGAAACAAGCAGGCAAGCAGAAGGATGGTTTGAAGTGGTCTGGTGACATTGTTGGGAGGGTTGTAGAAGGTTCCAGCCTGAAACAAGTCAATTACAGTGTTCACAACCATCCAGCTGCTGTGTCTATAGAAGGATACCCCAAGTCAGATGTGCTGTCAGAACCCAAGAAGATAATAATGCCACAAAGGGGACAGGCAAAATAGAAAAGATTATTCTGAAGGGCCATTGCCTCAAAGGTGATAGGAGGCTCTTATTACTGAGACAGATCAGCTCTCCACCTCTGTCAAGTTTCTTGAGCATAAGATTGAGGACCTCACTGAGCCAGCCTTCTTTGCTTTCTTGATATCAGTGCCTGAGGAGGGGTTGGGACTAGGCTGATGGGGCTGAGGACCTCACTGAGCCAGCTTTCTTTGCTTTCTTGTTATCAGTGCCTAAGAAGGGGTGAGACTAGGCTATGGGACTGGGGTTGACATTATCCTATTAAAAGAAGAAAGAAATCTGTGAGGGGAATGGAGGATCTCGCTCCAGTTGTCCCTGTTCCTGTCATGACTGCCTCCTCACTCTGTAGTTGCAAGGCCTCACAGAGGAGCCTCAGCTTTTTCTTATCTGTCTTTAGCATCAACATTCACACAGAATCATACATTGTGAACTAGAGTGCTTCCACAGATAAGAGAAACGCTGCTTTAAAAGATCTCTTTAATTAATTCATTTGTTCTTCCTCAACAGACACTTATTAATCACCAGGATGGTTAAAAATACTATGAGACAATCTAGCATTCACCATTTAAAAAGTCTACATATTTACATCAGTAGAAGATATTTGCCAAAATAATTAAAATTCAGTTAAATGTGATGAGTATCTCTCCACAAATAAGGCACTAACAGAATTAAAGATAAAAGATCACTTCACACGCACACACACAGATCTTATTAATACAAACTGAAAATGAATCTTCAGAATCTATGTCTTTTACTTTAGAACATTGGGACATTGGTTTATTTCCTTAAACTTATCCAATTTCCAAAGGTTATTGATTGTGTTACTGACCACATTTGTAAATTCTTTCATTACACTAGAATGTAATCCTTTAGTATCTAAAGACTGAATATCATTTAAAGGGTCAAAGTATTCCCTTTCTATCTTCTCTTCTGTAGTGAGCTTCAACTCCCTCTTTCTCTTTTTTATGTCTCCTTGTTAAGGAAACAAAAGTAAACAGTAGTTGAGTATGTGTGTTATTTCCATCAGGTTAACAAAAATGTGAGTCCTTCTTAAATAGTTCCCCATTGTTCAGTTCATGTTCTTGTCTGATATTAACAAATTTAATTTCTCTTATTGTCTTGGGCTATTTTCATAGATCTCAACACAGTCTGAGCTTTGGGGTATCCTGACTGTATTGCTACCGACCTGGATGCTCTGCCTAAGGCATTTGTTTCACATTAAGAGTTCATGATTCTAGTGATCTCTCTGCATCCATTCTCCTTCCTTTTGTATGTGTTGTTTTAAAGGCTAACTTCTGAGAGCTCTGTATGTAGTCAACGTGTTCTCTTCTCTTTTCATCTTCTGTGGAATTATCAGAGTTTCACTGTAGAAAATTGCATCGTTTTTGTATCAAATTTTATTTAAATGTATTTATATAACAAGAGAATGAATATGGATTTACTGTAAAATTAATACAGAAATTTAGAAAATAAAAAGATAAATTTTCCCTGTGCCCATAACAATCCCAATTCCATACCCAGAGGTAGTTGTCATTCTTACTTTTATGTTTCAATATCACTTTATAGTGATGTTGGCATTTAAAATGGCAGAAGATATATTATCTGAGCATCTAAACACCGTAACTTTCTAAAATTTTAGTATGTGTTTTGATCCTCAATTTATAAACCAATGTGCCACAATAATTGAAGAAATTATAGTTCCTGATGCTATTGTCCTATATATAGGGCATGATGCTTGGTAAGGTGCTGCAGCTGGCCAGTTTGTGTTGCCATGGAATCCTGGTTCTTTGTTATATAGGCAGAGGATGTGGAACCTGAAAAAGGGGTTGCACTGACGTCACAGTATTGCTGTAGGAATGACATAGGTTATCTAGGATTATCATTTGTTTATATGTTTTGACAGTTAAAGCTCTTTTTAAACCAATGAATTGTTCAAGTATGTATTATATACCTTTTTTATTATAGTGCACTATGGATTTGAAATGTCTAAATGATGGAAATAGCATTGAACTAAAACATGGCAAATCGTGATTATTATGGATAAATGATACATATGTGGGTATTTGGATTTTTAAAAAGCAAACATGTATTGTGCAATTGTTTCATGTTGGTACATATATAGTTCTGCATCACACTATTTAATAGCTGCATGGTGTTGTACAGTTTACATATCACTTGTGATTTCAACAGGAAACACTTTTGGGCAGGGTTAAGGGAACCAGCAAAAGATGGTGAAATACCCAGGTATTAGCAAAGGAAGAAAGCAATTACCACCTCTCGGCCTGAGAAAACAAGGAGAGGATGTTCTTTGTTACTGGAGCCCATTGAATGCTGTGCTCATAGGAGGCTTGCCCAGACTTACCCAGCGGGAAGTCTGGCCATCAGTAGAGGGATGCAGCCATTACCAACCACAGTATGGCAGAGAAGTAGCAGAGAAGAAATAACAGAAATCCCCTCTCACTCTCCAATTCTGTTGTTGCCTCCATGGGCCAATCCAAACCGAAAGCCAGAAGGTAAGGGAACCCCACATCAGCCTCCAAGCAATAAGAGCAGGACAGAGAAAGGATATAGGGGGGCAATCACAGAACAGTGAACATTGCATGTGTAGAAGGGTCATTCTGTAAACCTTTAATAAAGGTTTAATTTTAACTCAGTGCATATTAAAATGTTCTGCAGAATGAGAGATATCTTAAGGAAAGTAAAAAGACAAGCACCAGATTTGGAGAACATATTTGTAAAGATAAAAATATTTTATATATATATATATATATATATATATATAAAATAGAAAAATTACTAACCACAGTATATTTTTAAATGTTACTTTAAGAACGAACAACCTAATAAATCTATCTACCTATTAATATCTATCAGTTCACAGTTACCTTGTGTGTGTGTGTGTGTGTGTGTGTGTGTGTGTGTGTGTTAAAAGCATCTAGACTCTACACAGCAAGTTTTCAGTATACAATACAATATTATTTACTATGATTCTGATGCTGTACATTCGATCTCTAGACTTATCCTGTATAACTGCAACTCTGTAATTTTTGACCTATATATTTCCACATTTTTAAATCCATTCATGTGTTAATAGACATTTAAGTTGATTCCATGTTTTGGCTATTGTAAATAATGCTGCAATAAGCGTGGTAGTACAAATATCTCTTGGATACACTGATTTCATTTTCCTTTCGAAACATACCCAGCGGTGGAATTGCTGTATCATATGGTAGTTCTGTGTTTAACTTTTAAGGAACCTCCATGCTGTGTTAAACTGGCTTTAGCAGTTTACATTTCCAACGGTTGTGTACAAGGCTCTCTTTTCTCCACACTCTCACCAATACCTATCACTTGGTTGTTGTTTTTTTCTCCCTTTTTAAGTTTTATTTTTAAAATAATAGCCATCCCAGTAGGTGTGAGGAAATATTTCATAGTGGTTTTGATTTTTATTTCCTTGATGATTAACGATGTTGACCAATTTTTGCATACCTGTTGGCAACTTGTATGTCTTCTTTGGAAAAACAGCCTATGCAGGTCCTTGGCTCATTTTAAAATCTGGTTATTTGGGGTTTTGTTTCTGGGGGGTTTGTTATTGTTGTTTATGTCGAGTAGTGTGAGTTTCTTATAGATTTTGGATATTAATCTCTTATCAAATACATAGTTTGCAAACATTTTCTCCCAATTTGTAGGCTGCCTTCTCATTTCATTGTTTCCTTTACTCTGAAGGAGCTTTTAAGTTTGATGTAGTCCCACTTGTTTATTTTTGCCTTTTTTGCCTGATATTTTGGTGTGATATCCAAAAAACTCATTGTCAAGGCCCTGTGTTTTCTTCCAGGAATTTCATAGTTTCAGGTCTCAGTAAAGTAATGTTTAAATGATGAACGGTATTTGTAGTCTTAAGATAAATACTTGGTTATGTTTTACTAATTTTTTAATACAGTAAGAAATTTAATTTGATGATTTTAAAAAGTTGTATGTTCATATATGACATTGGGCTATTAGGTTTTTATGACAGTCTTGTGGTACTGGTGTTATAGTAGCCTTGTGATGAATAAGGAAACTTTTATCTTTATTCTTTACTTTGAAACAGCTTAAATAAAAAGAATTATTAGACAACTCATAAGTCCCTTACATGATGATTTGAATTCACAAAGTAAGCAGATGTCATTTAAAACAGTACTGCTTTGAATATTTTTTTAGTTGTTTTTAGTTTGTTAAGGTATTTTACTTCTTTTTCCAGATGTTTTTGTCACTTTTGTTGTCCTAGAAAATGATTCTTTTATTTAAATTTTTAAATATATCACCATAAATTTGCACATAATGCGATCTTATTTTTCATTTTCTCAGCATCTGTAATTATGTCCTGTTTCTTTTTCCTAATGTTATTAGTGAATTATCTTTTTTCTCATTAATCAGACTTGCTAGCATTTTTAATATTTTGTTTATTAATGTTTTCCAAAAATTCATCTTTTAGCTTTCTGCTGTTGTTGTTCTCTGTATTATGAAGCCTGGATTTATCATTGTTTATATTCATTCTCTCTATATTCTTGGAATTATTTTCAACATCTCTAATTAAAGGCTTAATCTATTATTGATTTTTTTCATTTTCTAATATATGCAGATAAGGCTATAATTGTTTCTCTGAGAATCAACTTGGAGGGAAAGATAGTAAAAGAATAGTTTTTAAAATGCTTTTCATTTTTACTTATATAATAGGATGAGATTAAAATGAAAGTTTTGGCTGAAACTCGAGAACATTAGAAATTACATCTCAGGGTAAGATAACCCTACAAAGAATAATTTTCAATCAGATATTTGTAAGACTTTAGGCAACTGTTAAGTTCCTCACTCACATCTAGGATATTAAAGGGTCAAGAGTTTCATTTGGTAAAAATTGTGGAAAATGATTTCTCTGGATTGAACTTTGCTGAAGAATCACAACCACTGTCTCTCTCCTACAAGGAAGAAGAGTGGGGAGTGTGCTACATCCCAGCTGCACATCACTGGAAATGGGATTTGAGGTAATGACTAGTTTAACCTGTATTCCCTGCAGTTAGAAGGACAGTATTGGTAGCCTGGGGTCTGAGTCTAGACTAAGAAATGAACGTGCAGCAAGCTGTAGTGGCTTTTGTGGCAGCAAAGTCATGACCTGAAGTTTGGTGGGAAACTGTTCTTCCACAGTTTATTGGGAAAAAGACTTGTAATTTCCATTGACCAGACCTTTATAGAGAGGCAGCATCATCTCTCTCCCAATCCCTTCATCCAACTGCACCAGCTAATTAGAGGACCTGATTAGCTAGAATGAGAGAAGGAGTAAAAGAATTAGGGGAGGAAAAAGAAAGGAAGCCAATCAGCTTCCTTTCTTTTGTTGTTTGTCCACAGTAGGACCTACAAGGGAAAGGGGGAAATGGCTGAAATCAAGGTTAGATTCTTTGATGATGACATAGGACTGTACATTTTAGGGGCTGAATTGAGACTCTGGTAAATGAATAACAGGAATTATTAATTTATAATAAATCATGAGGCTACCCAGTTTACCTGAATAGGGAAAAGGGGAAGAAATATCTCCACTCAACAACTGTAAAAGACAATGAGAAGCAAAAGTAGAATCACTTTATGACTACATCCCATGAGTCATGTTTGTTCCCATTATAGTTATATTGGCTTGACCTGATGATTTCTGAGAGGAGGTGTTAACGTCCCCTATTATGGTTATGTCTGTATCTACTAGCCCTTATATATTTCACTGGGTTTGCTTTAGCATATTTTAAACTGATACAGCTAGGAGAATAAAGACTCCTAACTGTTTTATAAGTTCCTAGTAAAAGGGACTTTGTGTCATAATAAAATAAGCCTCTTTACCCAAATAATTGATCTTCACATTGAATTCTATTTTTGTATCATATCACTGTTGCCACAGCCATTTTAAAAATAAATTTTACTAGATATTTTTTTTTCATCCTGCAGTTTTAAACAGTGTATCATTTTGTTTGGGACGTGTCTCTTAAAAATACCATTTAGTAACTTGGGTTGTCTGTTTGTTCTTATTCTGGTTTCTTTTTTCCTTTTTTCTTTTTTCCTCTTTTTTTCTTTTTTCTGTTTAACTTTTTAAATTCAATCCAACATTATCTCTCTCGTAGAAAAATTTATACCTCCATATTTATTTTGATTACTTTTTATGTATTTTTAAATTACTTACTATTTTTTAAAATTATTTTGACATAAACAAATATGGTAAAACATTTTAGGTTATTTGTTTACCATGTAATTTTGTTACCTAAGTTGTTCTCTTGAGATTTTGGTCAGGATTCTCTATCCCAAGTGGTAGATGCACGACTCAAAATAATATAAGAAAATAATGTATATGTGTTTATGTGCAGGCTGAAGCAAGAAACACACAGAACAATGAGAGGAAAGCTACCCTCAGTGTTGACAGAATATCAGGGCTTAAATAGCATCAGAGTAATCTCTCCACCTTCCTGTCGCCAAGCTTAGCTTCCTCTCTTTATTGTCATCATTTTCTCAGCCTTCTTATTCTTGCAGCTCCTACTTGAATAGTGATGGCTTTAGGCTCATATGCTTATAATTGTAAATCCTGTGGGATGAAAGAGTTCTTTTCATCTTTTCCTCAGTAAAACAAAATTGCAGGAAAGGATTCAGATGAACTTGGTTTTGATCACGTTAGAACAGTTATGTTGCTTGGGAATTGAGTCACCATGACTGAAAAGAGAGGTTCTGTTAATGGGAGAATAAGGGAAGGAATTACATTGCAAGGGAAGACATCACATTTTCAGGAGGCCTCATTGATTCTGGATCAATCTTGTTTACTCTACTGTTTAGACATTTTACAATCTATGTTCATTATCTTAGTGACTTACATTAAAATTTAATACATATTTGAAGATATACCTATTTTTCTACATGTATCTTGATTGGTTTTAGTATCTAGATCCAGTTCCAAATGCAACAGAAGCTTCAGCATGTTTCACATCTCCTCATGCACATCCACTCACATCCACCTACCGTGTTGGTATCACCGAATTGTAAAAAGTTCATATTGTTTTCAATTTTATGAGATATGTGCCAGTAATTATTTGCTTTCACTCTACTCTTCCTGTCCTGTTACGTCTCAATAATAGTAATTTTTTCTGGACTTGCCTTGCTGTTGAAAATTATCAACCCAGCATGTGGTGTTGAGTTTCATTAATATGGCCAGTAACTGGAAATGCTTATGGGCAATTTCCAATGCGGTTATCTGCAGAAAATCTACTTATGGTAGACATTTGTTTGCATAGTAAACATGCACCTAAAAACTCTGGGGTTCATTAAATCTATGCATAAACAAGTTCAGTTTTAACTTCTGAATCAAAACACCTAATTCAGAAAGCTCTATTCGCAGCATAGCCTAGAAGCTCAGGGAGGCCAAGGGGTTTGCTTCAGACATGCAGTGAGGTAGTGACAGACTGACCCTCGAGATGCTGCATTCTAAACCTCATATCGCAATTATTTCTCCACTGCTACAAATCCACAAGTACATTGCTTGTAGGATCATGAGAAAAATATGGCTGAAGGTAAGTTTTTTTCCTGGATTCTGAAATAATCAGAGAATATTCCTAGGATTTATGTTCTATATTTCCATTTCGAAGGCTTTCCTTTTCAGCTAATCTGTCTGTCATCTGCGTCTCATGTTGCTATTATCCTGTGGAATTAATTTCCTATACCCAGCTTATGGAGGACAAAAGAAGCAAGCAGATTTGAGTATCTTCTGTGAGGCAGGAAGTGCAAACAGCCATGATACCAAGTTCTAGAACAGAAATTCCTAAAGTGGCTAGATGGCCTGCTTCTTCAAGGCCCGTAACCACCTGTCCAGCATGCTAGCAACTGCTGGCCCTGGAAGCAGGTATCCCTTTAAGGGCTGGAATTGTGCAGGCCGGTGACCACTATCTGGAGATCCTGCAGTTTGGAAAGCCCTCTCCAAGTGTGCATTAGTAATCTGGATCAGGTCCACACCAGCTCTGCCAACCTCATTACTGCCAGGAAGGAAGCAGCTTCTCAAATGAAAGGAAGATAAATAAGCTTCTTTGTCATAGCAATTCCAGACAAAAATAGCTGAAATGTTATTTAATATGAAACAAATTACTGTAGAGGTTCTGAGCTTGTCATTTTAAGGAATCTGTGTCTAGGTACTTAAGTCTTCAAAAAAAAATTAAGATGCAATATGCTGTGTATGGAGCAATTTCAAATGACCCCGTTTTTTGGTATAATACTTAATTTTACTTTCAATTTTTAATTATAGCTTATATTTGATGATAATTCTTATTTCCATTATTTGAATCTTCTTTTACCCATAGCTACTCAAACAGGATAGGGACATCTCGGGAGTTAACAAGACCAAGAAAACATTTTTGTTAAGATTAGTCTCTTTCTGCAAGCACTGAGAGGTAATAGATATTACCAAACATAAGCATAATGATGGCAAGAAAAACATCAATTTCTTAATCATGAAACTCCAGGCAGGTGCAGTGGCCTACGCCTGTAATCCCAGCACTTTGGGAGGCTGAGGTGGGTGGATCACTTGAGGTCAGGGGTTCGAGGCCAGCCTGACCAACATGGTGAAACCCTGCCTCTACTAAAAATACAAAAATTAGCCAGGCATGGTGGTGAGCACCTGTAATCCCAGCTACTCAAGAGGCTGAGGTGGGAGAATCACTTGAACCTGGGAGGTGGAGGTTTCAGTGAGCGGAGATCGCGCCACTGCACTCCAGCCTAGGCGACAGAGCGAGACTGTCTCAAAAAAAGAAAAAGAAGAAGAAAAGAAAAGAAATTCCAGTTACTTTTCTCCATCCTTGACTTATCTCATTTTTTTTCTTTGAAGTTCAAGTAACTCCTGCGTTTGCTACTTTGCACCTTGCATCAGAACTTCAGTTCTCCTTGTTGCAGTTGTTTTGTGTTGGGAAACCGTGACATTAATGATGCTTGAAGGTATCTTCAGGGGTTGTTTGCTCCTGGGCTTTTCCTGATGTCCAGGAATGCCAGTTTGGGTGATTGTGGCTGGCAACACTAAAAAGGGATATGGGCCCTTCTTACTGAGGCCATGAGACCTGACAGGTAATGTACAGGAACTCAACTACTAATCAAGAACTTAACTGATGGAAGTAACCTAGTCTCTGCTTTCTACTACCTTCTGTTTCTGAAATTGATGTTAAGGGACACCTGTACCCTCTCATTCTTGCTGCAAGGCTTGGCCAGACTCATCCTATTTCACATATATTCAGAAAGGTGAGCTGTTATTATTTGCAGATGGACTGAACTTAACTTCTGTATTTATGACGGCTTTGATTTTTTCTTACCGCAGCAAACCTAAACTGTACTATATCCCTCTGTTTGTTCTTATAATAGCTTCCTAATAAGGGCCTATCTTCTTGTCTATATTATAAGTCCTCAGAAGACAGAGGCTTTGTCTTTCTTATTTCTAAGATGCTAGAGATAGAGTAATTGGTCAATGAAATCTTTCTGATTTAAACAATTCAAAGACCCAAAGTGAACTTTATAGAGGCAGGTTGGATAACACCCCGAAATATTTCTTACTCTATTATTGACTGTTCTTAGTGATTTATTAATTGTAAAAAAAAAAATGAGCATGCTACTTGGAATTCTTTAGATTTGCATTTAAATTCCAAATCTATCATTTATCTATGGTATGATCTACACTTCTTGAGTTTCAATTTCCTTGTCTTTCAGATGGGATAATGATGCCTCTTTTAGAAGATTTTCATAAGGATTAAACTAAGTGACATAAAACTCTTAAGCATTATATCTGTCATATACAAGAAGAATTTCCCCATCTTAACAATAAAAAGATCTGTTAATTTTTTTTGTATTTCTTTAATGTTATATTTTAAATTAAAACTATTAATAACCATTACTTTTTAAATTATGCTTGTCTTTCTCAAGCACATTTAAATTTTATAAGCTTTTATTCTCTAAGTGGAAGCTAAATTTAGTTAATAGTTTTCTAAGAAAGGAGTTTTTGATCCATGGTAATACATTAATATCAAACGTTTAAATTAAGTAACAAAGAAATATAATTACTACTTAACTATTTGTCATAAGTTTACCTAGATTTACATTGCAAAAATTATTTCAACAAGAAATAAAATTATGGTCATTTTTGGTTTTATTCCTGTATCAATATTTGTGTATATAACTACAAAATTTTCAGTTGAAACAAATATTTAATCAATGCATTCTTTTTACATTGATTATTCTAGTGCATTAATTCTTACTTGTCTAATGCAATATATATTTATTCTAGTTTTGTACTGATTATATACTTCAATGCAAAGGAATTCTTGTGGTTCCCTTATGTTTAAATTCTCCAAGTTAGCATAGAAGGCCCATCACAATATTGCCCCATGCTGTTGCTGTCTTCAGATTCATCTTTCAACTGCATCCCACATTCAGTTTCTTCTTCAAGCACAATGGCACAATGAATTTCTTTATTTCTTTTATTTTTTTTTTTTTAGACAGAGTCTTGCTCTGTTGCCCAGGCTGGAGTGCAGTGGCACCATCTCGGTTCACTGCAACTTCTGCCTCCTGGGTTCAAGTGATTCTCCTGCCTCAGCCTCCTGAGTAGCTGGGATTACAGGCGCCCACCACCACGCCCAGCTACTTTTTGTATTTTTAGTAAAGATGGGGTTTTACCATGTCGTCCAGGCTGGTCTTGAACTCCTGACCTCAGGTGATCCGCCAACCTCGGCCTCCCAAAATGCTGGGATTACAATCATGAGCCACCGCACCCTGCCATGCACAAGGAATTTCAAGATATCCCCATGTACTGTGTCCCCTTATGTGTCTGTGCCTTTGCTGATTTCTTCCATATTCAATCTCTATCCTCCTTTCTCTATCTGCTAAATGATTTCTTCTTCAAGAACTAATTGAAATGTCACTTCCTCCACTCTCAGATAATTAGTTCCTTCCTCTTCTGCACTTCTACTGTATTCTTCTCATAAAATTATTATAAAATTTTTTTTATTATTTTTATACTTAAAGTTTTAGGATACATGTGCACAACGTGCAGGTTTGTTACATATGTATACATGTGCCATGTTGGTGTGCTGCAGCCCTTAACTCGTCATTTAGCATTAGGTGTATTGATTTGTCTGCCTATCTATTAATATCTATCAGAAGCTTCTAGAGAAGAGACCATATCCTATTCATCATTGCTTCCCCATAGCCTGGCACGGTACCAACAAAAATATTGTAAATATGTCCAAGTAAATTTGTCTTTTTTTTAAAATGTGTGAGGTGTGACATAGATATTTTAATTCTCATAATTCAGATGATAAAATGAGGTTAGGTTCCAAAATTACAGAGTAAATCAAAGCCCTAGCTGACATCAGAGAGCAGGCATCCTGACAACTGATGCACTGCCTTTTGCTCTCTACCAATGAATTTCACTCACATTCTACATTTCATAGAAACACAACAGTTATATTTGTTTTATTGGTTTTGTTTGTTTTTGTTTTTGTTTGTTTGTTTGTTTTTGAGACGGAGTCTCGCTCTGTAGCCTAGGCTGGAGTGCAGTGGTGCAATCTTGGCTCAGTGCAAGCTCTGCCTCCTGGGTTCACACCATTCTCCTGCCTCAGCCTCCAGAGTAGCTGGGACTACAGTCGTCCGCCACCACGCCACGCCCGGTTAATTTTTTTTTGTATTTTTAGTAGAGACGAGATTTCACCGTGTTAGCCAGGGTGGTCTCGATCTCCTGACCTCAAGATCCGCCCACCTTGGCCTCCCAGAGTGCTGGGATTACAGGCGTGAGCCACAGTGCCTGGCCTATATTTCTTTTTTAAAAGAAGATCACTATGGAATAAGTTTTCCTGTTCCACAAGGAGAAGAGATATCCTATGTCAGACAGGTATATCTTCGTAGGTGCAATCCAAGGAAATATTTGCCAAGACAACTATACGTTTTTAGTGTAAACGGATTTTCATTTTTACATATTATTTCTTTAAAAATATTTAGGTACACTCTATACATGTGAAATTATACTTTATAATTGGCATGTAAGAAAACGGACACATATAAAGTACACAATTTGGTAAGTTTTGACGCATATATACCTCTATGAAACTATCAACACATCAAGATAATGAACATGTCCGCAGTCCCCCAAAATTTTCTCATGTCCATTTATAATCTGTCCTACATATTTATAATCTATACTACCCTGTCCCCAAAATGACAGTGCTTGCATTGAAGTGTTTTCTGTCTCTACCTATTAGTTTGCTTTTTCTAGACTTTTACATAAATAGAATCATACAATATGTACTCTTGTTGTTTGGTTTGCCATTTTTCACTCAATTTAATTATTTTGAGACTCATATATTCTGTTACATATATCAACAATAATCCTTAAAGTCACTTCTTCCTCTAACCTGCTGTGATTTCAAGGAAGAGAAACCATATTTATCTGTTATCTTAAAATATCATTATATTTACTCACATTTATCATGTTACCCCAACTCTTCCTTATATTCTTAGGCCATCAGTCACATTTCTTTCATTGTATTGTCCTTTGAGATATAATCTTCTTTATTCAATCACATATCTTGGAAAGGAAGGATTTGAAAAGCTATCCTCAAGTATTTACAGAGGGAAAGTTATTTCCTGACTCTGTCAAATCCATATAACTTCTAATGTTCTGTCAATGCTGCTCTCAGTTGATTGTATTACACAGCATTCAGTGGGGCCTTTGCAGACTTCCTTATTTTCTAATTGATCTCAATGTTTCTTCATTTTATCTGTAATGTAACCCTATATCCTCTTTCTTCCCCTTATCAACCCAGCAGAAAATTACCCCAAAATTCTCCAAACAAGTTCCCTCAAGTGGATTCTTCTCATCGTCACTACTCGTGATTCATATCTTCATTTCCTCGCATTATTTCTTCACAAATTAGTCCTTTGGTTGTACCATAATACTGTCATTCATCCCTGTAACTTTCTTTTTTGTGCCTTTGTTTTTCAGAGAAAGAAAGAATAGGATGCTACTGGTAGAATACCTTCCTTTTTATCTGAAATGCCCTTTCTCTTTCAGTCTCATTTTTACCAACCATTTTTTCTAGAATCACTTTGAATTTCTTCTAAATCTTCTGAAATACATCCATTTTAAATCTATGCCTTTTTTCTATGTGTTCCCATAGCAATTCATATGCACCCCTATTACACATTTTATGTCATTAATTTCGTGGTAGGATGAAGTATGCATAAGACTATTTTCTTGCTTCTTGCAAGCTCTCAAATGACAGCTTTGAATCTTTGAAAATGCCTTGCCCTCATGGGATGGTCAATAAATATTATTTCAGCAGCTTCAGTGTCATTCTCCCTTCTCAAAGGAGATGTAAAAGCTTCCATGGTGACCTTCCCATCATCCCTATTCGTGGACAAGTAGGTTTCTTTATAGTCAATTTTCTTCTTTTCCTCACCACTTTTTTCTTCCTTTAAAGTTATAGATAATTAATATATGAAGGTGGGGAAAAGGGGTGACAATGTAGTAAGAGGTGATTAAATATTAAAAGTGGGCAGAGAAGTTGTCAGATTTAATGAAAATTCTTTTCCAGCAATTTCTCCCATCCTATACCTTGAAATTATATGAGGAGAAGCAATATTATTTCTTCTGCTTAATGGTATACTACTTTGATCTATTTTAAATTATCACCCATTATTGACACATCATTTTACAAATCCACCTCTGCATAGTCCCCAATACCTTTGTCCTGCTTGCAAAAAAAGAAAAAAACAGTGAACTTTCTCCCAAAGTTAGGAAATAAAATTTAAAAAGTTGAATTTCTATAATACTTTAAGATGCATTCTATGGCTTGGAGTGATTCACCTAACTGTCCTGAATTCACATTTTTAAAAAGAGAACTGCTTGGGCAAGTCACTTCACCTTTTGGGGATTTCAATTCTTCATCTGAAAAATGAAGGGGTTTGAAGTAGATGATCTCTGAAGTTCCTTTTATCTTCAAGTCTCCATAAATCTGTGACTCTATAATATGTGCCTTGCAGGAATCCTGCAAGAATTAATGCTTTTAAAATAATTTAAGACTCAAAGATGAAAGGTTTTATGCTAGTGCCAAAAACTATTTTTATCAAGTGAAGCATGCCAGGGAAGTCTGTTGTGCCTGGGGATAGCTGCTGTCAGTGGCATCCCCAGCACTGCCTGTGCCCAACACAGCCCCAGATAGTAAAAGAGAATAAAAAGAATTCCGCAGATGGAGCCAGAAATCATAGTGAGTGCAGAGCACAGACATTCCTAAAATTCAAACAAGACCATGATACGTGATAACATGATACATTGATAATATGTTCGTGCAAACACCAGTGCTTACAGAGAAGCGTTCATGAAAGGATCTTGCCTTGGTGGCCTCACTAAGACCCATTCCCATGCCAGGGAAGGCGAGTTGGTGACATTCCTGTGTATCTACTTGCACAGTGTATTCCCCATGACTTTTTGTGCTAAACCTGTCCTGTCCTGACCCTTTCTGCCCTATCAAAGCAAACCTGTTTGGTATCCCCTTTTTGGCTACCTAAGTAACTAAAGTGATTATCCAATCATAGATTAAGATGTCAAGACAATTTATAAATTATTAATTTGATTTTTCTCATTTTGCCTGAGAGTAGTTGGCTATCAAAAATTATAACTAATACATAGTTAGTCCAGGACTGAATACCAGGTCTATGACTCATAACCAGTAGTTATTTCACCACAGCCTATTATCTTAATATTCTTTTATCTTAATACTTCTCAATACTGCCTGATGGATGTGTAATGAATCCCCTAGCTGCATACTGACAAAAGGCTTCAATGTTTAAGTGCAAAATATAAAGTACATAGTTTAGTATTTGGTAAGGCCAGTGGAGAAGATATTGTACATGAACACTGCAAGAGCTGTTATGAATTCTTCCACACCATCTAGGGATAATATAGGAACCATGGCTAATAGACTTATCTCATCAGTGGATTCCTATTTTAATTTCTCCCTGGGTTTCATTTGCCAAATATGGAATGGGAAAACTAGAATTAAAACCACTGAACTCAGAGAATCATTTTTGTTCAGGGCAGATGAACGCCAGCAAATTTAGGACAGAAGACAGATGTATGGAATATATTAGAGTAAGATGTCCTGTGAGATTTTATCTAGGTCTTTATTGTGTGTGTGTATGTGTATGTGTGTACTCTTAATCCGGGCATCTTAGAAAATAGAATTTCTCGTGGTGGCTCGTGCCTGTAATGCTAGCACTTTGGGAGCCCGAGGCAGGTGGATCATCAGCGGTCAGGAGTTCGAGACTCCTAGCCAACATGGCAAAACCCCGTCTCTACTAAAAATACAAAAAAAATTAGCTCGGCATGGTGGCATGGGCCTTTAATCCCAGCTACTCAGGAGGCTAAGGCAGGAGAATCGCTTGAACCCAGAAGTGGAGGTTGCAGTGAGCCGAAATTGTGCCACTACACTCCATCCTGGGCAACAAAGAGAGACTCCATCAAAAAAAGAAAGAAAGAAAGAGAGAAAGAGGAAAGGAGGGAGGGAGGGAGGGAAGGAAGGAAAGAAAACAGAAAAGAAAAAGAAAATATAATTTCTGCTTCAATAGACCTTGGTTGTGGTCCAAGGTTCTGTACTCAGATGATGCTGATGCTACCAGTCTGAGGGCCATATATTAAATAGCAGTGCTCTACCTTTAGCATGCTTCAGAATTACCTGAAGAAATTCTAATTTTGCAGAGATTCTGATTCAGAAGTTCTGGGTGGGGCCTAAGTATCTATCTAACAAGCTCCCATGTATTTGATTGAGGTCTATGTTTTGAATACTACTACTATGCGCATTCCTTTTATAATTTCATTTTTATTCATTTTTATTATTTTATTTATTATTATTATTACCTTTACTAGCCACTCAACAATGACAATAATTATGCTTTTCGTTTTAGGTTAAGGAGAGTAAAAGCCATAAAAATTTTAAAAGGTTAAAATGAGTGCCTAATACATACTAACATATAATGATTTTTGTTAATCTGTATGTTTCCTCACATCAGTAATCCTAAATGATGATAATTTTGCCAAGGTTTACCTTGCTATTGGTGATCATCAACCCAGAAGTAGATGTAAGTTATCAGAAATTGCTTACTGTGAAATTTTCAAATAAAATTTTCAAATAAAATTTAATAGAAAAAGCGATTTCAAGTTCACACTTGTTTGTAAGTGTGAACCTGAAAACTTTGCTGCAAATTAAAGTTGTAAAAAAAATGGACTGTATTTAAATAATGTGGGAGCATGCTCTTTCAAAGGATGACTGAACTTGCTATTGTGACTTTACATCTGCCATGAATGAAGCAATCAAATCAAGACTGAAGTGAAACTGTTGATGAATATTACATGTGTCTTCTTTTAATGATTTGAACATTTATGGAGCCCAGCTGCCTACCAATGCGCATTCTATAGTATGATATATTGTCTGCATTATTGAATGGCCAGCCCCATGCATGGTGATTTCAGGGGATTCGGAAGCCCTTTATACTCTGGTTTTCTTGTGGAATAGTTATTTTACCCCTTCTGAGATTTTTTTTTCCAGCCTAGTGTAGAAAAAATCATAGGCTTTGGAATTAAGCAGATCTCAGTTAAAATCCTGGCCCAGATATTGACAGAATAACCTCTATGATTCTGCTGCAAAATGGCACCAAAAATATCTGCTTGACGTGTCGTTGTGAGCATTAGAAACAATATAAGTTAACTATCCTTTACTTAAGTAAAACATCCAGCAGATAGCAGCTATTTACTATGGAGGGGCAATGTTTTCATAAGCTTCCCTAAGAATGACCTCCAATGATCATGTAAAAATGACAAATGTTAATCTAAAAATATTGACACACTATATAGTAGATACACAGTGACTATAATAATTGCATGCATTTCTGAATGCATATTTACTTAATATTTTTCATAATTAATTTTGGAATTTCTAACACTAAATGCATCACCTACTCTGAACTTTAAACAGACAATAATAAATTTGTATAACAGTGTAGATTCTGAATTAACTATATCAGATATTATATTAAGAACTAATATACACAGCATAGTCTACCTCTAGTGATAAGGACTGAAACTGGAGAAATAGTTCTGAGAAACTACATAGAATAGTGATGAACATTTAAAAATAAAACCAAATTGAGTCTTCAACTAAAAGAGACTTCTGAATCAAAGAAGGCAGATGGAAAATATTAAAGAAAGAAAAGAATAGAATTTTTAAAAGAGGCAAAGTAATTACAGGTAGTGCAGAATGTGGACAAATGGCAAGCCCTAATCATTATGGTAGGCATAAGATGAGACACACATGAGACATAAAATTGTGATTCACAACTTTGGGAATAAGAATTTCAAATGCAATTGATAAATGCACCGAATGCTGTCACAATGAATAGGTTTTGCTCAACTGGCTTTGTGAGATATCAATACTATTTAAAGAGCTGATTAAGTGGATTGACATTTAAGAACAAAAAAACTACAAAATCATATACAAGATTGCAATTCAATAATGGGTCAATAAAGGTTAAAATTAAAACAATAATCTATACATTGGTTTTCAAAAGATGCATCGTTGGTCTCTAATCATATCCGAATATGATTATTAGTTGTCTTTACAATGACTATATGACTAAATGCATTAACATGCATTAAGATTTTAGTATCAATCACTAAAATCTGTTAAAACAAAAATTTCTGTGTGGTTATAGCTATTGTGATTCTTCTTTATCCCATAGAGACAGAATAACAGGATTTCAACCTATTCCACTACATAATTTGTGATCATAATTTCCCAGAGTCTCAGAGTTGAATATTATGCAAAGCATTAAATAAAGAATACTCAGATTATTCCTAAAACCATGTCTGCTTTAGAATAAAGACATGGTAAATTCTTCTGCTATCACTAATATTTAATTGCTATTAGTCTTTTGGAGATTTCTGCCCTTGCTACTACTGATCTCACTCCATTATGGCACTGGTGTACCTCTGTCTTCAACATGGGAAAGCTTGCATTAGAGTAATGATTACCCCCATTCCTATTTATTTATTTGTTTTGAGGTGGAGTTTCACTCTTGCTGCCTAGGTTGGAGTGCAATGGTGTGATTTTTGGCTCACTGCAACCTCCGCCTCCCGGGTTCAAGCGATTCTCTTGCCTCAGCCTCCTGAGTAACCTGTATTACAGGCGCCCACCACCACACTCAGCTAATTTTTTGTATTTTTAGGAGAGGCAGGGTTTCATCACATTGGCCAGGCTGGTCTCAAACTCCTGACCTCAGGTAATCCACCTGCCTCGGCCTCCCAGAGCGCTGGGATTACAGGAGTGAGCCACTGCGCTTGGCCATCCCCCATTCCTTTAAACTAGAGATTTGGGCAAAGCTTATGTGACAGGAGAAAAGAGAGCTAATTTTGACTGTGTGAAACATGTAAATTTTCACTGCACTAAAACCACAGCCTTTTAGTTCATCAAATGCTTAATGGTATTCCTACAAGATTTGTCAGACTTAGCTGGATTTTTGCTGATTTTCATATCACAGCTTTTAAAAGATAAGTCACCTTCAATAACTTTCACATTTACACAATCATCCAAACTTGGGAGCATTCATTTTATGCTCAGCTTTTGTTTGTTCTATTCTGTAGTCATCTTTAACACTATTGATTGACCATTAAACAGAGCCCAAAAGGTCAATTGCTTTTTATGAAGAAAGGAAATATTGTAAACTACAAATCACTTATCCATTTAAGAACTTAGGATTTTCATTAGATTTCTTTAAACCAAATCAACCTATTTGTTGAGCATCTAAATTATGTTAAGAGAGAAAAATTAATCAGTTCTGATTTAGGGGACCCACCCCAAACGGGGCACACTAAAAAGGCTGTCAAATAAGACCTTTAAAAAACACAAAGAATATTGCTTTGTGTTTTATCAGATCAACAAAACACTACATGCTACCTTACAAAACTTATAGGAAATGGCAAGGAATCTATGATCCTGAGTTCCCTTATTGATGGTCTTGTAACCTAGCACACCCACTCAAAATTTTATTTTGATTTTTGAAATAAAATTATGGCTACAGTCTTACTTTACTGCAGCCAATTCGGTTATATATTTTTAAATAACATTAATATTCTTACTGATAAGTTATTTGTTTTTATGTCAATATGTTCTGTATACTACATGATTTAACTAAAATCTAACTGCTTAAGGACCACCATAAAATAGTTCCATTAATACTAAATATACATAGATAAAATGATTACCCTTGTCTTACTGGCCTAACTCAAAACTGAGAGCTGAAGGAAAGGAGAGCTCACACAATAGCAGGTTAATTCTTTTAGATAGGTATGACTTTTTTCATTTGCTTTGTCAGCTTCCTATTTAGAATAAATACACAGGCTTTGAAGAAAGATAATTCTGAATTTGAATCCAGGCTCTGCCATCTAGTGGTTATGAGACCTTAAGAAAGTTATTTATCCTCTTAGAGCTTCAACTAGTTTACCTAGAACCCTGTAACAATGATTACTGCCCACCTAGGACTTTTTTGAAGATTAAATAAGACAATGTATGCAAAGGTCCTGTCTCTTAGTAATGGCCCCATGAATGTAAATTAGTATAATTAACATCATTAATATTAATAGCATCATTATTACATTCTAAGTCCTTATTAGTAAATTATATTCGTAGATAATTTGGTTTATGAAATTTGTTATTTTATTGCTTAAAAGCATAAAGATACTAGTTATAGTCATAGAGGAAAAAACAACTATTAAATATAAGACTCAGAGTGTTGGAGCTGCTGAAGATACTGGATAGACTGGAAATACTGGATAGACCAGAAGAAACTGGATAGACCAGAGGAGAAAAAAACCGAAAGATGCTCACAAAGAGTTGACATCAAATCCATTTCACATTTTTCTGGACTGAGGCTAGACCTGTCCTGAAACAAATGCCATGTCGCATTACTGCACAGACAAAGACATAGGCATAGAAAAGAGGGGAGGATTGGTGGGTAGGTAATAGGAGTGGAATTGGCAACAGTCTCTGTGTCTACCATGTCAGTGTTTTAAGTGCTAGGCTTCTCTAACTCTGCTGAAAGCCTACTTTGGAACAAACAGTTCCTTTATATTCAATATATAATTTTGAAAATAATAGTAACTAAAGACAGTATTAACGTGAAAAGATTCTTATTTCCCTATTTAGAAAAGAACAAGAATAACAAAAGTGGCAGGACAGATTTTAACATTTGTGGGGTGATTACAAAATACATAGCAACCACAGAGCGTCAAGGTGGAATTGTTTCATTTCTTTCTACGTATTGGATGTTTTCCTTGATAGACATACTCACTTTATAACTTTATAAGTCTAAGTCTTTTTCCCCCATGAAAATAAGAAAAGCTAAGGGGAAAAATGCAAATGACACTTTTTATTTACATCATTCTATTGTCTCCTATCCATAGACACAAAATGTTTAGTTCATTTGTAAGCAGACTTGCTCTGAAAAATAAGTATGTCTTTTCCTTTTTGCCTCCACAATCCCTGTTCTGCCCTGCTATTTTCCATTGACGTATATTAGGAAAAAAAAAAGAAATTGGTAATATTTCCTTGTATTTGAATTTTTTTGATTTTTATTAAAGAATATTCTTCAAGTGCAGGAGTCTGCCACCTATAGCCCAAGGGCCAGATTCAGACTGCTACCTGTTTATTTATAAATAATGAACTAAGAATGGGGTTTCCTTCTTTAAATTGTCAAGGTAAGAATATAAGAAAAGAATAATAATTTTGTGCAAGTGAAAACTGTATGAAATGCAAATGTTAGTATCCATAATTAAAGTTTTATTAAGACATAACCCTGCTCGTTTGTTTACACATTGTCAGTGGCTGCTTTCACACCACTACAGCAGAGTTGAGTATGTGACACAGACCATATTTTGCACTCTCATTGCTTTGCACTATTTGGTCCACTGTAAATCATAGTGACACAATTATAATTCTACAACATTTCTGATGTTGTGAATATTGCTGTACCACTTTTTTTTAAATTATTGTTACAGGTCACGTCAAAACAAAAAAAATTAGACTCTGAATGTTGCAGTCTTATAGTACAATGGAGAGTGTATTATTTCATTGTCAAATTAGTTGAAAAAAACTTTTTTTTTAAAGAAATGACACCGTAGCTCAGCTAAAAGAGTAAAATATTGCCATTACCAGACTAAGCATGCATCACATCTCTAACTCATAGATAAACAGCAATCTGAAAAAAAACAGAAAATTGTAAATGGAATATCTTATCATGACAGAATTTCTTCAAAAAATAAAATGCAAAAATGAGGGTGCAACTAAATTTCTCAGCAGCTCACTTATCAGCCAAGCAAGGAAATCCTTTTGCTGATGTTGTAGTATAAAATCATGAGCGATTGAAGCAACTGAAGAAATGTAGCTAGAGAAAGTAATTAGGACTATCAACTTTCTGGCAAGAACAGTCTCTCAAAGAATTGAAAACACTGTGAGTATATCAATAGTCAGCTAAAGATGAAAAAGGCAAATGATCTTGAGAGGCTTTTCTTGGCTCTTGATGATCAACTCATGTTATCAATACTAGTCAGTTGTTCCTTATTAGAGAAGTCAATGGCAAGTTTGAAGTGACTGGAAAATTAACCTCTATCAATATGCTTATATGTGAGAATGTTCTCAAAAAAGCCAAGAAAACACTAATTAAGCACGACCTGAAGTGGAATCTGCTAAGATGTGTTATAACTGATGGTGATAAAAATATGTATGAAGCAGAAAATAACTTAATTTTTATAAACTTACAAAGCTTGTGAAAATGTAAGTTATTTAAATCCCTTGCTATGCATTGTATTATTCATCAGCAGGTACATTGCAGAAAATATTTGAATCCATTGTGTGCTATTGAACCATACCATCAACAGTAAATTTCCTTCACTCTTGCAGATTTAACTATTGGGTGACTGTGAGCTCAGGGCCCAAACTAATTTTTTTTTTTTTTTTTTTTAATGAGAAGTACTCTAGCTGGTTGGGTGGCTCACACCTGTAATCCCAGCACTTTGGGAGGCCGAGGCAGGGGGATTGCCTGAGCTCAGGAGTTTGTGACCAGCCTGGGCAACATGGTGAAACACTGTCTCTTCTAAGATACAAAATATCAGTCAGATGTGGCGGCGTGCACCTGTAGTCTCAGCTACTCAGGAGGCTGAGACAGGAGAATAGCTTGAACCTGGGAGGTGGAGGTTGTAGTGAGCTGAGATCATGCCACTGTACTCCGGCCTGGGCGACACTGGGAGATAGAACAAGACTCTGTCTAAAAAAAAAAAAAAAAAAAAAAAACAGAAAAAAGAGAAGTACTCTCAATCACTGTTATAAAACACTGAGCAGTTTTGAAATTAGATTTTCCTATAGAATTAAAAGTGTTTCTTAATGAACATTAAGAAAAGCCAAATAGTGCTTACATGTGAAATGTATATTTCAGTAGTCATTTCCACAAAAACTGATATTGTTTGAGTCACAAATAATGTCAAATGCTCTATATGCATTGTGCTGCCAAACGTTAGACCAATTAACTAGATGTCCACTCTTCCACAAATTGGTAGTGAGCTAAACTACTCACTACTAAAATTTTCTGACCTAAAATACAGTTACAGCAGCATTTTTGTGACTATGATGAAAGTGCAAAGGAATTTTCATATTTCAAAATCAATTTAATTGCAACTGAGGAGTTTCCATCTAACATTCAATTGGAACTGATTAATCTGCAACGTAATCACATGTTAAAAGTCAAATATCAAGAGAAGTATCCAGTAGAATACAGAGATTCCTTTTATTTAAGATATAAACGAATCCAATTAAATCATATGCTTTGTAGATTGTTAACAGTAGTTGGCAGTACCTGTGTGAAAGACATTTCATAGATGAAACACACAAAATTTCATTCCAGATCAACATTAAGAGATTAATATTTGCAATTAACTTTGATGGTTGAGAACGCTAAATTCGAACCCCATATAGGAGGGTTTTTTTTTTTAATCACTGCTATAGCAAATTACCACAAACTTAGTGGCTTACAACTCCCATTTATTATCTCACAGATATTTAGCTCAAAAGTCTGAGTGTAATGTGGCTTAACTGAGTCCTCTGCTTAGAAGTCTCTTGAGACCAAAATCAAGGTATTAACATAGCTTTCTTTCTGGAGACCCTGGGGACAATTCTACTTTTAAACTCATTCAGATTTTAAACAAATTTTATTTCCTGTGGTTGTATAACTGAGGCCCCCATTTCCTTGCTGACTGTCAGCCAGGGGCTAATCTTAGCTCTTAGATACTCCAGACACATTGTTTTTCATGCTTTCCATGTGGCCCCTCCACCTCTGGCAGGTAAAGTCCCTCTCATGCTTCTAATCTCTCTAACTTATTTTGCTGCATCTCTCTGACTCCAGCTTCAGAAAGTTCTCTGCCGCAAAGTGCCCACCTGAATAATTCTGGTAAATCATCAATGTTAACCCCCATAATCCTAATTATATCTGCAATGTCCCTTTTGTTATAGAACATAGTCAAAGCCTACAAGGATTAGGATGTAGACATATTTCTAGGGCCATTATTCTGCCTACCATATCCAACTAAGCAAATGTGATTACCCAAAAAGAATTGCATTCTTCTTAGTAGATCTATGTTACAAAAGTTATACTCTATTATTACGATTGTATTTTGTTAATTAAATTATACTCTACTATTACTATTGGTTTTGTTAATTAAAATGTATGAAAATTTGTTTTTCTCTTGTTATATAGATACCCATATAATATCCTCTATTTTGCCTTTTAGCCCATAAGCCTAAAATATCTAGCCCTTTACAGAAAAAGCTTGCCAATACCATATCTAATGAAAAAGTGTATATATATATATATATATAACTGCAGACTTTCTGGAAGAAAGTTTAAAAATACTTTTCCAAAACTGAAAAAACAAAAACAAAAAATACTATGCAAATATGCCAGTAATTATATTGCTTTTTTTTCCCCGGGTAACTATTTATATGCTTATATTTAGTAACAGTTTTATATTAAATGATGTTTATTCAGCATTATTTAAAAAGGCAGAAATATGGAACTAAGCCAAACATGTACCAATAAGAGGATGGTTAAATAAATGAGAGTAAATCTATTCTGCACTAAATTATATCATAATAAATATAAATAATTATTTTATATACCATTGGTTATATACATTTCAGTGTTTTTAATAATGTCAATTTCTTGTATTTTAAGGAGAATCTAGTTATTTTTATAACTCTAATTGACTTAATTTTGTGGGAACATAAAAGAAGTGATTAAAAACCTTTGTTCTAAAGTAGTTAATCCTGAAATCAAGCTCTGTAAATAGTGTGTAGGGATATGGAGAAATCCTCAAAAAGAAAGAGCTAAAGAAAATGGCAGGGATTGCATCTCGGGAGTATAACTGAAAGTAGGAATGTGGATAAAAGAGTCTTATTTTTAATCACAGGGCATATGTGCTATTTGAATTATTTTGACAAAAGTATAAAAATATGGAATTATGCATTGTGTGTGTGTGTGTGTGTGTGTGTGTGTGTGTGTGGTTTAATCTGTTTAAGAAATATGTGATGGAGACTGTCCTATCATCAGGAAATCATTCCAGTTCACAGATCAGAAATGATTGAGGAATTGAGAGTACAGCTAATTACTAAGGTTGCTTCTTTTGACCAAATAGGCCAGAGCTTGAATAAAAGAAACATGGATTGAATGAATTTTTATAAGACCTAAGAAGAATATTTCATAAGCCACATTTTTCCTTTTGACTCCCCTGTTCTGATGTCTTCCTTCTTCATTCATTTCTTGACTCCTGAACTCTGCTGGCTACAGAAAGCTCTCCCTTCCTGCCCAGAAAAGAGATAATCTTAAGCCAAGCTGTTTTTCCTGTGGCAAATTTGACATAGGCATTGGAATATTTCCTCTGGATTCACAAATAGGCAAGGTAGGAGAAAGTCAAGAAATAGACAGTTATTCTTAAAAAGGACATATCCAAAATATGCCAAGGACACGGAAAATTTTTCCACTCCGCAGACTGAATATCAGAATGAACAGGGCCTTTGCATGGGCAGGCCTGATTTTAAATTTCAGTAACTCCTAAACCCTGAACCTCAGTCCCAGCATCTATAATAATGGATAGCAGTTTCTATGCCACAGGTTTCTTTAGTAATGAATTAGACAATAAATAGAAAGTAAATAGCCTACTGTTTAGCATACAGTAAACATTCAACATAGCTACGTTTCTCTGCTGACTATCATAAATTTCTCACACACAACTATATCCTTCTTAATGTCTATAATCATATAAATAGTAGCAAAACATATCTATATACACTTATAGCTATTAAATATAGGTAAAATAATTTCACTCTCAAGCAATTATGTACTTCCTTTGATGTCAGATAAGCACTTTGAAGGCAAGAAGCACATTTAATAATTATTTTATAACTTTATATAATATGCATACTAATTCTATTAATATATTTGAATAAATATATTTGGTATTTCACTTAATCCTCACACTAGTCTAAGAGGTGTGAGCTTTTATTATCCCACTTTACAGATAAGGAGGCTAAAGTTTAGGGTGGTTAAATAATCTGACCAAGGTAACACCACTAGAAGGTGGCAGAAGATGGATTTGAGGGATTTGAACCTAGATTTGTCTGTATCCAGAGTCTATCTATCTACCACGCTGTATTGCCATCATTCCTAAAACAGAGCAGAAACATCAGTCTTGCTGCTTTTTTGCTTATTTTTAAAGTGAAATCAGGAGGTATGCTACCTGCTTTTAATGTACACATCCACATTTAATCTATCACCGAATTATATCTATTTTCACTTGTAAGTAACTCTCAAATTCTTTCATTTCACATCATCCTTGTGCTATTACCTTTATCCAGGCTGTCCTTGTCATTGGCTCAAATAATTGTATTAGCCTCCTAAAAGGTCACTCAGCCTTCATTCTTGCAGTCTTCATTCCTTTTCAACACTGTAGCAGAGATATACTATATCCTAAAACTCAAGTCTGTTCTTGTAACACTTCAGTGACTCCACATTGCTATGAAGAAACTCCCACTCTTCAATTCCACCCAATCCCAGTACTCTCCAATTCCAATACAATGTGTGCTCCATGAAAGTAGCAACCCTCTCCAGCTTCCATAGGAGGGTTTTGTACATTTCGATTATTCAGTAAATCTTTGGTGAGTGCATTGAATAAATGTGGTTTCCATGTCTCTTTATATTTTTGTACTTGCCCACCTTACCTTTGTCTTTTGCTACTTCTGCCCCTGAATTTACACTTCAGCCATAATGAACTTTGTTTAGATCCTGAAAATCACCAAAAAGAGAAATAAGTATCAGAAACATACAACGCTAAAAACAGGAAAGGTAAGCCCCAGACAATCCATTAATACCTTGAGCTGAGGCTGGTGACAGGGCAGCTACGAGAGCCAAACAAAGAGGTACTTGGGAACAAAAGGAGAATGTACACAAGGCAAACAGGAATTGAGACCCACATCATCAGCCACAAGGATCACACCTCAAGATTGAAGTTAGCCTGTCGTGTCTTATCCTTAGTGACATTTATACTTTTTTTATCTTCCATAGTTCTCATCCATACTTCTCTTACACTGGGAAAGCTATTCTAGAATAAATTAAGTAGCTATTATGTGACTATGTGTCAGGCATTTTGCTAGAAATTAGAGTACAAGTCTAGAGAGTATTAGGAATTCCCCCCAGGAAGCCTACAGTCTATGTAGGAAGTAGGCATGGATTACCTCAATACAATAGAATAAAGACTACACTAAATTTCACAGCTGTTCAGCAAAGAAGGGGCACTTTGCCAAAGATGAGGTCTCACAGAAAGACGTTTCATCACAGTTTCTATAAATGCCTATTGATTTTGCCTATGTCAACAAGATAACTAAATCCCCAGACAGTCTATATGTTTTCTGGAGACGTGTCAGTCTGTATGTGTGGCATGCGAACAGTCATATAAAACTTGGATATTTACTCATTTTGTTTACATTGCTTTTTTTAGCTAAAAGGCTGAATATTTGCCAAGGTCATAGTAGAATTCTTCACTTTGTTTGACAGGCTGAAGACTAAATTTTTGAATGTCAAACATAGTCTGAGTTTTTTATCTAATGCCATTTCACTTATATTTTCTGAAGAAATTTGTTTTTTTCCAGCAAGAAATCTCTATTTGAAACAAAGTCATCTGCTAATTCTGCTACACCAGCAGTTAGGCTCTTCTGTTTCTTTCCTCTCAATTTCTACATCAGTCTGAAGGGCAAAAAAAAAAAATCATCATAAGGGGCAGGGGTTCGAATTGTATAAGAGCAACTAGTTCTTTCCTATAATAATCCCAAATTGGCTATAAATTCTACCCAAATCTCTTCACCAATATACTATAATATTAAATGGGAAGTTATTCAGAAATCACAGTTTCAGCTCCTAGGAGCAGTGTTGTATGAAGGTTTGCAATGGAAGTGGAGAGGTGGAAGCACTCCACCCCAGGTATAGGCAATAATAGCATTGGCTGTAGGAAATTTAAAGAAATAATAAAACAGACTAAACACTGGTCTGCTTTTTGTCACAAGGTATTTTGATTCTAAACAATGTCAGGGGTCAAACACTCCTCCCTACTGGATTAGAACACTCTCTCTGGGCCAAACCCTCCCTACAAAGTCCCCTTCTCACTGCCTCTTTCTCCTTTACCCTACTTGGCAAGGGATGCTGTTACCAGAAGTAGGGAATACTGTACTCTTCTACTGTTTTCTTTACAGTGATATGAATGTTGACATCTGATAACGTAATGATAAATACAGCGCCCCATTAAGGGGCAACATCCCAATTGGTTTCCCATTAGATGCCTCTTTAATGGTGAGTGTGATGCCCACTTTTGCTCAAGAAAAGTCTTCAGAAAATTCTTTAATTTGTCAAACTCTGATGGGAGAACTGTCTTGTCAGGGAACGGGATTCATTTTCATGGTTACGACTATGCAAGGTAATTAATGAGAAACTCATCCTTAATAAGCAGGTTTCTCTCTGGGTACAGTAACACCACCAAAACCTCAGTTTGGTAACCAACAACCCAATTTGAATGTAAGCATATGCTTTTGGGAAAATATGCAATTTCTTTTTTTCTTTTTTTTTTTTTTTTTTGAGATGAAATTTCGCTCTGTTGCCCAGGCTGGAGTGCAGTGGCGCGATCTAGGCTCCCTGCAAGCTCCGCCTCCCGGGTTCACGCCATTCTCCTGCCTCAGCCTCCCAATAGCTGGGACTACAGGCGCACGCCCGGCTAATTTTTTGTATTTTTTAGTAGAGACGGGGTTTCACTGTGTTAGCCAGGATGGTCTCGATAATCCTGTCCTCGTGATCCGCCCGCCTCAGCCTCTCAAAGTGCTGGGATTACAGGCATGAGTGCATGAGCCACCGCGCCCGGCCAAAATGTGCAATTTCATAACAAACATGAAGAGAGAAATATATTCTGGTTCATCCAGAAGAAAGAGATACATTTTTAGAGTACTTTGAAGAAGGCCTTGTTAAAAACATTTCAGAAAAAAAGAGTTTCTGCTGAGAGGTAAAAAAGGAAGAAGAAAATGAAACAAGGAAGGAAGAAAAACATGTAGAAAATCCTTCAGTTATGTTATAGATTAAAACTGACGAACTTATATTACTATTGGATTTAAGAAGAAAATAAATCTAAATGTGCTTCTAAAAATTTGTTGTACTTCTTCTCAAATTGGAAAATGTTTATTTAAATGACTAAAAATTGAATGTGCACAAAGCAGCATGTCATCTTTGTGCATTGATCCAGTAAGACTCTGCACTGTACTATAATTTGGCAGGCAGTATTTAATCTTCAGTCCAGCTATTCCTCTGTGGCCACAATATTCCAAGTATTTTTACAGCTTCTAACTTTTTCCAGACCAATGCCAAAGCTTGTGTTCTTGAGTGGTGGGCCACTCCCAATCTTCAATGGCTCTGTGTTTGATATTGTGCAAATACATGAATCACCAGGGAAGACAGACTGAGACTTGAGTAGGGAATCAGAGGCTGCTCTTTGTTAAGATGTGGCAAACCTAGCAAAGGAATCCCAGGAAATCAAAGTTTTGTGGGGTTTTTTTTTTTTTTGGTACTAGTTAGTTTAACCACTTAACTGCTTAACCACTATATCACCTTGGTCAAATCATTCCATGTCAATAAACCTTAGATTCATATGTACAAACTAAAGCAAAGTACAGTTAATATTTTGTATCTCAGAAAAATTTCAGGTTCATTTCCAGACCATCATAATAAAGCAACTATTGCAATAAAGCAAGTCACACAAATTTTTCGGTTTCCCAGTGCATATAAAAATTATCTTTATGCCGTACCATAGTCTGTTAGTTGTCAATAGCATTACATCTAAAAATGTACATAGCTTAATTAAGAAATCTTTTATTGCTGAAAATGCTAATGGTCATTTAAGATTTCTGCAAGTTGTAATCTTTTTGCTGGTGGAAGGTCGTGCCTTGACGTTGATGGCAGCTGACTGCTCAGGGTGATGGTTGCTGAAGGTTAGAGTGGTTGCGGAAATTTCTTAAAATAAGACAACAATGACATTGGCCACATCTCTTGACTTTTCCTTTCATGAAAGATTTCTCTGTAGCATGCAATGTTGTTTGATCGCATTTCACCCACTGCGGAACTTCCTTCAAGATTGGAGTCATTCCTCTCAAACTCTGTGCTACTTTATCAACTAAATTTATGTAATGTTCTAAATATTTTGTTGTCACTTCAGCTATATTCACAGCACTTTCACCAGTAGATGCCATCTCAATAAACCACTTTCTTTGCTCATCTGTAAGAAACAACTCTTCTTCCATTAAAATTTTATTTTGAGATTGCAGCAATTCAGTCTCATCTTCAGGCTTCACTTCTAATGATTTGACCAAGGTGATATAGTGGTTAAGCAGTTAAGTGGTTAAACTAACTAGTACCAAAAAAAAAAAAAAACCCCACAAAACTTGATTGTCTGAAATCTTCTCCAGAACTTTGACTACTTTCCACCATAGAAAAATACTACTTCTGGAGAAAATTCCATACTTATGATTCATTTATAAATGGGACAAAAGTGAGTGTCTACAGGCTTTTTTTTTTACACTTTTAAACATATAGTTGGATATCTGATCATTAGAATATGAATGGTGTTTATCATAGGCTTTAAGCAAATAACATGCAACAACATAACAAGACTGAACCCATGAGTCCTCTTTGATGTGCCCTCTTCAATAGGATGAATTTTAGGTTATCAATTAATGCAAATTCTATCTAAACTTCTTATTACTTTAAGAAAAGATGTTTGCATGGACTCCTTAGGTCACTGAGTTTCATCTCAAAGGTATAGTGAACAGAGATAGAAGATTTTCCAGGTGAATTATATATATGCTTATATTCTATTTAAATAAAGATAATTTAAATAAAGATATGCTTATATCCTATTTAAATAAAGATAATTTTTTAAAATATCAGATATTATTGGACTTCCTTCCTGTACCTTTATAAAGCTTTTTAACATAAATGAATTAAAAATCAGTAAGGCAATTCATTTGCCAGATTATAGTTCTATTTTCCATTTAGAAAGCAGTCTCCAGAAGCAAATTTGCTTCATACAGAAAAATTCAGCATCAAGGTTAGTGTTAGCTGCTCAAAACCCAAACATCCCCAACATCTTATCATGCTTCTTCCTAAAGAAACTGGTTTAAAACAAAACAAAACAAAACAAACCCTGCATATAAACTCTCCCATGACAATGTGCTCAGAGAGGAGGCTGGCCCCATTCCCAGCACCAGTGTGAGTCCAGATCAGCTTCAGCCAATTACCATATTATCATTCCTCTCACCAGTGATTGATTTAGACATGGGTATGGGAAATGAGACTTAAGAGGAAATCTACTGGAGGCCTTCTGGGAAAAGCTTCTTCACTCTTACAAGACACAAGAGCTGAGGCAGCTTCTTCCTTGGGATCTTGTCTGTCTGCATGTGTTGCCTGTGGAGCAAGCATGAGCACAGAGCTCAAGCTGTGGGTATGGGCAAGTCCGAGAGGAAAAGGACCTGGGTTCTTAATTACACTCTTGAGTCTCTAAATTAACCAGCTCTATAACTACTGTTCTTGTGGACATCTTGTTATGTGAGATAAGAAATGTCCTTATTATTCAAGCCAGTTACAGCTGCAGACACCCAAAATGCTAAAGACCAAAATTGCCTCTGAAATGTAAAACGTTATGTCTCGGATATGCCCTTCTGCATACAAGAGGCCTGAGCCAAGCGACAAGGCTAATCCCTGGCAAACTTCATAAACCCGTCACAGAAGAAGGTCAAAGAGCATTTTCTTAAAACCCACAAGCCAGCATTCCTTGAGATGGCAGTGGCAGAACAAGTCTGATGTAAAATGACAAAAAGGGGTCAGATGATAGCCCTGAACTTATAATCAGGACTGAAGGTGAACAGGGCAAAGAATCCAGAAAGAGGGTGAGTTTGCTGCCTGATCATCAAGCTCATCTGCTCTTCTCCCTAGGCACATAGTTAAACTGCATTTTTCAGCCTCCCTGGAGGTTAAGTGCAAATCAGAGAGATGCATGAAAAAGTGATGTTTCTCATGCATTTCAGAAGAAACCATCAAAACCTCCCAGGTGTGCTTCTTGGGGCTGTTTTCCCATTTGCAACTCATAGGCTAGGAAATGACCTCAGGAAGGACTTTGAAGCCGTCAGTGGAAGGTGGATGAATGACTTTGTGGAATCCAGGCCTGAGCTTGATTCCTTTCCTGGATGACCAGAAATACCCACAAGGGACTGCTAACCTTGAACAAGATAAAACTTGGTTTTATTCCACTGAGCTTTGGAGGCTTAGCATGTTAGAATGGTTAGAATTGGTAGTATTAGAGCATTAATTAACATGGCAAACTTACTGAGTTTTTGTGAATACTGCTATGAGTGAATTGAACAAGTGAATAAATGTAATCTATATTTATGAACAAACAGGACCAAATAATTAGGTGTCTTATTTAAAACACCTAGGAAGTAAATTATGGAATTGGCCTAGAACTCAGCTATTCTGTGTCCAAGTCCTGTTTTCTCTGGTGTCCCATCTTGCAAAAGTACAAGCTAATAAGTCCCAACTTGATTCTAAGTCTTGAAAACTCATACTGACCAAGATATATCAGAAAATATGAATTCTGTTTGAACTAAATAGAACCAATTAATGTGTTGTTACTAATTGGTCCCTAAACGCACCACTTTCAGCTTTATATTAAGCCTTATTTTAAATCAGATTTGCAATAATTACCATGTGATTGATATCCACTGATGTTTCAGTGAAAATTAACCTTCTGTGAGCTAATCTGGAATATTGCTAACATTTCCCTTCTCTTTAGCATATAACTCATCTTTCTAATGAATCCCTAATAGTAGTTGGCATTGACTTTTCACAGTATAAAAATTGAGCAACCATGCTTTTCTTCCTTATTTTAAATGATTTTTCTTATAAAAATATATATATTTTTTGTTATAGAAAAACAATTTTTAAATCACTGATAGACCCAGACTTTTTACTGTAGAAATGGGAGGTTGCAGGAAAACAAGGGAAAGGGGCTACAATAATCTATGTAGCAATAGATGAGAGTTGGAGTCATCAATATAAACTCATAGTTAGCTTAATATAGATGCAGATAGTTATATAAAAACCATTACAGATACACAACACACACACATACATATAGATAAGTATACATCCATGTAATGTCCTTGCTCTGTCAGGGATTAGAAGCAATGATACCTCAGTAACAAGCAGCATATCTGGCACCCAGATCTTTGTTTATGATACCATTCTCCAATAAAACAAACAAAGGCTGCTCGGAGAAGTGGCTGATTCTAGGACTGGTATAGGACAGATACACAAGATGAGCCTATAGCATTTCATAATACCAGGAAGTAGTAATACTGCCAGAAAAGAAGAAAATATCCCACAGTAATGGAATATCATAGGGACACAGGAGGCAACTGAAAGAACTCCTTTCCGTGGCCAAAGCTGGAACAATTTATGCAAGAGAGTATTTTCAAATTATAGCCCAAAGTGAAAAAGAAATATCCAGAAATATCCATGAGTCCATGCCAATATAAATAAGTCTGGCTGGATGAATGAATGAATAAATAGAGAAAATAGACAAATACCTTGTGCACAAGATTTGCAAATTACAGACTCCAACCTTAAGGAGGAAGGAGGTAGAGCCTAACTCTCCACTCCTTAAGTGTAAACTGCACATAGTGACTTCTGTCCAAAAAACACAGAATGGAGGATAGTAAAAAGATTAACTTTACAGTGGAGAAACCTGAAAAATGCTACTTCAGTTGAGTGATCAAGGTTCACATCAACAGTGATAAGTCACTTTGAAAGAATGCACCCTTGATATGATGTGATGAAAATGGCACTTTACCTTTCTGTTCTTCCTCCCCAAAATCTCCTAGCCCCAGTCTAATCAGGAGAAAAACATCAGACAATTCCCAATTGAGGAACATTCCACCAAATATCTGACCAATACTTCTCAAAACTGTCAAGCTCATCAAATGCAGGGAAAGCCTGAGAAACTGTCAGGGCCAAAAGGGTCTTAAAGAGACAAGACAGTGAAAAGCAATGTGGGATCCAGGATAGGATCCTGGAACAGAAAAATAGCATAAGGTAAAAAGTAAGGAAAACTAAATAAAGTATGAACTCATAATAATAGTGTATTAATATTGATTCATTAATTTTAAAAATTTACCAAACTAATGTAAGATATTAATAATAGGGGAAACTGAGTGTAGGTTATAAGGAAATTTTCTATACTCTCTGCCAATTTTCTTTCATCTAAAGCCATTTTAAAATTAACAAATGCATTATTTTATAAGTTCACCCACAATCCCATCACCTAGCAATAAACAGAAACATTCTAATGCATCCTTCATTTTTTTCTATGTGTATATTTTTTATTTTGCAAAATGGTTTCATATTATACATAATTCTTCAGTTAACATTCAGTGAATGTATTTCCATGCCTTATAATTCTACAACATGATTTACATTTATGTCAGAGTGGTTCATCTCAGGTATATACCATACATTATTTAGTCAATTATACATTGGTATCTTTATTCTTCCCTAACTCTATTAAATTTATTGAAGAAGGAAGTATGGGAAATGAAGAGAATAAGAAAAAAGACAATAATACTGACATATTTGTTTGTTGTGAGAAGAGAGTAGGCTGCCTGATGCTACCAAAAGGAAATGCAATGGGCTGAGAAGCAAGATAGCCAGAGACCAGTCTCAGTTTTACAGAAAACTCTGAGGGTGGCCTTGAAGTCACTTAATCTCTGTCATTTTTAGTGTCCTTATTTATAAAATGGACTTGATAAGTTATGCAACAATGTCCATTTCTAAAATCTATTACTGCATATTTTGCATAAAGGCTATTAAAAAATTTAATGTAGAGGATATAACCAAGTATACTTAATGTAATATCGAAGTTATAGAAAATGGATGATAGATACATTTCCTCTCTGCTGTATAGCCAAAAATTTCCCATCATGTGGCACTACTGGAATACATTATATAAAGTGATAAAAAGATCTGACAGTGGGATGCAAAAGTGACTCCGCTGAAGGAGAGGAAAGACTAGTCTATGAATGTGGCAAAGAGATTGAGTTTGACTGAATACAAAAAAGGCAGTGTAACAATACAATGGGCTTCCTAGAAAAATTTGTGAATTCGGGAATGTTGTAGCATGGGCCAGATGGAGAACTACCAGAGATAATATAGAAGCTATTCCTGCTCTCAGTAGAAATTCAAACAGAATGGCCGCCAAGGTCACTTTCAATTTAGAAAGGGTGGAATTTTTATTTAATCTTATATATGACACCTTCTTTTAGACATTTTTCCTTAAGCATTGTCGCTGTTTCTGAGCTCTCTGCTGTGTCATTGGTCTCTTAACTGAAGAATCAATTCCAGTAGAAAAAAATAAAAGGTATATATTATGACAAGGAGTACTTTAGCTTGTTTGTATGCATAGATGGGTCCCTTTCTAAGTATCTAATTAAGAATGGGCACTTTCACTGTTATTAAGAAAGTGTGCACAGAACATCTCTTGAAACTCAATCTTTTCTATGAAGTCATTCCAAAAAGAACAGAAACTTTGGAAAGCAAATCTCCAGTTCACAATCACACTTTAGAGTTTGCCCTAAAAAATTCATATACACACACACACACACACACTTATTAATATTAGTTTTTGAAGCTGACCTGATCTGAAGCTGAGATCCTCATCTTCACACTTTTGGATGCTGAAGGAGGAACTGTATCTGGTGGGGGTTTTCTTTCTTATACGGTGAAGGAGATTCACTGTTTTTTACAAGTGACTCCAATAGGTTTCCCTCTACCCACCCGACTCTCTTTTTTTTCAGGCGAAACTACCTGGTATGTGTCTGGAAGTGTCTGTTTCTGGAATTCCACTCACAGGGGAAAATTAGCCTAAACTAGATGGCTTGAAACAGTCCTCATGGGTGAGGGGTGGAAGGAGACACTGGGAAAAGGGAACTGAAATCAGCTTTAGGAACTTTCTGTCCTTTAATCTCAAGAATACGGAAAGTGAATGTAACATGTTATGAGAAACCTCATATTGCCTGTAGCTCTTCACTTTCCATACACACACACGCACACGCACACAGGCTACTGCTATTGGCAAATGCCTCCTCTCCAGCCATCAGAGGAAGGAAGCTATCCAGACAGTCCCAACGCACCAGGGATAGATGGGGTCTCCGCAGCCGTCAGCTGCAGCGGACTGGTCTGTGGAATCACAGCGAGGAAGGTGTTGCGAGGAAATCCCTTGCATGCTGTGTGGTGTGTTAAAAATGCAGCATCATCCTCTCTGCTCCTTTTCTTCGCTGAAAAGCAGAATTCGAGGGCACAGGGAAACTGGAGGGGCGAGAAGGCTGCCTCCTGCAGCCCTGGAGCTGTCTCCCTCTACGCCCCACTCCTTGGGCTCTAATTGCCCCTGTTCCAATGGGCCAGCAGCACCTTCACCATTTATTTCCTCTTCCATTCACTCCAGCGGGGAGGGAAGAGGGAACACAAAACTCTAAAAATAACTGTCAGCATCTTAAAAAAAGAAAAAAGCTTATCTGCCCCCCCCCCCACCCCCAACGTGCTCCCGCCCTTCTCCCTCCTCTCTCCCCCTCAGCACCCCCCCCACTTTATGGGGCACATGTCTGCTTCTTACAACACCGAGGCACATGGTTCCAGTTAGGCACCGAACCCCACCAAGACAGAGAGGAAATTCACATCTGTGGGACGCTCCACACAGAACCACCTCCAGCGAGGGAGGCCAGGGGACTGCAGCACCGAGATGAAGGGCTAGACCGAGGGAACGCTGCTCATGCGGTGAGAGCCAGCGCGGGAGGCGGCGAGGGCGCGGGGAGGCCGGGGAGGGGGTGGGCCCCGCGGCGCCCCCGCAGCGCCCGCCGCCCGCCCCCTCGCGCGCTGTCGGTATTTGCCCGCCTTGCTGCAACTTGCTGCAGTGTTTGAAAGAGTAGTAGGAGCGCATGGAGGTGGGGCCGGGGAAAGACCAGGCGGAGTGGTTGTGGGGTGAGCGCGGAGTGGGTGGGGAGGCGGCGGCGGTGGGGAGGGGGGACTGGCCCCAGGGGGTGGGATGGGGGAGAACGGGGTAGCCCGGCGCTTACACATGTCACATGTGCTTTTTAAGACGGCCGGGAGCGCCTGCGAGCTGGATCTGGTGGAGGATGCTGCGGCAGGTGCTTCGCAGAGGGCTCCAGTCGTTCTGCCACAGGCTGGGTTTGTGCGTGAGCCGGCACCCGGTCTTTTTCCTCACCGTGCCCGCAGTCCTGACAATCACCTTCGGCCTCAGCGCGCTCAACCGCTTCCAGCCCGAGGGCGACCTGGAGCGCCTGGTCGCTCCCAGCCACAGCCTGGCCAAGATCGAGCGCAGCCTGGCCAGCAGCCTTTTCCCCCTGGACCAGTCCAAAAGCCAGCTCTATTCGGACTTACACACCCCTGGGAGGTATGGCAGGGTGATCCTCCTCTCCCCAACCGGGGACAATATTTTGCTCCAGGCTGAGGGGATCCTGCAGACCCACCGAGCCGTGCTGGAAATGAAGGTGAACCACAAGGGCTATAATTATACTTTTTCCCATCTGTGTGTGTTGAGAAATCAGGATAAGAAATGCGTGCTGGATGATATTATTTCAGTGCTAGAGGATCTCAGGCAGGCTGCCGTCTCCAATAAGACAACAGCCAGGGTGCAAGTGAGGTATCCCAACACTAAATTAAAGGTATGCTCCTTCTGCATGCTTCTGCCAATTAAAGAGGCAGCACTTCATTTCTTGCCCTAAACAAGCAAAGAAAATGCAGAGGTCTCATCCTTAAGACTCAGAAGCTAATGCTTCTTTCATTTCTGGGGGGAAAAGATGGGCAACTGAGTGAAGAAAACAGGCAATGAATGGTATGACTAGATATTAAGAAATTCAAGGCCAAACAAAACAAATGCCAAAAATAAAAAAAAAAAAAGAAAAATGAAAACAAAAGTTATTTCTGAGACCCTGCAATTACATCTTTGTTCAGGGTTAATAAATCAGTGAATGGAAGGGGGAGGGGGAATCCTCAACAATTTGTGGGATTTCTTTTCATTATGGGGCTCAATGTATTTCTTATTACTGATTACACATCCACCTGGTGTCATACCCACCTATTTACATCTTCAGCCTGGCTTGATTGTTAACATGTGGGGAGTTTGTGTTTTGGTGCTGTGTGAGTGTGTGTCTGAAAGCAGTGAGTTATGAATGTAGTAGGGATTCCAGGAATGATGTGTATGTGTGTTTGCATAGCAAACGAAGCAGGAATTTTCTGTGTATAAAAATAGGAATGTGCACCTAACTGATGTACTAGATAACTGAGTCCAGTGATCTTCCTTTCCCATAAAAAATTCCAAATGAGAGCAAGATTATTACAACAGCCTTATAACAAAAGGAAAGAAAAAAATCACAGTCAGCAAAATTTACAAAGAACGGTCATTTCAGCATTAAATATATTGTGCTGTTTAGACTCTCAATTTAAATTTTGTCTCTCAAATGAGATTTCTAAACTCATTCTACACTGTCAAGATTGAGCTGCTGCAGGCAATGAGGCATGCAGTCTCCAGGTGACTGAAGTTTCAGGGACAAATGTGACTTCCAAAAGAGTCACTGCACCATTTGTCTGCTTGACCCCGTGCATGCCCAGAAGCTGCACAGCCAAGAACTTCCAAGACAGGTGTTTCCCAAGAAGAAGAATTTTTTTTTAATGTATGTGAGGATATGTGTGTGCATCTGTGGAGACAGTGGAATAGAAAGGACCCCAGTTTCAATAAATGAATGGCCTAACATAGGAAATCACTAATTTGATATAGTCAGCATCTATACATAAAAAAATAACTTTTTCAGGAGTTTTGAGAGAAAAAAATCTTTTTCTTAAATTGAAGGAGGATTTAATGCACTTAGAAACTAGAGATTCCTCAGGGAAACCTTATAACCTGCTTTTTTTTTTTCTTAACATGGTGTCCTCATTTAAATGGATCCAGAGGCTGACAAGGGTTTCAGCTTTACAAAGCCGAGCAGCCCCTTGATGTTTAGCGAAACGAAACAGATGATTTATCAGCTTTAAATCTAGGTTAGGGTTTGCCTGCTTCAAACTTACTGATGGGAGCATGTTGGATGTGTGGTTAGGCAGCATGCTTTCCATTTCCCGAATCCTTTGCCATCAACATTATTGCTTGCTAAAGAAAAGGATGTGGTGGAGAGGTAATCTTCCTAACCTATACTCTTTTAATTGAGTTCTTTCCTATGCCAAACACCTGGAGTAAAGAAAGATTTGAAACTTTGTCATATTTAAACTTCAGTTGATTTTTCCTATGGAGTCAACTTTGCAGTTCATTAGTATGCATTATTGGTTGGGCGCTCTAGTGCTTGTATTCACAGGATCCTCCAGGTGTAAAATTTTTGTTCAATCAGCCACTGAGGAGATTTTGTTTATCTGGTAATATGATTATGCTATTTACAGTATAAAATCCCTGAGGTATTCAATTTACTCATTTAATAATCATTGGTTGTGCTCTTATGATTTACTAAATGTTCTTCTAAGCATGTGAGACAGAGTTTGGGGCAAGAAAAGCAAAGTTCTCACTCTCATGAGGCTTAAGAGTAGTAGTCTGGGTGACAGAGGGATAATGTCTCAAAAAAAAAAAAAGTAGATGTCAGTGTCCTCACCCAGAGTAACCTGCAAGCAGGAACGCTACAATCTTTGAGTGCACCATTGATCCAACACCATGCTAGGCCTATAACAGGTGCTTCATGGAAACTTCATGCTATTTGTTGGTTGATATACATCTTAGTAGGAGTCAGAGGGCAATCACAAAAGAAGGGAATCATTAATTACAAAGGTTAATATCATAATAGCATAAAAAGAACAGAAGTGTTACACATTAAAGTTCTTATTCTGCAATATTCTAGTATCTATCGATGTTTCCTCAAATGTGTTGTCTTATCTCTCTCTGCATGGCATCAGTGGGAGTCATTATATTTGGGTAAATTGGGCTTTTGAGATTTTCTGAGAGCAATGGGCCCTCTCAAGTGTTCAGACACAATCGCATGCAATATAAAATGTAATATTCAAAATAGAATCTTAAGAGTATCACGGATGCCTAGAATCTTGTCAGAGACTTTCCAGAGGCTCCCAGGATCAGAACTCCCTGGCAGAGAGCAAAATGAGATGGCCTTTTGTTTTAATCACGTGTTATTTAAAGATGATTTTGGTTCCTGTGTTTCAAGGGCTCTCAAAGTATGCCTCTATGATACTGATACACACTGAAGTGTGAGAACTCCTGGTGTACAAGATTTGAGGAAAATTTTTATATGTATATTTTTTAGCCCTCAAATTCATTTTGCTTTCTCCTGTTCTACTAGGTCACCACTCTTCCCAACTCTGACCAATATGGAAAATTTTAGTATTGGAAAATGCTATTGGTAGGCAGAAAATTAGGAAATTGCAGAATAAATAGTGGTGGCTGCATAATATGAGTATGAATTGGCAATTACTTGACATTAAAGAAGCAGGTCAGTGCTTAGGGACAGGCTGAAGATGTGTAAACACTGATTGACTGACAGAAGTGGTCAGAAACCTTTGTTATGACAATAGAAGGTCATCTTCCAAGTATTATTAAGACACCCAGGGAGTCCTGGACACAGAAAGGTTTAGAACTTCTGATAAACATGATTATGTTGACAAGGTGATCCAGACAAGCAGGGACACAGAAAGGTACCTTCTATGGAATTCCAAATAGAGGCTTAGATAAAGCTGGTATGAAAAAAACAGCCATTGACTTAGAATACCATAGAAGAAATGGTACATATACACGATTTCAAAAGCTGTGTAGAAAATAGGCCAAAATCTGAAATCCCTACATCTACATGACATGATCTCTGCAATTATTCCCTTCATTATAATCTTTTATATCCCTCAGTAGGCACACGAATCATAGCGTATATCCTTTCTGTACTATTCACTTTCCCCACCCCAACCTAATCTAGTTCTATGTAGATAGTATTTACAACAAATAGCCATTGATTAATTTATTGATTAACTTGCACACTTGTACTGCTATATCACAAAATTATCATCACTTTTTAAACTTTTGTGGCTTGCTTTTATGGTAAAGGTATTCTTTGTATTCTCCAGCTGTCTTTAAAGTGCTTTTGACCCAAATATTTAGGGGCTATTTTTTTTCACCGATTACAATATACGCATCATACTGTTGTATACAGTAATAGAAATGGGCAGACTGAATTTTTAAGTAAACTACTTAACATGTTGTTGAAGACTCCCTTTTGATTAAAGTGAGATAGGCATTCAGAATCTTTAAGCAAGGACTGTTCTGGACTCTAAGAAATGTTTTCATTATCATTCAAGGTCCGGTGTTTACAGGTAATATTTCCATGTTTTTAGGTAGGCCATCATAACCTCACTTTTCCACCTGGCTAGTTTCATGAAAGCAACAATTCTCATATGTCCCCACTTCTTTATTTTAGCCACAGTAAAGACATAGGTAAAGATTTAAGCAGACAAATGTGGTCCTTCGATATGGGTTTGATTCCAAGTCTAGATCCCAACATCCTGGCCAACAGTGATAGAGAAATAAAGCAAATCTATTTCCCTTAATCCTGCCATTCCCATTATATTCCATTAATAAGCACACCTCTGAACAGATGTTAAAGTGAAATCAGTATGTACTTCAATGTACCACATTTGAAATAAGAGCAAAGATAGATTTTCCTGCTTCTTAACAGAAGACAGTGTTTCTCTGGGTACATTTCAGGTGCATGCTCTAGGTTTGGAAGATGTTGCCGTTAATTATTTAGCTCCAATCTCAATGGAACAGTAACTTAAGCCAACATGAAAAGTGAGGACCAGCATTACTTGGGGAAATTTTCAAGCAAAGTTATGCTATGGACTTCTTTCTCTAATTCTAAAACCATATAAGATATACATGTCAAGATCTTCTCTGATATTTTGATTTAAGCTTACCTTTCTGACTGAGTAAAACATCCCTACCTTACTGAACATTCAGTCTGTATCCTATATGGTGCTAGGTGTTTTAAACACACATGCTATTTAATCTTTACAAGTTTTTAAGTCAGGGGGATTATTTCTATTCCCATTTTTATAAGAAGAAAACTGAAGGACAGGAGGTTGACTTCCTTGAAGTCCCCAAGCTAGTACTTGCTGGAGCTTGGATTTAAATCTAGTTCTGTCTGGTACTGAAGCTCATATTCTTAACCACAATACTATATTAGATCCCATGACATCTTCCATCATTCTCTGTAACGACAGCCCTTTATACTAAGAAAGAAGTAGGGCTCTAATTCCTGACATCTGAAATCCATGACAAAATACCACTACTAATATTTCACATTATTTCCCTTACTTGCTCAGAGTGACTGGCTCATAGGAAGGTGACACAGAGTGAAGCTTCTAGTTTGGGCAAATTCTTACTATCCCCTTACTGTGGAGAGTTTAGCAAAGTCTTCATTGGCACATGATTTCACCTTTAATATCATTTCCTATCAAGTCAGAACAAACCAAGGTAAGGCTCCAGGATCAGCTGAAAGTAGATTCCTGTAACCTGGCCCAAAGTTTTGAGCCAGTGGCTTATGTGCCAAAGAAACTTGAGTATTCCTGGCTTCAAATGGCCTGAAAAAAAAGATTGATGGGATAGCACAATATGCTCTAAATTGAGAAATATTCAGGAGACCTGAGTTCTATGAGACCTAGGTTTCTGTACTGGTTAGAACTCTCAGTTCTTTAAGGATCAATTGTGTGACATTAGGCAAGTCTCCTCACCAGTGTAGGTGTCAGCTTCTTTCTCTGTAAAATGACAGAGTCAGTTCAGGGATTGTCAGGATTCTTGCCAGCCAATCAAATTCTATGATTCTTAGGTACCATTCTACCACATAGTAGATAATTATCATTATAGTGGATTTGGGGATATATTCTAGTATGTTTTTCTTCTGGAGTAAAGTAGATGTGCTTGCTTCCATTTGAATGATGCCACTGAAAGACTTTTATCATAGCACCCAACTGAATTATTGTACATATTTTTCATGGCCATCCTATTGGGATAAGTTCTTTTATTAAATTTTTCTGAGCACCCAAAGTGGGCTAAAGAATTGCTTGGCACTGGGGCCTAGCTTCTGCTCCTTGGTTTCAGCAAGGCCTTAAAACCAGATTTAAATCTGGTTTTAAATTTTTCATAAGTACTTTTTTAAGCTTCCTTTTATTATCCTAACTCAAGGATTAAGAGAGGGTTAAAAAAAAAAAGGTGGGGGGGATAGAAAAGGGTTCTCTCCATTCTTCTTCCCATTTCCTTATCTTCAGCTTATCTGATGATAGTTTCCTTTAGTCGTTCAAGACCACCAAGGACTTGGGGTGGGGGTGGAGAGTAGAAGTCAAAGAGATATACACATCATGATGGAAGTGTATAAGGAGACCAAGATCATCCCCACTCCGCCAAAAATACCATACTTCTTTCCGTGTCCTGACACCATAAGCAAAAATGCACTGTAACCGTTTTTATTTTCTTAATCTTGTCTACTTTAAATAATTCTATATTATAAATGAAGCAATCTTTATGTTGCATTTTTCAAAATATATTGCGTATGGAGAATATTTTGCATTTTTGCATTTTAACCCATTAGCGATTACACCGTGATTTGACCACATTGCTTTTAATTCTGTTCTAGAATTGACCAGCTTTTGTCCAGACCTGTTTCAGATACATCCAGACATAGGCTCAATATTAATTTTTTTTAATTTTATTTATTTATTTATTTATTTTTTATTATAGTTTAGGTTTTAGGGTACATGTGCACAATGTGCAGGTTTGTTACATATGTATCCATGTGCCATGTTGATTTCCTGCACCCATTAACTCGTCATTTAGCATTAGGTATATCTCCTAATGCTGTCCCTCCCCCCCCCCCCCTACCCCCCAACAGTCCCCAGAGTGTGGTGTTCCCCTTCCTGTGTCCATGAGTTCTCATTGTTCAATTCCCACCTATGAGTGAGAACATGCGGTGTTTGGTTTTTTGTCTTTACGATAGTTTACTGAGAATGATGTTTTCCAGTTTCATCCATGTCCCTACAAAGGACATGAACTCATTATTTTTTATGGCTGCATAGTATTCCATGGTATATATGTGCCACATTTTCTTAATCCAGTCTATCGTTGTTGGACATTTGGGTTGGTTCCAACTCTTTGCTATTGTGAATAGTGCCGCAATAAACATACGTGTGCATGTGTCTTTATAGCAGCATGATTTATAGTCCTTTGGGTATATACCCAGTAATGGAATGGCTGGGTCAAATGGTATTTCTACTTCTAGATCCCTGAGGAATTGCCACACTGACTTCCACAATGGTTGAACTAGTTTACAGTCCCACCAACAGTGTAAAAGTGTTCCTATTTCTCCACATCCTCTCCAGCATCTGTTGTTTCCTGATATTTTAATGATGGCCATTCTAACTGGTGTGAGATGGTATCTCACTGTGGTTTTGATTTGCATTTCTCTGATGGCCAGTGATGATGAGCATTTCTTCATGTGTTTTTTGGCTGCATAAATGTCTTCTTTTGAGAAGTGTCTGTTCATGTCCTTTGCCCACTTTTTGATGGGGTTGTTTGGTTTTTTCTTGTAAATTTGTTTGAGTTCATTGTAGATTCTGGATATTAGCCCTTTGTCAGATGAGTAGGTTGCAAAAATTTTCTCCCATTCTGTAGGTTGCCTGTTCACTCTGATGGTAGTTTCTTTTGCTGTGCAGAAGCTCTTTAGTTTAATGAGATCCCATTTGTCAATTTTGGCTTTTGTTGCCATTGCTTTTGGTGTTTTAGACATGAAGTCCTTGCCCACGCCTATGTCCTGAATGGTATTGCCTAGGTTTTCTTGTAGGATTTTAATGGTTTTAGGTCTAACATTTAAGTCTTCAAACTATACTACAAGGCTACAGTAACCAAAACAGCATGGTACTGGTACCACAACAGAGGCATAGATCAGTGGAACAGAACAGAGCCCTCAGAAATGATGCCGCATATCTACAACTATCTGATCTTTGACAAACTTGACAAAAACAATAAATGGGGAAAGGATTCCCTATTTAATAAATGGTGCTGGGAAAACTGGCTAGCCATATGTAGAAAGCTGAAACTGGATCCCTTCCTTACACCTTATACAAAAATTAATTCAAGATGGATTAAAGACTTAAATGTTAGACCTAAAACCATTAATATTAAATATTTTTAAAGAAGAAATCTGAAAATTCCAACCTCCTAGATTTGCCCAAGACACCTTTTGATTGGACAGCAGATCTATTTCTTCCCTAACTTAGTTAAACAAATCACTCAAGTCTCCTTCCCAGGGTGGAATCATGGAATGACTCATTTCTTTAGAGTGTTTCTGCCAGTGTGCTGGTGGACAAGGGTACATTTATAACAGCCCTGGCACACAGAAATATTTAGGCAATGGTTCTGACTTAAAAGCATGCCAAATTGCATTGTAAGCCTCATAATTAATTTCAGTTTGTTTTCTAAGACCTTGCTTCTCAAAGTGGTTTGTATAGACCAGCAGCATGAGCACCACCTGGGAGCTTCTTTGAAATTAAAACTCCCCAGGTCTTACAAAAGACCTACTGATCAGAATCTGCATTTCAACAAGCTCCTCAGGTGATTAATATGCCCCTTTGGGTTAGAGACGCTCAGATCTAAAACTCAAGGTTGACCTCAGCTCTCCTAATTCATTATGTTATTTGGAAGACTCATATATTGTTGAGACTGAATATGCCATAAGAAAATATGGTAATTGAGCCTCTCAACATATCGTTTATCATGGTGTTATCATGGAAACACCAAAGAGGTATCTGGAGAATTATCAAGAGGCTGTTCTACATTGAAAAAGCCTCATCCCTATCATCTATAGTTGAGCCTGTCACCTGTTTAAGGTTTAAGCTGATTACAGTCGTTCAATATTTTCTAAAACTGTTGAAATTAAATCTAACCATCTCTTTAAGAAAAAAAAATCAGCAGCATTTTTCTCAAGTCCCTTTGCAGTTATTTCACAATAGTGGCAGCATTAAACCTTAGTTACTCCAATTATGTTAATATTATATGAGAATGCAAGATATGGGAACCACACATGGGAGTAAAATTATTTGGAGGAAAATAAAACACAAAATTACTGAAGAGTGTACCTTTAAAGCAGCATTGTAATCTATGCTTTTTTCAGACAGGATTATTATGGAAGAGCCTCTCACTGAAATCAAGGCTCATTTTCTGTCATTGAGATGAATTCAGGGCCTCTGAAAGGTGCCTGATGAACAGCATTCAAAAATGAATGGATTGTGTTTAGTTACAGGATTTGTGTTGGAACAGCCAATGTTCCTCTTCTGGAGCTCCCCTCCCAACATGGAGAGGCCTCACCTGTGATCTTCTAACTTTGCCATTTCAAAGGCTGAAGGCAGGTCAGGCACGGTGGCTCACTCCTGCAATCCCAGCACTTTGGGAGGCTGAGGTGGGTGGATCGTTTGAGCCCAGGAGTTCAAGACCAGCCTGGGCAGCATGGCGAAACCCCATCTCTATGAAAAAATACAGACATTAGCCAGGTGTGGTGGTACACACCTGTGGTCACAGCTACTTGAGAGGCAGAGGTGGGAGGATGCCTTGAGCCTGGCAGGCTGAAGTTGCAGTGAGCCAAGATTGCATCACTGTACAGCCTGGGCAAAAGAAGGAAACCCTGTCTCAAAACAACAAAACAAAAAGACTGAAGACAGAGCATAGGTTCTGGGTTCTAGGAAGCTAAAAATGTATGTAAAGGGCTCTCATAGCTTCAGGAGGTTATGAAAGAAGATGAGGTGTTCATGACAGATGGAAGTTTGATTGGATGTTAAGGGTTCAGCCTCAAAGTTCACTCTTCCCTTTAAATTTGAGCTCCATTCTCTTACCTCACCAGGTCTTTTAATGACATGGAGAGTGAGCATGTTCAGTTCTGATTGTCAGTGCAGGCCATACGAATGTGGGTAAGACAGACATCGTGTGGGTAAGATTCAAAAGCCATTCACATACACATTCATTTAGGAAACTATTGTGTCTGCTAAGTCTCATGCAATGTGTTGGCCACTGGAGATTCAGTGAGAAACAAAACAGATGTGGTCCTTGCCCTCCCGGAGCTTGAGTCTTGTTAAAGAAAGCACACACACACACACAATCACACATATAAATTCATAATTACAAATTATCATGGATGAAAAATACACGATGCTGTGAGAGTAGAATACCAAGTTTGGGGGTAAAAAAACAGTTTTCTTGAGAAAGTGACTGTGAGCAGAGATCTGATGGGTTAGAGGGAGTTAACACACAGGGATGGGTTAATGGTAGAGACAATAAAGAATATGATGGAGAGGACGTGGTGCCCTAGAAGCACTGAAGGAAAGACACTGTGGATAGAGGTTAAAGAGTGATGGTGGTGAGTGCTGAGGGTCATGTAATGAATTTCTTGAGAGTCAGCATAGGTAACATCATTTAGGTCACGGTTTGTACATCCAGATTGTGTTACATCTTAGCTCTACCCCCATTAACTCTATGACTTTAGGTACTTTGTTTGTTTGTTTGTTTGTTTGTTTGTTTGTTTGTTTGAGACTGTCTCACTCTGTCGCCCAGGCTGAGTGCGTGGCGCGATCTTGGCTCACTGCAACCTCTGCCTCCTGGGTTCAAGCGATTCTCCTGCCTCAGCCTCCCGAGTAGCTGTGACTGCAGGCACCCACCACCAAGCCCAGCCAATTTTTGTATTTTTAGTAGAGAAGGAGTTTCACCATGTTGCCCAGGATGGTCTGTATTTCTTGACTTTGTAATCCACCCACTTCCGCCTCCCAAAATGCTGGGATTACAGGCGTGAGCCACCCCGCCCTGCCCATTTTTTAACTTCTTTGTAACACTTCCCTCATAATAGCCCTTACCTCACAGTATTGAGTGTATTAAATCAGCTCCTAATACCTTAGGCAGTGCTTCTCATACTCTAATAATCATCTAAGAATCTTGTTAAAAATGCAGATTCTTCTTCAGTAGGTCTGCAGTGGGGTGAGAGTCTGCATTTCAAGCAAGCTCCTGAGTGGCACTGATGGTGCTGGTACATGATCCACACTCTGAGTAGGAAGATTATAAGGTACTTAGAACAGCACCTGGTTCATTATACATTCTTAACAAATGCTAGTGGGTGAAGTTCTTGAGTGTTGACCTTCAGCCTTGACCTTCTGCCCTTATCTGGAAGACAGGGAATTGCCTTCTTTTGAATTCATGATTAGATTTAAAAATCATTTTTGTTTCAACCCTCGAAGCTGAAAATCTCTCCTATTTTTGGTAGTCCTCATTAATTCTTTAGTAAGTGTAATAAGATGGACATAGACCCTTCTGCCTTTTGCACTGAAGAACTGGAGCTGCCTGCAGGTCATCGTTCAGAATGTGACCTCTCTTTGCTAAGGACAGTACAAAGTAGCAAAGGAAGATCTCTTGGACCCTTGTCTCAGTGTGCACTGGGTCTGAAAGTATTTTCAAGATTTTATTTTTATGATATTCTCAATAGAGCTAGCCTTGACCACTCTCTTCCCTCTTGGTTTTGTGATATTATGGTTCTTTGTTTCTCTGATGGTTCTCTACCATTTACTGGCTTACTTTCTTTTCTATTCCCATAGGCATATTTTTAATAAAATATTTTTTTCTCAGAATCCATTCTGTTAATATTCTCATTCAAGCCAAGCATCTGCTATTTTCTTCCATGTCTGTAACTCAATGGCACCTCTATGCTACCATTAACTCAGACTCAGTGTCTCGGTCATCTATAATTAAGTTTCCCCCACTCAGTCAAAACATATAAACAGTAATATCTAATTAATCATCGGACCATAGTCATTCTACAGCAGTAGTTCTCAAAGGGTAGTCCTTGGACCAGCAGCATTGACATCACCTGGGAACTTGTTAGAAATGCAAATTCTCAGACCTAATTCGGGATCTGCTGAAACACTGGGGCTAGCGCCCAACAAGCCCTACAGGTGACTCTGACTCCAGTTAAAGGGTGCTCAGTCTTGGCTGAGTGTAGAAATCATTGGTGGAGCTTTAAAAATACTGATTTCATGGATCCCATCTACAGAGATTCAGATTTAATTGACCTGGAGATGGCCCAGGCACTGTGACTTTTAAAGGCACTTCTGGTGACTATAACAGATTACCAATGCTCAGAACCAAAGTCTTTTTTTCAAACATATTTTCATTTTCATTCTTGGCTGTCTGTACCTGGGGCCTTCATTGTCATTTATCTATTCTATTTAAGTGACAATCTAATTCTTCTCACTATAATTTATCAGGCTTAAACCTAGTCTATGTTACAAGATCATATGAATCTCTTGATTATTCTCTTCCTTAACCAACTCTTACAAGCACTTCCCATTTCGGGAAGAAAAAACCACAAACTCCTGACCATGGCCATTGAGAACTTCCCTTAGCTCAGCCTCCAAGTTCCCTTGTAGTTTCACTTATCATTACATCAAATGCTGCAAGAAACAAAAACAATCACATCCTGAACTTTCCTGGTTTCTTATCATCATTCATACTGTTCGTTTTGCTTGGAATTTATTGCACAGTCAAAATCATATATATCTCTTAAAAGCTGAGGCCTTAAAGCCACTTTTTCCATGGAGCTTCTCTAAGTACTTCCAGAAGTAGAAAGCATTTTCATATACTTTAGAGGTAGGTAGTTCCCTTAGTCTCTATCTAACTTGTATTATAAATATACAGTGAATCTCTACTAAAGTATAAGTGTATGTGCCTAATGAACTAATAGGGCATTTAGCTTTCTTAGCATAAATTAATTTGCCTGGGAGGATATAACCAGCAAGGAAGTCTGCAGGGCAAGTCCTTGAAGGAAGTTGTAAAGGAATCAAACCAAAGCCCATTCCAGTCAGTCTGATATCCTATGATTTGTCCCAGCCCTGGCTACAGAAAGACATTGAAAGCCATTTTCATGAGTGGTCCTGAGATACATGAGGCACAAGCAACAGTTTTGGGCTCAGAAAAAGGAAAAAAAAAAAAAAACAAAAAACACTGCCAGAAGAGGGAGGGACTTTTTACCCACCTGTACACAGCACCCATGTGGCTTCAGCTAAGGAAAGGTTGCAGAGAGCATATGCTTGGGCACCTGATGGGTTGCCAAATATAGCAAGTAAAAATACAGGACACCCAGTTAAATTTAAATTTCAGATTTTGTTTTAAAGAATAACTTTTTGGTATAAGTATGTAATAAATATTGCATTCTTTACTTATCTGAAATTCAGATTTAACTGGGTGTGCTATATTTGATCTGACAAATATGGCACCATGAGAGTTTGCAGAATCACATCTGGAGACTTCAGCACAGTCTTCAGTGTCACATGGTCACCAGTACTTGCAGTTCTAACTCACAGCAGTGATCATCAGCCAGAAGGTTGAAGAGGAAGACCATGAAAGGCCTAGTGGAGACTACTGAAACATATTCTATATTCTAAGGGCCCCTAGAAATGCATAGGTGAAGGTTTGCAAGGGCCAGAGCTCCCATCATATTCAAGTGGGAACGCCAGCAAGTGAAATTTAAGTTACTCTTAATATGACCTGTTTTGTATACTCTGGCCTTAAGAAACCCAAGTTACATTTATCATTTTAATATATCCAAGAAACTACACTCAATTAAGATTTCACTGAATCCAAATATCTTTTGTTTTATGTTCAACTATGAGAAGATAGAAACCATATATACATCAGAAAAAATTGATTACTGAAAATAAATGACAGGCACATATTAGTGAAAAGTTACAGACTGAAAATATTAACAGGCTAAAACCTGAACCCCTAGACAGTATAGGTTACCCTTTTTATGTATGAAAAATTTCATTAAAAACAAAGGAGAAGCATGCTGTTAACATTCGTACTATAGCACCAATAAGTATATGTGTTATTTAGAACCTTTCTTATTTTCCTTCAAAATTATGAAGCTTTTGAAAGTAGCCTTTTATAAAGCTTTTGAGGATATGTATTGAATCTCGTTTACATTTATAGCCTTCTCCACATAATTTAAAAACAGTTTTGCATATAAGAAAGCCTTCAGTAAATGACGGATGAAATGAAGTAAATGTAAATGTATTTGTTTCGGAAGGGAATTCTCATTTAGTGCTGATTCTGGTTGCCTGTATCTGTTTAATTCAACATTTACCATACTTTTCTACTGAGAGTGGGAAACATTGGATACCATCCTAATATTCCATATGTGGCTCTTGCATAGTACCCTTCCCTCATGGGAAAAGCCTAGCTTGTCATTTCTTCCTTCCCAGGAACTGAGTCTTTCTGTACAAGTCACTGTAGGGGATGGTCTCTACAGGGCAAAGACCTGGGTAGGTGCGGCAGAACCTGCATAACAGGGCATGAGGACAGAGAGGGTAGGGCCCCGCTAAGTGCCCCAGGAGACAGATACTTACCCTGCAAGAACGCCTCAGGGGAATGAGAGAAGCTCAGTGTTTGAACTAGTTTAATGACCCCCTTTTATAGATAGAGCATACCTCTCTGAGGGAGTAGCACATAAAGCTGATATTAGCAGCTTGGCTCTTATTTTCGTTTCATTCTTTCAATCATTTTCACCTTGGGGATTGTTTTTAAGGAATTGGATTCTTTCTAGGCTGTGAGCCTTTAGACTTTATTAGCTAATCACATCTTATTAGAGTATCTCTTCCAAAGCAGTGTTCAAATTTATATTTTTAGAGTTAATTTCTCTTAAAAAGTGGTTTATAAACTGATATTATCTTACCTATCTTCCTCTTGATTGAAAAATATTTTGGTAATTGATAACTAACTTGATAAGAGCTTCTCACTCCCCATCTTTCCCTCTCAGCTCAATATCCTGTGAATTCATTGACTGGAAATTTATTTCCAATCTTTAACTATAAAATACACAGTTGTCATCATAGGGTGCATGTCTTTTTTATCCTATTTATTTTTATTGTTTTATCATAAACTTATAAGCATCCATTGACAATCTGACCCACTTAGACTAAAGCAACAAATGTTTTTACTGGGTGGATCCTGTTTCTTGATGGACTAATAGGGGAGCCAGTTATTGATCGAGTCTGTCTTTAAAATTTTTTAAATAATGATGAAGTGGGTAATACATAGGAAACAGACAAACCTATGAATCAAATATCTCCATTTACTTGCTGTATGACTTTGGATGTGACACTTAACGTCTTCGTCCCTCAGCTTTTCTGGGATCAAAAAATGGTATTGTTACTATCCACCCTGCAGATTTTCAAAATATTTAGCACTTAGTAGTTTTTAAAATAAATTGTAGCGAGTTTTTATTAACATAAACTCAGAATCCTAACATCACTGGAAGATTAGGAAACCACGTGATAAATCATTTACCATCCCCGCACTAATTCTATAAAAAAAAAAATTATTTCCAGCCTTCAACTATAAAATACACAGTTGTCATCATAGGGTGCATGTTATTTTTATCCTATTTATTTTTATTGTTTTATCATAAGCATATTTGTAATCATTTTACTGGTTGCACAAAAGTTCATCAAGTAGCTGTGACATAATTTACTTAACCATTTATTGGTATCTTTAGAATACTTCTGGGGCAATGTTTCAGGACTGAATTTTACAATCCTTAACAGACATAAGGAAGAAAGTGAAACCTTCTGACTTGCTAATAGAAACTGTAGGGAAAAATAATTCTTATATGATTTAGAATGTTGCTTTCATAAGTTTAAACTTATGAAACTTATGCTTTCATAAGTTTAAACTTTCATGTAAACTTAAGAAAGCAAAATATAAATATGGGTCAACAAGTTCCAGGGGAGCAGTTGTCTCAAGGAAAACCTTGGATAGAAATTAGGAGGACCTCAGTTATTTATAGGCGAACTCCAACGTGCTGTAAATTGCTTTGTTAAGGACCATATCCAAGATTAAGCTTCTAAGAGTACCTTGTGGCTTATCCTATCACAAAGTAATTTTTACTCGTTTTCACTTGGTATAGTTCAATGATTCTTCAAAGAAACACTTCAGGAACTTTTCAATTATGTAATGTCTGGGGCCCCTCTTAAGATCAATTGAATCAAAATATCTGGGGAAAGAACCCAAGCATTGGTATTTTTCAAGATCCTTGAATGATTCCAGTGGATAGCGAAATTGAGAAATACTAAAGAACCTGAAATCGAAGAAAGATCCCCCTATCCTACCTAGCTCTTTTGCAGATAGGATGAGAGGATAAGGGAACGCTTTAAAATAGGACCCATGCTGCTTTACCTGAAACTCAGCTTCAGGCCAAGTTTGGGGTCTCAAAGGAGAGAACATCTGCCCTGACACCAGGTACGACAGTACCATTTTCCTGCCAGGTAAGTTGCCTCCATGGGAGCTCAGTAGCTAAAGGGAACAACTTTATCCTTTCCTGTACTTCCCTAATCTATAAATATTGGCTAGAAATATGGTGTCTTAATCAAATTGCTATGCTCCTAAGATGTCCCGGATTGCTTATCATTGGGAAAATATATCCCTAGACACTTTAAAAGGCACACTCGTTTAACACATTAATGCAAGGACATTCATTTTAAAAAGTAAATATGTAGACTCATGGTAAATATTTATTATGTTGATGATAGGGTCAAAAGTAATACATTTTCAAAGCTTAATGTAGTAAAATATTAAAACTTAATATAGACTTTTGATTTTTATTAAATTGTTATTAGCTCTCTGATTTCCATCAAGATAAACTAAATTCCTACACATCCTGAGATGGTCAGTGTTTGTTTGTGACTTTGCAACTAATTTATTAATGTTATCCATTGTTAACCGATACTTTTGCTAAGCATATAGTAAGAGATAAGTATATGTCAAATTAATGAACGACAAGGCGAATTACTCTTTGACTTTTTAGCTGTTACATTTTGAATACTAAAAGCATGATATTAAAGAATTTTGACCAGTCTTAGCTTAAACAAGACTTACTTGACATTCTTCAGCCGAATTGCATGTTTTCTGTCTCTTCACCTGTAAACAAAATGTTATACTCTTCTTCTAGATGTATTTACTAGTTTTAGCAAGCCTGAGATCTCTCATTCATTCATGTAAGGATCCTGGCTTCCCCAGATCAGTGTGGCAATTCAACTCATATTCAAACAGTATTAACATAATATCTAATTAGAGGAAAAGTATGTTCATTAAAGTGCAATGAATATTTAAAGTAGTTCCAGCTACATCGAAGCCATAATCATCCAAGTGCCCTTCTTGGGTCAGTAGAAAGCTTTTCCATTAGCAGTCCTGTGCGTTCACAAATCATTTACTCCCTCTCTTATTATTTTTAAATGGCAATTATAAATCACTTGATACATAAGGTGAAAGGATGTTTCCCAGTCAATATGAGTGATGTAGTATACACCACTGGCCACTGATAACTGGAAATTTTACATTGCAAAAGGAGAGCCAAACATTTGGTACCCCATCATCACCTTTATATTAAATACTCTATCTTTGACAGAAAGGCAAAAGCACTTTACATAATTGAATTCATATCTGCCTTATATTTTGCAATGCCATATAAAATAGGGAATTAACTCCTCTTCTATTTACTGCTCTAACACACCTCCAACGAGTTTAATGTAAGCATCACAGTTTGTGCATAGAGTTTCACAAGATGCATCTCCAAAAATTGTGGAGGGTTATCTCATCTACGCACTTCAGGGAGCTCTGTTGTATCTAAATTTCCTTAGTAAGTTACTCACTATTTAATGTCTCTCCAGAAGAAAATTTTTTCTCATTTCTCTTTAAAACAAGCAATTGCTATTTGTTATTCTTCTAGTGAAGAAGGAGAACCAAAGTCATTCCTTTTTTTCTTCTTAAACTGTTCTTTACCTGTGACCTTGGAAATGATAATTGTATTTTCTTAGCCTTCACCTCTCTGACTGAAAATCTCTCACACATAGATCTCATTCTCAACCTCCTACCCTTTTTGTTTTTAGCTCCTGAAACATTAAACTTCTAAGTTCAAGAAATTGATGCACCTCCTAAGTGTTAAACATATATGTGTTATTTATAAAGATATCCAGGTGTCTTCTCAACTTTCTCCTCCCTGTATTTGTCTTATTTCAATGAATACTTTTCTCAGTAGAGATGTATTCTATGCTTACATTGTTTCACACACTGTGCTTGGCACTGGGGTTATAGAGATAAGTCACAGGCTTTCATTTTCAGAAACCTACAATCCAGTCAGGAAAGAAGACAGGTATAGGAAGTTAGCAGCACAGTCGGGTTACTTGAATCTTAAAAGTTAGTCCAAAATGATCTAGAGTTCTAAATAATTCAGAATTGTTGTTACATCAGATTCAGCCTCCTCAAGAGCTCTATAATTTTAAAAAATGGGCTTTACTGGTTGGTGAAAATCCTTCAGAGCTGCTTATTTCAATTGGTAATAAATGTTTTCTTTTTCAAAATGTATTCATTAAAATTGAGGTCAATGGAGAGCTGCTCTCTGCAAGCACGGAACTATTTTGCTATGATCAGTTACTCTGAAGGTTATGAAGTCAGCATAAAATCCCAATAATGCTGTAGACTTAAAAAATGAATACAAAGCAGGAAAATTTTATGGGTATGGACCAAGAAATATCAAGATGAAAAAACATGAGGGTTATTAATCATCCACAGGACCTGGCCAGAAGATTGTTGGATAGTGGAACTTTCCATGACCCCAAAAATTATCCTCCTTTTGATCTTTTTTCCCTAGTGTGTAAGAACTGTTACGGTAACTGTGGGACTATTTAACAAGCAAAAGTGAAGAGTATGTATGACTTCTTTTTATAAATCCCAAAGCATCCACAGCTAAGATGGTAAAATTATGAAATAACTATAGCTAAAATGTTGAGCATTTTTAATAAGGACCAAGAACAAAGACTTAATTCCTACTTTTGTTCTGGGTAATACCTGATTTAATAAACATTCTGACTTCATGTCTATTTGGGTGATTTATCAGCATTTTAATTCCCATTAAACAAAAGGGGAGTAATTTTTATACCTTTAACAAAAGGTCACATTAAATCTTTCTGGAACAGGATGGGTAAAAATAATCAACAAATGTTATTTCGCAGTTTACTGATTGAAAGGTTGTTTGATGTGTGTTCCTGAGAATTGATGTTCATCTACAAATTGTAGGACTCCAAGTCTCTGTGTTAAGAAATATAAAATGAAAATGTGCATTTTTCTCTTTTTTCTTAAGGATTATTTTGTACTAGCAAAGTGAAGTACAGCATTACACAACTGCCCAATTAATTCAATTATCATGAGTAGAAAATCTAGATATTGTTATCTGACTGTCCTATGACAGCACCTTTGTTTTAGTTATCTCAGTAATTATTTGGCTCTGTATTTTGTTTCCTTTAATGCAGACACAATAAGACTTCAGGTTGGGAAGTCTCTTTCTTTAAATTTTTTGAAGACAGGGATAGGTCAAGTCTCATCTGATATGGATCTATGGGAGCAGTTCCACCATGTAATGGTGGTGTGTGCTCAATGGACCAAGTGCTCCATGTCATTTGGAACAGGATCTGCTCCAAATAATGTGCATGAATTTACTTGGTTGTCACCAACAGCCCTTAGAACACTATATTATTCTCATTTTTACAGTGAGAACCCTAGTAACTTGTTAAAGTCCACTCAGGTTGGATGGATCCAGTATTCTTACTGTAGCACCTACATTCTTACTCATTCCTAAAGCATTGACCAGCCATATAGGTCCCTCAGTCTTTAGTTTCGTTGTCCATAATATATCTAAAGTTGTTCTTGATGTTTTTCATGGGAAACTCAAGATTAAAAGTGGAAAAGGATTTACTGTATCATCAATTCATTCTCACTTAAAACTAAGAAAAGTATATTCCCTATAGCATTTTTTCCAGAAGCAATTTAGTCAGTTTTATTAAGTTCAATTTATGTGCACATCATTTAATTGATCGAATTTCTGCCACTTTTCTTGGAATATTCATCTAAAGCCCTAATAAACCTGACTAATATCGTGACACTTCTCTATTATAAAACTATTTCTCTTTATTATGATATTCCATTATTTCTTTTTCTATTAACAATGTAGAATGACCTTACATAATTCTTCTTTTCTTAATAAGTCATGTTGATACCTGGTTTTCATTAACAGGCTAGAAATCGAAAAACACAACTTGGCTTTGGAGAATAGAAGCCAACATAAACAGAAACACACTTGATGTAGTTTTACACTGAGGTCTTTCTGCCACAAATTTTGACTGGGGGAAACTGGTAGCCAAAGTTTTTCTTATCTTATTTAATAATGACTACTCTGAGAGTACCCACACTATTTGAAGATATGGTGAATAAACATTTATGGAGTCCTTACTGATAGTAATAGATTGTGTGTTACCAAAGCAGTATGAAATAGTAGCTCAACCAGCAAAGAATTTACGATGTAGTTGACATGTCACATATATACAGACAGTCTACAAGGCAGTAAATGCCTAGTGAGGGATGCAAGCACTACATGCTATGGACAGGAGTTTAGAGGAGAAATGGATCACCTTTATCTTTCCCCAAGGCTTTTAGGATGAAATGAGATTTGAGCTCATTCCAAAAACAAAGGTTGGAATCAAGTGGAGAAATGCAAGAACACTTTGCACAAAAGAAGAACCAGTCTTTAGAGCATGCTCACTTGGGTAGTAAATCAACATTTTTATCCTCATTAAACACATGAGTGCATTATTTTAGTTTTGAGAGCTAGGCAAGGTAGGCTAACCCTCAAGTATTTCAATATTTCAGAGAACTCGAAACATGTGTAAGTTCTCTAGGTCAGGGTTTCTTGACCTTGGCACTGTTTGGGGCCAGATGATTCTTTGTTGTGAGATTGTCCTGTGCACTGTGGGATGTTTAGTAGCATTCCTGGCCCCCACCCTCTAGATGCTAGTAGCATCCTCCTCCTCCCCTAAGTCGTGAAAAACAAAAACGAAGTCTCCAAACATTGCCAAATGTCCCCTAAGGCACAAAATTGCCTCCTGTTGAGAACCACTGCTCTGGATCTATGAACACTGAGTGAAATAGTTCTCACAGATTTCTCTGGCCACAAGCCATCAAGAAAATAGTCTTTGTATGTCATCTAAATCCCTCATGGTGACTGTTGTCAATCATCTTCTTCAGTGGTCTCAGAATGTGTGCCTTCCCTGTCAAAAGTACACAGGCCACTTGGCAGGAAGCCAGACTCTACTCTCTGGAGAATTTCTAGGATTCCCAGTGAAAGCCACTAAGAAACACTCACTAAAATATATTCTCCACTGAGGAAAAACTCTCTAAGCTTGTTCACTTCTGAAAGTTGTAGTCCTATTTAGATTAGAAGCCTATTTCAATTGTAAATCCTGTTGGTTTGGGAAGCTCAGCATTTAGGAGAGAACACAGCTGGTGCTTCCTGGATGTTAAATAATTCATCTTCCTCATTTTGGAGAGTCAGAAACAGCGAGCTGAGATGCTAAATCCTCAGTAATATTGCAAAACCTAGTCACTGGCACGAAGGAGGGAAAATGCCTACTAAATCACAGAGGCCATCCTCCACAGCCTTAGGGGAAGCTGTAGAAAAAATGCTATTTGCTAACTTGATTTTTCCCCATTTTGGCAACATAGGGAAGATAGGTTGCCCTGAGAGAGTTTTGTGAAACTCAGTTAAACAAAATCATCCTGTTATGTGCATTTTGTATATTGTCAGACCTGTGTCTCTCATGCAGACAGTTCATTTTTCAAGTGAAGTATTTTGACCTTTCTAAAAGGCTGAGGCAGGAGAATGGCGTGAACCCGGGAGGCGGAGCTTGCAGTGAGCCGAGATTGCGCCACTGCACTCCAGCCTGGGTGACAGAGCGAGACTCCGTCTCAAAAAAAAAAAAAAAAAAAAAAAAAAATTTTCCCCAGAGATTAGAAGATAATCATGGAAAATGGGGAACCACCTGCTCAATTGCAGTTAGTAGAAGATAGATGACATTTGAGTGACTGCTTGATGATAAATATTTCCCATTAAAGTTTCTATTCTCATATTTGGCTATTTATTGCATAATCTATTTTGGGCCAAATTTTCCTAGTACCTGCTTTAAGTGCATCTAGCATTTTCATATAACCCTGGAAACCACATTAAATTCTCCAAAATGCTCAGCTTCTTCAACAGTGTTTCACAATAGTTCACTACCCCTTTTTCAGGTAACTAGTAATCTTAGAACTTCTATTTCTGTTCCATGAAAGAGATTTTTTTTTTACTAGAACGCTTATTTTATATCTTAAGCACACAATATCCATAATATCCATTTTCATATATGATAGAATTCCTATGTGTACTATTACATTTGTATGCTCTTATCTTAGTCACATCAGGCTGCTATAACAAGAATACCACAGACAGAATGACTTAAACAACAAAGATTTATTTCGCACAGTTGTGGAGTTTGAAAAATCAAGACCAAGGCACTACCATATTCATGGTCTGATGTGGGCCCCACCCCCTGGTGCATAGACTGCTCTCTTCTCTCTGTATCCTCACATGATAGAAGGGGCAAGGGAGCCTTCCAGGGCTCTTTAATAAAAACACTAATCTCATTCGTGAGGACTCCACCCAGATTACCCAGTCACCTCCCAAAGGTCCTACCTTCAAATTTCATCACACTAGGGATTAGGATCTCAATATACTAATTTTGGGGAGAGATAAACAGTCCATAGCAGCTCAGTTCAACGAAGTTGCGTTGATTATGGGGCTCTCAATGCTGAATGATCTCAAAAATCATTATGTTTTGATATATGCTGCTTAACTGGTTGACTCCATAAGACATAAACAATCAAACACATTTTTTCATTGGTCCAGCTATGTAGTTTTGCATTTAGGTCCACTGAGAGTAAATGCAGAGAAAAGTAAAAGGTAATAATAGAAGTCTACGTGCAACCATTGTGGTTATCAAAGCAATGCAAGTTTCTAAGTGATAATTAGAGGGGGATTTTCTTGGGGTATATAAATAGATAAAAATTGAATTTCCTAACCGGAAGCTGGCCAGGAGTGGTTTGTAACAGCTATATTCTCTTGAAAAAAACACTATAGTCATTAGAACAAGAGAAGGGAAGGGAGAGAGTTCTACCAAATAAAATTTCAGTTTTGGTTCATTTATTAAACTTTATTCTCATCTCGTAAGAACAAAGGGGGAAAAAATCATTCCGGTGATTGAACCTATGGGCCAGGCAACCCAATATTCAGGCTCTCATAGTGAATCCAAGACATTGCAAGCAATATTCAGTTTATGACAGTGGTGCCAGGGGAGGTGTTATGAGCATCCACACTATTTTTTCCTTCATGATGTTTTCTTCAGAAAACATTTAGAAGTTAGGAATATAACCTGATCTACTATAGCTTCTTAATAACCCAGATTGCTTTAATATGTCCCAAAGAGGAACAACTTAATTAAAATAAGCCTCAATTTTAATATGTTTCAAATATTTCTTCCTGGGGAAACTTTATTTTATGTGCATTTTATTTTATTTGAAAATTGACAAGTTGTATAATAAATTAGATGTTATACTGCACGACAAGATCTATGTATTATTAAACAAGTTGCAGGACAATTGAGAAAGCTGTTCCAAAATAATATCAGTAAGTTTAGAATTATATAGAATAAAAATTGAAATTGCTGAAGAAGTTTAAAATAAGCATCCATGGAAGTAATATAGATAATACATTTCAAACAGTTGTTTATAACTAACATTAAAAGGTAGAAAATAATCCATTCTATTAATTGAATATATATTCATTCAATTTAAACTGAAGTCATGGTGCTGAGACTATAACTGACACTTCTAATTCTATCAGAATCCTATTAAGAAAAGACTGGGAGAATTCACTCAAAAAGCTTCATAGGAACAGTGCTTCCCCCAAAAGCTACTTGCATCTTCAGTTATTTTGTTTCCATAAAGAAGCAGCTCCAATATGAATGAGTGATGTAAGAAGACTTAAATGTGGGCAAATGTCTGGGGATCAGTGGCCCAACAATATACAATGAAAAGGTCTTAACAATGAAGGAATGACATTGAAAATTAGCTAAAGTAAACTCGTTCAGAGATAGCAAGTTTTAGGATTATTTTCTGATTTGTTCTCCTAAGTAACTTACATTCATTTGTCCCCTGGTATTTACTCTCCAATTTTCCTTTTTCACTGGATGTCTGAATGTCTAGTTCCAACAAATTGCTAAGTAAAGAAGCTGGCACAGTCACAGCTTATACCAAGACATGGCAAGTGTTAAGAATATAGCTAATATTCTTGATATGGATTTTAAACACCTTGTTAAAAATTTGTTTATCCATTGATTTATTCAACAAACATTTCAGTGAGAATCCCCTATATACTCGAACCTATGCTGGACTCTGAGGGAATGAAGATGTGTTAAAGTCAATCTCTGTCCTCAAAGCTGCAGAGCTGAGTGGGAAAAAAAAAAAAAGAAAAAAAAATCTGGAATCAGACCAACTTGGGATTGCATCCTGGCCTTGTTACTTTATAGCTGTGTGATATTGAATAAATGATGTTATCTCCAAGCCTTTGCTTTCTTATTTTAAAATGGGGATAATTATAGGAAATATCCTATACATCACTGGAAGGACTGAAATGAGACACGCTTTTCAGTGTCTACAACAAAATAAGAAATTCATAAATATTAGCTCTTATGCTCTGAAGGGAAGAACAATAAATAAAAATAAATTCAACAAAACCATAGAGGTCTCTAAAGTGGGAGTGCTAGGCATCTCTTGTCACCTTATGAAAAAGAAGAATGAAAACGAGCCATCTTTTGTGGGTAGAGGCATTGCTAGAATAATCAAAACCTGAGATGTTAGAAATATTACGACTCAAACACTTTTAAATGTGATCAAGGAATTACTCTATTTCTCACCTCTGCTGTTAGAGGAGAGAATGGAATCAAACCATAGTAATGGATTAGGCCAAAGAAAAACTTTCCAATTCTAAAGGTTGTTAGTAAAAATTAACCACTCCACAAAACATATTTTTAGAAGTACAGCATGCAGTTGTCTCTCCTGGATAATTTAGATGCGGGGCCAACTGGAGCCAGAGGGGTAAAATCTTGAGGCTCTTCCTCTCCTCCTGTGATTGATGTAGGGATGATACGCAGAGTTGACAACTTATAATAAACCATTGTGGCAGAGATGGAAGGGCTGTCATAAAAGGTCTGGAGACATAGGTGGCAGTTGTATTTCTATAAGAAATGGGGCATATTCTGTAATGTGTGGGATTGCATAATCTTTCAAAGGTTTGATGTGGAAACACTAAGCTATAAATTCGGCTTGCAAATTCTACCTAGAATTGTAGCCTCTAAATCTTATGGTGCTATTCCATTGAAGTTCAATGGTATGAATGCTGTTTGACAGGATTTTGAGGACTTCATTATTTGGAATCCATTCCAAAAATATTTGGAGATTTAAACCTCAAAATTCCTATCTTATTCATTTCAATAAAAGAGGATTCTTAGCGTGATAAAAAAGTGGGAATAGATAAAATTGGAGCATACCAATACCTGTTTTTCATGCTCTAGGCCAAGTGTCAGTAAACTGCATAAACAAATGAGCATGGCCGTGTGCCATTAAGAGTTTATTTAAAAGAGACTCTGGCAAGGGCCAGGTTTGTTTGGTGGGCTGTACATTGCCAACCCCTGGTTTATATTAAAAAACACAGTGTCACTCAATCATTATTTTTTTTCAAAATGATAAATAATGTTTTTCTTCTACTGAACCTTCAGAAAAGGTTACCTTTTCTCCAAGGTATCCAAACAGATACCTTCAGCTCCAAGTTTGCGTTGTAAATCTGTTTTCTTTCTGTCTTCAAAATGTTGCATCTACAACTCCACTTCGACTGGAAGACTCAGCTTTACAAAGAAATAAATAGACAAATGTATTACAAGTTTCTATTACATACTTGCATTCAATTTGGAAGTAATTTGTGGACACTAAAAGACTGTATGAAAAGAATGTAGTTCCAGATAACAGCAGAATACCCTCATAGTGTGTCAAAACTTTCTGACAGGAGGGAGTAGAAAATGTCAGATTCTTCCTCATTCATGCAAAAAAATTGCTCAGTTCATGAAACTGCCTTAGGATGCAAGTACAAAAATTAAAATATTAATGAAAGTACACAAAACAGCAGCTTTCAACACCCCCCACAAGTCTCAGGAAAGAATTCATAAAATAAGAATTTCACTGGATCCTGTAATGAGGATCAATTGGGAAAAACAAGGTTCCTATTCTTATTCATTTCTCCTTTTCTTCCCCTCAAACTTCACAGTTTTTACGTTCTAATTCTCATATACTGCAGGCAATTTTACTTTAGATTTTGGATCAAGGGTCTAAACCTGAAAACTCTCTGCTTCTGCCTCCAGGTTAAATAGCATCTTGTCTTAAGATCTGCTAGAATTCTGTATAACTTTTACAGTGCATCTGATAAGCTTTATCCCCTCCAGGAGGCAGACAGCCTCACTTTTATAAATACTTGGCATCTGGAAGCATGTTTTTAATTTTTGAATATTGCAATGAGCCTGGCACCTATTTTTGGTGGCATTTCTTAGAGACATTGTGCATAGTCAGAACAGCAAGCACAGGCATTTGAATTTAAGGAGTGATAACATTTTTGGGTTTGAGACTGTATCCATGCTTTGCTGTTACAAAGAAAATGCATTATAGCAAATGACTTAAACTAAAAATAAAGAAATTTGCAGAAAGGGCAAATGTACTTAAGGTAAAACTTTGAGATTAAGATGAAAAATACTGAGATAACAAAATCTTAACATTCTAAATTACAGTCTTGATTTTGAAAGTCAAAAAACGCTGCCTCTCAGCATAAAAATAATTAAGTATTTTATAGGGAGTGAATAATAATTCTCTAGTAATTCTATGAGGTGTATGTCTCAGATTGACATCCGGACATTACTAATATTGTAAATACAGAAGAGAACAGTTTGGAGAAGTTTAGATTTGTTGAAAAACCATTCTGGGAAGTCTTAGAATCGACATGGAAATTTATTGAAATACTTTTGTGTATTTCTCCATATTAAAGGTATGTTCATACTTTCTAGCAGTGAATACATTTAATACATGAGTTTGTGTGTGTGTTTGAGCCTTTTTCAAATGCGCTGTGTTTCTCTCATTTCTCCCAGCTCTAATATTTGTTCACCAGTATTATCAACATAGTCACCGATACTGTCTCTCTGTTCTGTACAGAATGGAAATCTAACAGATTACATTTGATACATTAGCTGGGGACTAGACCCAAGACCACAAAGATTCATCAGAAATCTGAGCAGACCTTGATTTGGCTCTTTCTTTTTGGCTACTATTCCTGGTAAAAATTAAGGCAACGAGAGAAGTCAGGTAACTGTCTGAGGTGCTGGATTTTGTTGGCAGTAGTTTCTCATTAATCACCTTATTGATAGATGTAATATTTATTCAGTTTTCAATATCAGATGTCTGCCTAGTATTTTGACTAAAGCAAGACCTAGAAACTGCAGAATAGAAAGAACTGCAGGGTAGAAAAATAAGAATAAAACTGCAATGCAGTGGCCTGGGAAAGTTGACCAAATGATTGGTCAAGCAAACAGCATCTTGAATAACAAAATTGGGTCAGTGTCTTGGTTGCAAAGGGCATTCTGGTCCGTTTTTCTGTTCAGAATGCTGAACTGATATTTCTATCACACCTTTCAGCCTCTGTGAAAGACTTACTTTATTGGGAGCAGGGGACATTTTCACCAGACATAAATTGAAGCTTATATTTCTATTGCATTTTGCATGGAGGTGCCTTGTATTATATTGTGTTGTATTGCATTTGCCTTCATATCCTTATTTTGAAGATTAAATAACTAATATTTCTGGAAGAAAGTGATTTCTCCAAGGACACAAAGCTGAAAAAGAATAGGCTTAAACATAAATCTTTTGACTGCTTATGGTGTTTGCCTGTCTGCACACTGCCTGATAGGAAGCTATGTAGAGATCACCTGTTTGGGGGCTTGGATTTTGATTAAAAATTGCTCAACGTGAGTGGTGACAGGAAGCGAAAGGATTAAAGAAAGGGTGGGGAGTGGCATATAGTCTTTCTCTTTTCTTGGAGTTAATCAATGTGAAGAGAACAAAGCATTTGTCTCTAACAGTGTATCATTGGCCTTTTGTAATATCTCCCACCATTCAGCTTGTGAACTTTAAAATAGAGGAGGCTAGTCTGTTTGTTTTCTGCAGTTATGACCTTGAGTGCCAAGATTCTAATTAATTTGTCAATATGTTTCTGTGCATGTCTTAAACTACAGCAGTCAGCAAAGAAATTTTGCAATGAGCAGCTCTTTCTTCCAGCAATCCAAACGCTTTTAATTTTTTTACTAGTTATACAAACATTCACAAATAATTTCAGATAGCTTTTTAAAAGATAAGAAAAAGAGAGTAAAAAGGAAAATAAAGATGTGACTACATGTATTCTAGCAATTATGGTTAAACTTCAAATTCAGATCAGTTTTCTGGATGTTAAGAGATCAAATTAAAAAAATAAAACAAAAAAATGCATGACCCTCTCAACAGGAAGTAAGGGGGCTACTAGTTTTTCTTATTGCTGAATCTTGAAGAGTTGACATACTGGACAATAATCTCAATAACATCTTTAGCAAGCACAGAGGAAATTTACACATAACTGTGGCGATCAGTAACCTGTGATAAAAATTGAGAGTGCAGCATTAAAACACTTTAATGATGGACGTTCTGTGAGAGGGCTAAATGATATAGTTAGGTGTGTAGACCTCTCATGTTCAAACTGGTACTGAGGAGAGATTTTAACATAGTCTACAGAGTCAGTGGACAACATGTTCCTTAGGCAGTCTTTACCAAGTGTTACTTTATTTAGATAAACATTCGGTTAGAGTTGGATTTCTGAGTGTTTGAAGTTGGGTTATTTGATAGGGAACTAAAGAGCTGATGTCCTATATTACTAAGTAAGGGAAGGTGAACATGGTCAGAAACTACAAGAGGTAGTAGCAGGACTGATGTTTCTTTGTGAAAATCGAGAGTCAAATTACATTCTCACCTGGGTGGAGGTCCACTTTCTCTCAATTCTGTGGTCTGAATCAGTTTACTCACTCAACTGAACTTGTCACTGCTATGTTTATTTAGGAAACAAAGCTTATCTCACTGTAATCCAAAGAAACTGGTAATTTATGCTTAATGAATATTTGGATTTTAGTTAAAACATCATATTCAAAATGGAACTGCCATAATCATTTACCATGGATTTATATATATATAATGTATATATCAATGCTGCAATTTTGAAGACATCTCTGAATACAATACTTGGTACTTCAAATCCATGCTTCACCAAAATAAGATTTTACCTCTTTGTAGGTGCTGCACTGAGGCAGTGTGATGGGTCAATAGGAAGATTGGTCTTGGAAGTTAGACCAATATTCTAGTTGGCTTTTAGTCTTAACTCCATCCATTATGAGATATGTTGCCTTGAACAGCCTCTTGACTTCCCTCTGTAAAATGTGAATACTAATAGTATACATTTCACAGAATTGTTGAGGCATTAAAACATAGGAAAGCACCATCTGGCATATAGTTGACACTTAATACATAGTTTTTACTTTTTCTCTTTCTTAATACCTCTACAATGCTCTAAAGTTGTTCATAAAAAAATACTCCTTGTTTATAATATAGAACCATCCTTTTGGCCCTCAAATTTACAACTGGTTATTTTAAACCCTCATTGTGGGAGCTAGAAAATAGGATGCACTGGACATTTTTTTTTCCTTTCTTTCTGACTCCTCTGAGGCAAAAACTGACTTATAGTAGGTGTGTCACTGAGGGAGGGAGGAAATTGCCTCTGGACCATGGTGGCTATGCTTCCTGTGGCTCCACTTGTTATAAGGAAAAAGTTAGGATGAACACTTGCCAAGGATCCATTATTGAACTTCACAATAGGAGAAAATAGTCACTATAAATAAAGATGGAAGAATATCAACAAAGATGTAACAAGAATATGGAATAAGAGGGAAATCAGCCTCCTTGGATTGATAGACCAACCTTATTACCCAGTGTGGCATGGCCTTAGTAGTATGAGATTAACTCATGCATGTACCAAAACTAAGAATTAGAATCATAGCGCCATAAAGTTTTAGGATTGGGAATGACCTTAAAGGTTGCCCACTCTCTTGCTGTTCAAAGTGACGTCCACTAATTGGCGGCATCAGCATAACCTTGAGCCTGTTAGAAATGCAGAGTCTTGGGCCCCATCTCAGACTTACTGAATCAGAATCTGCATTTCCACAAGGTTCCCAGGTTTTTCTTCTGTACACAAAAGTCTGAGAAGAACTGGCCAGGACTATACTCATCCAATTTTTATATAAGCTTCAAATATGATATGTAAATACCACATATTCATCTGAGTCCTTGATAAAAAGTGTTCATGGAAGCAATAAACAAGGTTGGGGACAGAGACGAGTCCTTGATAAAAAGTGTTCATGGAAGCAATAAACAAGGTTGGGGACAGAGACCTTCAATATGCCTCTGAAAAAACTCAAGCCTAATCTAAGTACCTAAGTCCACATATTATTACACATTTCAAATTCATCTAATTGAATATCATCACCCAAAGTATTTTTTCTTTACCTTTTCCACAGTAATATCATGAGATATTTCCTCTAGCATTTTAATTGTGTAATACATCATACAGACAGGAGAATACATAAAAGAAATAGGTATAGTTTAAAGGATAATTATCAAGCAAACACCCATGTAAACACCACCAAGGTTAAAACATAAATCACTGCCAGTAGCTCAGCATCTCTCTGGCATCTGTCCCCAGAAACATACTTTCACCTCCTCTCCAGTGGTAATAACCAAGGAAGTATGACTTTAGTGACCATCTCTTTCCCTTGTCTTCCTTTATAGTTTTTCCATGTAAGCACTGAATCCTAAATAAGATGGTCCTGTTTTTCCTATTTTTGAACATTATATAAATGGAATTCTATAGTATATGTTCCTTGCTAATCGGACTCAACCTTCTATTTGTGTGATTTATCCATATTGATTTGCTTAGCCTTATTGGGTCCTTTCCTTTTATGTTATAGCATTTCACTGAGGGGTCATTTCACAATTTATCTAAAGTTCATGGGCATTTGCATTGTCTGCTCTTTGGGGCCACTGTAGATAATACTGCCATAAACATCTTTGTGCCTGTCTCCTAGTGCATGTATGCAAAAATTTGTCCAGGCTCCCCAGCTAAGAGAGTAATCCCAGAATCATGGAGTCTCTGCATTTTTACCTTTATTTGATAATTCCAAAGGTTTCTCAAAGTGGCTCTGCCAATTTATACTTGCACCTACAGAATAAGTAAGAATCTTATCACTGTCCATAACAAAACTTTTCAGATGTCTTGACGAAGTCCAGGTGCACTGCGTTCTCTATAATTCTTTGATAAATCAACCTGTGGCTCTATTTGAAAACAAAAGAAAAGAGAAACCACAGCTCACACTATCTTTTCATTATCCCAGTCTCTTGTGTTGATTTCTTACTCACCACTCCTTGAAATATCATGCCTTAAATCAACATCAATCCTTATAAACCCAGGTTAGAAATTCACTTTTTTTTTTTTTTTTTTTTTTGAGACAAAGTCTTACTTGTCGCCCAGGCTGGAATGCAGTGCCATGATCTTGGCTCAAATGCAGTGCCGTGATCTTGGCTCAAATGCAGTGCCGTGATCTTGGCTCACTGCAACCTCTGTCTCCCGGGTTCAAGTGATTCTTGTGTCTCAGCCTCCCAAGTAGCTGGGATTACAGTGGGCACCACCACACCTAGCTAATTTTTTTTTTTTTTTAAGTAGAGATGGGGTTTCACCATGTTTGCCAGTCTGGTTTCAAACTTCTGACCTCAAGTGATCTGCCGGCCTTGGCCTCCCAAAGTGCTGGGATTACAGGCATGAGCTGCCACATGCAGCCTCTAGGGATTCACTTTCTTCCTTTACTTAGAACCCAGATTACATTTGCCCATCCCCAGGGTTCTGGTACTCCTGTTTTCTGTGGCTGCATCATCACCATAGGCAGCTCAGTCTCCTCACATTCTCTTAGAACGGTGGGTGGTAATTAACTCCAGTCAGGAGACACAGATAATTTAAAGGCATCATTCGACAATGTTTTCATCATCTTCTATTCCTTCCTCAGCTTCAATTCCTTTTTCCCTAAGTTACCTCTTCATTCTCACTGAAAGAGGAAACAGAAACTAAGTATTAGTTTTAGTCTTTAGTTTTTCTTTTTGGTCAGCCACCAAGAGTGACATTACTAGGCCAAAACAGTGGGCTTATTTCTTCTCTGATTTTTTTTTTATCTGAACAAAGATAAACAAAACAGATCAAATCTCAACAATAACAAATAAAAGGAACTTCTTTTTTTTTTTTACTTTTAGCATTTGGTGGGTCATTTTAAAGTTAGCCTTCTAAACACTATTCTTATGGATTCGTGAAGGTCTTTTAAATTATCTTACTCTTTTTATTATTTTGACCTTTTGTTTTAAAAGTTAAGCTCATTGGAGAATACTCTGTGCCGCCTCATTTTCTATAGGCTCTTCCCCTTTTCTTCCCTCGATGGAATTACTTCTGTTTGAATAGTCTGAGTGATGTTTTTGAGACTTTTCAAATCTTTGATCTTTCTTTTTCTGTTATGAGTTACATGTCATAAATTCTGTCAACTTCTTTTCTACTTTCGAAGTCTTCCTTTCTGAAGTTCACAGTGCATGTCTGACTAAGCCTAAGCTTGATCAAAATGAGATTTAAAAAAGAAGGAAAGACACAAATCTGTGCATGCTTCCTTTCTAATAAAAGGGAACCTTGGCTTCTAGAGATTATGTGCCTCTACACTTCTTCGGTGTAGCATGTCATCTTTAAGTACAGCAGTTCCCGCTTATCCACAAGGGATGCAGTCCAAGACTCCAGTGGATGCATGAAATGTCAGACAGCACCAAACCCTGTATATACTGTTTTTTCCGACACATACATACCTAGGATAAAGTTTAGTTTATAGATGAGGCACAATAATTTATTGACAATAACTAATAATAAAACAGAACAATGATAACAATATACTGTAGTAAAAGCTTTGTTAATATGCTCTCTCTCTCTCTCAAAATCTCTTACACTGTACTCACTCTCTCGTCATGACGTGAGATAATACAATGCCTACATGATGAGATGAAGTGAGGTGAATTGCACAGTCATTGTGACAGAGACTTAGGCTACTACTGATCTTCTGTATTCCTAAGTCTGTGTAACCATCCTTTACTTGCAGTAAATGGCTTGGTGTCACTCATCTTCAGGGGATCCCTTGCTGAAGAACAACAAGTTGCCATCAGTAGAATGCATTTTCTGTTCATGTCTTCCACTCACAAATGTAATGACTTTTCCATCTTAACTAATCCCTTATCATGCACAGTGGCAGTAACTTACAGTGTGAGGTGCCACAGCAAAATTAACCTAATTTTCTTCCTTTCTCACAATTTCATGAATAGAAAATTGGTTCTTAATTGTAGATCTTAGAGACCTTAGCATATGACTTTTTTCTTTTCTTATGAAGTTAAGAACTTTCACCTATTCTCTTTAAGAAAGCACTTTGTGGGTTCCTTTTGGCATATTGGAGTTGCCGGCATCCCTACTCTTGTGTTTTGAGATATAATTAAATAACGGTTCCTTGAACACAAGTACTGCAGTACCACAACAGAATTTCTGATAACTGTGGCAGCTACTAAATGGCTAACGGGTAGAAAGCATCTACAGTGTGGTTTCTCTGGACAAAGGGAGGATTCACATCTGGGATTTTATGGTGTAGGACAGCATGAGATTTCATCACACTACTCAGGAGGTTTTGCAACTTAAAACTTATGAATTAGTTATTTCTGGAATTTTCCATTTTAATACTTTCAAACCGTAGTTGACCACAGGAAACTGAAACTGCACAATGTGAAACTGTGGATGAGGTGCACTACTGTAATTTTCTGCTTCCTCACCTGAGCATGTTGACCTTTTGTCCTGGCTATGCATGACCTTAGTCTGGCTTGTTAACATAACCTCTTTGTCTTTGCAAATTGTATTTCTCTTGAAACTCTTCACTTAAGTATCTCTCTGCTTATACACACATACTTAATTTCTCAGAAATTAAAAAAATCAAACTTTTGGCCATTTTCCTGGTGTAAAATTTGACCTAATACCACTGAGATGACATTGCAAGCACTGGAGGAAGCTCTAGGACAGTGATTCTCAAGCTTGAGGGTGTATCTGTTAAAAAAAAAAAAGTTATTCAATGACACCGTTAAAGAATGTAAGGCAGGCTTTATTCAGGGGATGATCTTAGTAGGTACAGATAGTACTGCAATGGGATTTTTCAGTGGGGGAGAGAGATAAGGCTCAACTCTGAATACAACCAATGAAAGTGGGGATTTATAGCCAAGGAGTAGGATGGGTGTTTATGATTAGAAAATTACTAAGAGGAAACATCAGTGGCAAGGGAGATTCTGGCTAAACTGAGCTGACAGGATTCCTGCTGAAGGCAGGCCAGGGTTAGTAGATATCAGCTGGGGTATAATGCAGGATGAGGCACCTGATCAGGTATCAAAAGTGATCATATACTGAGAATAAAGGATTCTGTCTAAACTGACCTAGGAGGATTCTTGCTAAAATTGGACAATGCAAACATGAACATGGAAATCCAAAAGCCAAGACTTGGTTAAAAAAGATCTCAGAAGAGCTTGAGTAGAGTTTCTTCTAGGAGAGAATCTTTGTCAGAACAGACTCAACTGAAAGTTTATTAAAACAGCTATTGGTAGGCCGTGTCCCCTGTTTCTGACTCATAATTTTTTAATATCATTTCTGATTCATAATTTCTGGATCATAATTCAGAGAACCGGCAGTTCTACCAAGTTATCAGGTGAGTTGAGGCTGTTGGTCCAGGGAAAACAGTTTGAAAACCACTGCAATAGAGTGAAATATCAGAATCTTCTGGAAGATTGATTTTCCCAATTCAGAGTGACCCAACTCATCTTTGTAATTTGTTATTATTTATAATAATAGAGTTTGAGCTGTTAGATGTATTATCATCTTCCAAGTACATGTTTCAATGGTATATTATATGACCAGGAAAAATCATAATATTTCAATGTATTTCTCTGCAAAATGAAGAGAGCCTTATTCATCTACTACACAAATAATAAAAGGGGAAAATATAATTTCAGCACAAAAGTAAAGAAAAAGCATTTTGCATTTGATATACATTTTGGTATACAAGAATAATAGAGCATCAGGGTGAAGTGGTTCAACTCTTATGAAAAATATGTCCCCGCTCCTTTTTCAGAAGGGTGAAGTGAATGCAGAATGTTTGTACCAGCAAATGATTCTGGAAAGGAAGGTACTACCCTGTCCCTGACAAGGTAGTTTATGCTCAGATACTTGTATCCAGCATTTTATTATTAGTCACTTCTTTAAGACATTTTATCTCTTAATCATTTTTTAGGAAGTGAGAAGATTAAGGAGTGAAAAGCAATATTTTCATTGGCTGCAAAGAGAGTTTATTCTGATAAAATACGGTGCTTATGGTAGTTAATACGGTGCTTATGGCTGCAAAGAGAGTTTATTCTGATAAAATACAGTGCTTATGGAAGTGCTGGCAGATCTGGAAAATTCTGTAGTATGCCAAGGCTCAGGAGTAAAAGAAATAGCAGTGAAACAAATAAAAACCTGAGTATTACTCTGAGTGAATTTAACTCTCACTTAAATATCAACAATACTATCTCCAAGATTTTATTGTTTTTCCACCCTCAGCATTGTTCTATAAGATATTAACCAAATGGTCCCTGGGTAATCTTCATTTTTTTCCAAGGAAATTAAGAGAATGAAGTAATGGTCAACTGCCAATCTTTACATCTAGCCCCTAATTCTTATTCCTCATGTCAAGGCCCACACCCAAATGCCCCATTTATCAGGTTCGACCTGAACAACCACATGTTGTAATGACTGTCCTTAGACATCTCTCCTTATCCAAATGGGCCATCACTGAAATCTAAACCTGTCATTTTAGGTCATGTGTACCTGCATTTCTTGTAAAATAAAAATGACTATTATATTTGTCACACAAAAGACACCGTACAGTTAATTTTAGTCAAAAGCATACAGTATACCCAAACTTCCTGTTTTTCCCTAATATCCAGTGGCCCAGGATTTTCTATAAAATATAGTATCCACTAGGGCCATAATTCTTTAAGGGATCCTTATGTTTGACTTTTCAAAACCTGTTTATTTAATGGATGGTTACTTCAGGGACTTGCTGAAGGTGCTTTCCAAGGTAACAGATTGTTGCTCTGGACTGCCCTGCTCATGAGAAGCAAACAGCATCCAATTTAATTATTCATTAATTCCCTCCTGAATTAATATTCTTAAGAGTAATTTTCCATAAAATGATGCTCCCAACCCTATTGTCTAACACATTATCATAGCATCTCATAGTAGAAATTTCAGGCCCAAGTAAGAGACAAACACAGGCTCTTGAAATCAATGGAAAAGATGTTTGAGAGAAGGCAGAAACTATGTAAAAAAACTCAGTGTTGATCCAACTACCCTTTTGACATGAAGAAAAAATATTAATTACCTGAATTTCATCTACCTGCCTGCAAATTTCATGTTTTGCTCTTTTCTATTGTTATGCCTGGTATTGCAAGTCTCCATGCATCTGGATGTAGAGTTTTCAGTAAGTATAGTATTTCTTAATGCCTAGATTCGCTGTGAAAAAGGCCAGACATATGGCCTGGGGCGTTTTTTGCAATGTGAGCACCACAAACTCCACATTAAGTCCATTGAAGAAAAAAGGGGAAGGCCGGTCTCACTAGATGGAGAGGTGCAGCCACGGTGGCACTCCTGGTGCTGAACTTGGATGGAGGCAGATGCTCACATGGTTGTTCTTAACAGTTAGGGATAAAAGAGCACATCAGGCTCCAAAGATTACCAGAAAGGATGAAAAAAGTACAAACTGTCACATTTTTTTCAGAGGTCCAGAGGGCTTCTCACTCTCAGCTTCTTGCAATCTACAGAAATAAATGTGAAAAATTCTTTAATTATAATATTCCAGCTCCGCACAGTTCAGGCTAATGGGATTTCCCATGATACTGGAAGGAGGTTGAGTAAAGTAACCTTTGAGAGATGATTTACTGTAGTGGCTACAAGTTGATTTCAAATTTTTGAATTTCATGTATAAATTAGACCAGTTGGTTTCTTTTTATAATCATAACCCCGTCCTTTTCTGTTCAGAAAAGACACACAATTCTAAAAGAAATATTTTTAGCTGATAAGATGTTTACAACTCTTTGTTCAATAAGTAAATTTTGAGAGATACTTTAGTGTAGACAATTGCAAAACAAAAGAAAACAAAATCAAACACTGATTCCACCTTCAAGGAGTTTCCAGTAAAAAGGTAGAGAAATAAAAATAATGAAAATGCTGTTTAATAATGACAAATGTCATTGGAGTGATTCAGAAACCCACAAGACATTAGAGGAAAGAGATTTCTTTCAGTTTAATGTTCTTAAAAATTATTATGTCAATTCTAACTTGGTATGCCACAGATAAAAAGTTTCCTTGCAAATAAATTGACAGAAAATTCTGAAGTTTCCTCAGAAATACTGTAGCTTTAATGGACTTATTGAACAACTTAAAAACATGTCCATTTTATTATAACCAGAAAATGTATTAATTTGTCAAAATATTCTTAATACAGTGTGTTGTTGCTTTGTAAATAAGAGCTCATTTTTATAATTCTTTATTACTTAATTTCACTTCTGTCTATTTAAAGTGTTGCTGTGTCATATTAAGTTAGAATTTTGGAAATGTCCCTTCCCACTACATAAACACACACGCGCACACACACGCGCGCGCGCACACACACACACACACACACAGAGAGAGAGAGCTGTTTTTCTCCTTAAAATATACTGCTGACTCATGTGGCCTTGAATAATCAAGCTACACTTTACAAATAATTCTTAGCATATTCAATGACCTAATCTAACACCACTCTTTTTATGACTAGTTCCATCTTTACAGATGCCTGGCTACGAAACAGGAAATTTGTGAGGTCATCTCTAAGGATTTTCTTCGTATTGCACACGGCAGAGAATAATGTTTTTTGTTTTCCATACACACTTTCTTTTAACTAGTTTTTTAGTATCTGAGATAAATTTTCTACAACGCGTCATTGCTTTATAATGAGCACGTTATCCAAAAAAAATGCCTGGTTTTGTGGAGAATAACCAAGTCAAGGACAGCGGGTACATCATTATATTAAAATGCAGATTTACCATTAAAAGGCAAATCCTTCATCTCAAAGGTTGAACAGGATGCAACTTCAGCTTGACTGGCGGGAATTCAGTGTTTTAGGCATCGAAAACATATTCCAACTGAAAACTATTCTTAGGATCTGAATCACTTTTATTTCAATGAATTGGAAAATATGAGTGCATTTTAAGCCCATGTCTTATGAAAAATCATTCTGAGATACTTAAACAAATGTCAGCAAATGGGTTGTCATCCTTTAGAATTTCTCCTCTGCTTAATATATTTTCCCATCCCTTGTTTAATGTATTTTGGGGGAAATGCTTCATCAATGGAGACTATACAAGAGGTGTTACTATTTTGCAGTACTGTTTGCCTCCCTGAATTTTCCTCAATGTATTTTCCTTGTTCCCATGGATTCCCCCCATGGCTTCTATTCTCACATTCTTCATTCTCTCTGGACAGGTATGGCTTTAGCCAAGGTCTGTAAGCTGATACCTATGCCATTTTTATCCTGTTAATGAAAAAATTATTCTTAACACTTGTTAAAGAAAGTAATTATTCTTTACGCAGAGGGGCACTATTGTGATAGGTGCAAGGACAACTGCAGTGGGGTCTTGCAGTGGGGGAGAGAGATTGGGCCCAACGCTGAGTACAGCATGGGCAGAAGGTAATTTATAGTCAAGGAGCAGCGTGTGGGTCAGTGGATGAAAAACTACTAACAGGCAACATAGGGATAAGGGGGCTTCTGGCTAAACTGATGTGATACGATTCTTGCTGAAGGCAAACTAGGATGTTTAAACATTACCTGGTGAATGGTGGCAGAGGAGAAACCAGATGTGATTAGAATTAGACTAGATATCAAGGGGCAGGAAATGGAGGAATAGGGTTAAAGGTCTCACTAAAATTGAATTTTACAAGAAAGTGCACAGATTAGCGTAGGAGAAGGTTCAGGAGCCTGACTAAAGTTTCCCCGAACAAAGAACCTTTGTCAGTTTCCCCTTTTGTTCAGGAAAAGAGATATTCTCCTTTCCTTGGAACAACATAAGTTCATTGTTCTCATCAGATCGTCATATCTATTAAAGACTTTCTGAATCACCTTTTGGGACTTCATAACAGAGAATATTTGCTGGACGGTACAAGCAGTCAGCCATTTAATTAGGGATATTTCTATGAAAATAAAGAAAAACAAAGGTTAATAGTTAGAAACCCAGTTTCTGAGTTCAGAGGGCAGTCAGTAGAGAAGATTTCTAGATGTTAGGTTAGTATCGCTGCAGTTTATTTCTTGTTAAAGAAAAACTCATTTTATTAGATGGTGGAGGATGATGGAGTGAGGATGGCAGTGATAACCTGAGAAATTTTCTGACTTGCAGTTTAAATTGTTCAGTGATGTTACTGCGTATTCTGGTGAATGTTCTGAGTGGCCTACACAGCAGCAGACATGAAAGTTGCCTACACATGATTTGTGATGGTGATTGACTTGGAGTTTATATCAAGTAATCCAGCTTCAGCTTGCAAAATCCTGGAAAAGAGCTGTTTTCATTTTTAGTGGTGCTAAGTCAGGAAGATAGGATAAAAATTGAAATGTTAGTTTCAAGAGTTGTAGCCAGATATTCAAGAAAAGTAGAATTCAGAATCTTGTCCTGTTTACAGGTAAATAACAAAAGCTTACAGATAGTAAACAGGACTAAAATTTAATACCCTCAAAAGTGTGCTATAATTTTGCATTGAAACATTTTTCTCTCTACGGTCACCCTTGTTTCTATCAAATATAATAAATTACAGCAAGGCTAATGTATTTGCAAAATATGTCTTGTCTCATTGAACATGGCCTGATTATTTACATAAATGCAAAATAAGTGGTCATTGACTACATAGACCTTTTTTTCTTATTTATTTATTTTTAATTTTTTGATTTTTAGTTCGCTTGGTGGGTACTATTCATAAGGGATCTCAGATCAGACTTTAAAATCCTCTCGAGGATAGGAAGCCAAGCCAGACTTCACCTGCAGTACCTATAGATTTGGGCAACTTCTCTTCCTGAGGTCTCTAAGATGTTCTGACTTTCCTGGGCCTACTAGAAAGTGATATTCCTTACTCACTTGTAATGCTGGAACCCTGTAAGTCAAGTACCTTGGCTTTTCAAGGGACATTGTAAGCATTAGCTTCATAAAGTCCACCTTAGTTTCTTAAAACTCTGTGGTCGTATCTGATTTTATGCATCATTTTCAAGTATAATACTCTAGTCAAAACCTTGGTAATGTAACCAGTGTTTCCACTTATGTCCAGAAAAACAGATTCTGCTTGAACTTATGCAAATAACTATATTGCCATGAAAAATAAGAACACTCAATAAGAGTTTCTGAATTCTGGAAAGATCAGATAGGGAGAAAAAGCAATCGTTCCACCTTTTTTCTCAAAGGCATATTTTACTAAATGGCTACAAATTATAGAAACTTAAAAGAAAAGGAAGGGATTATTTAAGTCTAGAAAATTAAACATTTAAAAATAGCAAAATTTCAAGCAGAAAAGTCATAGAAATTAAAATCGTCCTCATCAGTTATTTCAGTTTCATATGATTAATTTTTGTTCTGCTTGATCTTGGGCTAACAATTTTATCAGTCCATCAGTTTTTTCAATAGTTGTGGAAATTTTTTCTCACTTCAGTAGCATGGTCTCAAAGTTACCAGAGATTTGTCTTTCATAGTATTGTATATGTCAGAGTTTTTTTAATAAATCTCTTAGGTAAGTTGTCAGATTACTATGAACAATATTTGGGTTATCTTAAATAATCAAGAACATGATAAAGGTTGATATAAAGCATGGGAAATTATTTTGCTAAGACACAAAATCTTTGATTTATAGGAAGATTATTTAAAGGGTAAAGAAAGCCCTTTAATTTCTTATTAAGAACAGACCAAAAAAAATCCAAAAATACTCGGTTACTTAGAGAAAAAACCAAATTGTAGTTTCGTACCAGTGCACTTTTGATATTGTCTTTAGAACTTTTTCTTTCTTTAAACATAAATGAATCCATTTAAATTTTAGCTAGCTTGATCACACATAAAATTCCTTTTTCAAGATTTCTTTTCCACAGACCTTCTACGACTTTTTTATATCCACTCAATTTTTGTCCTATATTTTTCCTCTTTATTATTCTTGAACAACTGGTCATTCTACTTTAAAGCAAAATTACTCACTTTTAACCTTAGCCAAATCAAATCTTTCATACCTCATATATTTTCTCATCAAAAAAAAAAACAAAACATGTCCTAGGCCAATTGTGGTGACTCATGCCTGTAATCTCAGCACTTTGGGAGGCCCGAGGTGGGCAGATCACTTGAGGCTAGGCATTCGAGACCAGCCTGGCCAACAATGCGAAACCCTGTCCTTACAAAAAAATACAAAAATTAGCCAGGCGTAGTAGTGTGCATCTGTAATCTCAGCTACTGGGGAGGCTGAGGCACAAGAATCACTTGAACCTCGGAGGCCGGGGTTACAGTGGGCAGAGATCCCACCACTATACCCCAGCCTGGGCAACAGAGAGAGACTGTCTCAAAACAAAACAAAAAACCAGAACAAAAAAAACACATCCTGGTTTCCTTGCCTGCTTTTTATATACAGTTACTTTCCTTCACCCTTATTATTTCTGGTAGTTTTGATTACATATATTGAGAGAAAATTAGGAAGTAGACAATTGTGAATTGTCTTTCCCATACTAGGAGTCTATAGCAAACTAGCAAATGTTATTAATGTAACATTGCAGGTTTCTCATAGTCATACACTTCTTCATAGTACAATTCCTCATGTTTATCAATAGACCCAAATATACTTATCTATGCAATACAAAAACAAGGTGCCAAAAGTTTATGAACTTTAATTTATATTCATTAATGAATGTTCCAGTAGTTTATGTTAGGAATGATCTAGATTTATAATAAATATCTATTACTTAACTTAGCATAACTCTAAAGTTGCAAGTTACCAAGAGATTTTGGAAACTATTTTAAGGTAGACATATTATTACATTACACAAAGCTACCCATCATCTCAAGCTATTTTCTTGTTACCTATTTTTAATCTGATTTGCCTAGTAAACCCAAACAGAATTAAATGTATATTTATGTTATAGTAATACTGACAATTTAAAAGATGTAGTGTTTTCATTAAACCAATAATACTAAGTTAATCTTATTTATCAATGTTTTACCAAAGTCACATGAACTGGAAACACATTTGGGTTAGTTTTTATGTTCCTGGGAGTTTGAGGAAGATTTAATTTATAATAAGTACTTATTTATCTCTTAGCCAATTTGAACAGAACTTTTAAAAGGGATTCTATTAATTAATTTGGTAATGTTATCTGGATATAGAAGAAAAATATTACATATACATAACATATATACATACACATATAAAAACATACATAAACATATAGACAGATGTAAACAAAAATCTTACTGCTTTCATTCAAAAATTTTAGCCAGCACTCAGTAGAACACAGTAATATATAACTTAGTGGTTTGTATAAAATAGTTGGCTCTCATCTTTTCTCCACTTTACATTTTTATCTAAATTGTATTTCTTGCCAAAAAAAATGGGACAAATTGAGGGTATATACTCAATAAGAGCAAAAACTTTTTACCAATAATCCTCAAGAAGATTTTTAATATTTTCATTTGCCCCAATATGTAATCTTGTGGAGGCTATGGACTACCTTTTAGGCTGAGGGTACGTCTAGCAGCTGTCTGGGTGTCTCCAAAGCCCATCTGAGTGGATGAAAGATCCAATCTATTTCCAATTAGATGGTTTTCTCTTTCAGTCTCAAGTGGTTGTTTTTGAGAGACCCTGAATCCCTTGAGAGCTTCCAGTGGAGCATAGGGGATCTAAAGCCCCAGTGAGTGTAGGGAGCTAAGGAACTGAAGTGTGAAGGGAAAGGTCTGGAAGGAATTGGCAGAGGAATGGAGGCAGAGATGGGTTTGAAGAGGACATATAGAAGGTGGTAAGAGGAAGGGTGAAGAGAGAAGTTGATGGGAAGGGAAAGGACATAGAAGAATGACTCTCAAGAGATCTTAAGTTCCCCAAAGAGACCACTGAAGTTCCAAATTGTCCACTGCAAAATCACGTTAACAAAAAGCGGATGGACAAAGTTGGCAAAACATATAGTTAGTAAGGGTTTGAGACGAAAGGCTTCAGTTGACTTGAGGAGTTCCCAGAGGAAACCAGTATCAAATATAGTGAACAAAGAAACCTCACAGCCAGCCAGGAAGAAAGACTTCTAGCCCAGGGAGTCAGGGACTAATTCCCACTCAAAACAAGAAGCCAGGAAGACTTTCCACCCCAGGAGGTTTCTTTCAAAAGAAGCTCGCTACCAGAAAGAACTTTTAACACACGTATCTCATCAGATAGTTTTAAAGATTTTCAGTGGTCACTATGCCAAATTCCTTAGGGTGATATAGAAGACCTTTCTAATGTCTCCCTCAGGTTCATACTTATTGTCTGTTCTGGATGAGCAATAGCTGTGAGGTCGTGTTCAAATTGCTGTTGGAGAGAATGGTAGGAGTCATTGCCCTTTAAAACTAGGAAGATATCTTTAATTTTCCAATTGAGCAGCCCTGTCCCTGAGTGCCATTCCATTCCTTCAGAACCTCTCTCAGTATTTTCTTGCAAACAGCTCCAGCGAGGTCCAGGCAACTGCCAGCTCCAGTTCTGAGAAAGTATTATTTTGGGGGTGTGTATGTTATTATTGGTATTTTTAACAATGCATTGACACAGCAATATGCATTTGAAAAGACTTATCCTACATACCTGCTTATGTAACAAATTACAGGGCTATTGCTTCAAATAGCCCTGATCTTTCCGTCAAAGCAGATACCCACTTACCAAGTTAATTGTTCTTCCACAAAGTACTTCCATGTAAGTGAAGAATGTTAGATTGTTTTCTTTACATAATCTCTCTAAAGAAGAGAATCTTTGCCCTTATTCATATGGTGTGACATAGTCACCTTGAATTCTCTGACTACTTGCAAAATTATGGGAAATTAATCTGTGTTGCAATAAGGGAGAATGACAGGCAATATTTTTAAGAACAATGGACCAAATTTTTATATTTTTGTGCCTGTAGCTTTGTTTATAACAGGTGCTGTCAAAAATTAGTTTTTTCTCAAGTGTGTTAAATTGGGAGCCACGTCTATGTGTACCTTTTATTGTATTTGCATTTCCCACTGTGTATTTTTTCTCATCACTTTATCAGGTCATTTCAATTAAGATATCTACCATCCATGGGGAAGATGAAATACATTGAGTTTATCTTAATACTGTACTAGACACTGTGTTCTTGCCATTCTTGAGCAAACATCAGTAATGTCTGTGACATGTTACAGTGTATTATAAAGAATGTTTAATATCTATAGCAAGAATGAAATATTGCATTGAAACAGATACATTAAAATTAAAGTTTGCTGCAAATTATTTTGATGAAATTGTATTTCTCTAGCAATCCAGTAGAGTGTTCAAATAATGGGGCAGCAAAAACAAAATGAAACCATGTGATACAGAATCATGTCATCTGGCTTTTGCATACTACAATTTTATATATGGAATTTAAAGATAGGTGATAAAATAGAGAAGCTTTGAGAAGCTCCTTCATGCCTGCACCAGATGCTTTTAATTATAGAATGATCCTTCAATGGAGAAACTTCTGTACTGTGGAATCAGGTTAATTCTTACTTCCATCTTGCAATCTTGCCTGCAGAGAACGCCACAAAGCTGCAGGCACTCTTTCCACTATGGAGCTTGTCCCATCCAGAAGCCCCATCTGTTTTGTGCCTGAAACAAAAGCAGATGGCAGTGCTGACACGAGGCCTGACTCTAAGTCCCAAGGGATCATAGAATGCCTACAGTGAAGGAGGGTAAATTCTGTAAGCTCAGTTGTCCCAGCAAATTTACCTTCACAATGAATTGTTTTCCAGAGTAGAGAAAGCCTATCTCTACGTGGTCATTTGAAGTATATTAGAAGGAAAATTGAAGCAACTCTTTTAGGTTTCTCCTAAAAATACCAGACATAGCCTGCCTTTCAAACATGTGTTGACCTAAGAGCAAGTTCTAGGTCATGCAGAGAGTGGACCTCCTGGCCTGGAACAGACATAGTTGGAATCTTTCATTCACTTTAGCTGAATACACCCTACTTAGAGAGTCTTGGACACTTTCTATATTTGTAATGTAAGCCGAAGGTTGATAGAATGTTGTTTGTGTCAAGAGCCATGATTTGTTTTTATTTATTTTATTTAAGTTCAGTGAATCATTCAATCATAATTTTGTAATTCGGTAATAACTGTTGATGGAGCCCTATAAAATAACAGACAGGGTGCTATCTCTCATCAAATATCATCAAACGTAATTCTTGTAATAAAGCTTATGAGTTAGACAGTCCCATTTTATAGCTGAAGAAAGAGACTTAGAGACTCTAAGTAATTTTGCAAGGTCACAGCAGTAATAAGTGCCTAAGTCAGCATTCAAACTCAAGTTCTCTGAACATTAAAGCCAAACCACTATTGCAAGCCATATTGCCTGTGATGTCAAGGTGGTTTTGCCATCATTGCTATGGTAACCAGGTCATATGACCCCTAGCATGAACTGTGGGTCTTTCCTCTGAAGACCTTGGAAGAGATTTCAGTCTATTTCTTAACACTTTGTAAGAACAGTTTTGGGAGCATTCTCTATGCTAAAGTTTTGACCTTTTTTAAGAAAGGTAGTTATTTGTGAAGAAAAAATATTGATTGCTAAATTACGAGAAACCAAGCTGCTGCGACTAGGCCCTATTTGGGAACATTCAGAAGAAAATTAAAACCAACCTAAAAGAAGAGTGCAATTTCCATTGGAAGTCTTGTCTCCAAACCTCATGAAATAGGACGTAGGTGATATCAGAATGGATACAACTAGGAGGGATATTTATATGTGATGGCAAGAAGCAGCATTCATGCTTATGTAGTGGTGGCAGTTAAACTCCCCAGGGCTGGAATGGGAGTTGTCTTCATTTAAATTGGCCTAATTTTGAATACCTGATTCACAAGTGATGACTGCTTTTATTATAAGGAGACTATCTAGCTTAATATTTTTCTCTATTGCATAAAAATCTAACTAAATTGTCAAAACCTTTTGGGGTTATCCAGTCCTATTTTCTTTGCTCATTGTAATTTACTACCACCAGACTTATTAAGGTTACCATATTTTCAAAACAAAAATGGGGATATATGATCAAATGAAAGTTTTTAACTTACGAACATTATTAATTTAAAAATCTCACAAAAGTATAAAACTAAAAACACACGTAAAGAAGTCGTCCATGAATTGACCTCATTCAAAAAATGAAATGCCATGAAATGTTACCTTCTTATTAAAGCTAGTCCAAACATATTCGACATAGTTTAATGTGCTGCTGACTTATTTCCTTGCTTACAACATATTTAGCTTGATTGGGTCACTTCTCTCCTACATCAGGCAAGTATTTGTAAGTGGAATGCAAACTAACTTTATATTAGCCTTAAGACAACCAGAAAGGCAATGCTTTTTTTTTTCCTTTCAAGAAATTAAAAACAAAGAATTATTTTCTAAGTATATAATGATTTTTGGTTAATCTTTTGTGATAAGTTAAATTATCAGGTGAAACACATACACTTTGCTTTTGAGTTAATTTTTCATTCAGGTACCTTACAAATTTAAAAACAAAATTTAATTTACCTTCCAAAGGCAGTGAGGTGCTCCTTTCCTAGGTATGCAAGAGTATGGAAATTAATACAAAGACTAGGCTATGCACTTGACTAAAATACATCACATCAGCCCAGAAAACGTTAACACACTTGCAAAGGTGAGCTGTTGCACCCTCATCTCCTATTCTGAGAAAAGTAATATTTAACTTCCACATGGAGTGGAAGATAGGAGCGTACTTACTTTCTTGGCTTTATTAAAAGACTTTCAATTATTTTAATATCTTAGAAGCTGAATATCTTGGTTATAGTAAGGAACAATTGTACGGACCTCATTAGAATGTATATCACACACTGTATTTTCAAAGCATGTCTGTCCTTTTGGGGATTAAAAATAAAAGGTAATTTAGCAAAGATAAAATGGACTTAAGCAAGTGTTGTATTCTTTATCTAGTATTTTGCTGACAGTTCAATAATTATCCCTCACTGCGGCTTTGAGGTAGTTATCTTTCAAATAAAGGAAGGAGAGAGATGAGAGAGGAAAGAGGAGGAAAATAGGGAGAAAGGGTTAGAGAGAGAAATAGAGGGAGAGAGAGGGGAAAGAAGAGGAGAGGGAGAAAGGAGATAGAACAAGGAAGAGGGAGGGAGCATTTTTCACATAGTAGGACAATGAGATATTAAAATCTCAGTCATATTCAGTAAAGATACAAGGGTGTCACTTTTGTTTTATTGAAAGATTAAGACACAACTAATTTCACTCCCAAATGTAAATAAAGGCTACATTACCGATTTCACATTCTTTCTTATGCGCATTCCTGTACATTTCCTTGAGACATGTGCCCCATATTTGTTTCCTTTGGCTTCAGAAAGGTACCACCTTCATTCCCTATCTTCAGTGAACTTAGAAGTCTAGTTGGAGAGATAAAAAAGATACATAGAGAACAACAGTAAAAGAAAATATGCATTAGTAATCAGAAGACATTTCTTTGAGAATAAAAATTTGATATAACCTTAGACAGCACTGCAAAATAGAAATTAGAAAAGTGGACTTCATAAATGACAACACTGTTTCCAAACTACATAAATCGATGGCATATTTCCTAGAAGTTGTATTCAACTTCATATTCCAGACTTCTGCAATTACAACTATCTGTATAATCCAAGAAAAAAAAAAAGCTAGCTTTCACTTAGCATGATAGTTTATGCACAGGAAATACTGAAAAAATAATTATTGTTTGGTTGGTCACATGATTTGGCCTTTGTTATGAAATTAAAGAAAACAAATGTATGAGACGGAAAGGTACAAAGGCAAAGATTAAAAAGAACCTCATGTGGGCCAGTTCAGAAGTCAAGTTCAATACCAGGAGAGTGATACTGAGCAACAAGGTCCCCATGATCTTTTCTCTGGAAAGAAAACACCATTTAGCCAAGTGCAAGGCCAGATCAGCTCAGGAGTTAAGTGTGTGTTAGCACTTTTGCCTACCATTAGCGGCCAGGAATCTGTTGGTATTCACTTTTAGAAGTAAAATACTATCTTTTATTATGTCTCAATGGGCAAAACCACAGTCTTTCATGAAGCAGAAAAACTTGTTTCTACTGTAGTATGGATAGTATACTATCTATACTAAAGGAAATATAGATTTTATACTATTTTTAAAAATAGGATTTTTTTAAAAGAGTATAAAATAACCTAACCAAGAAATCAGAAATGACCTATAATCCTATATCAAAAACAACTCAAGTTCAGTTAGATAGATTGCTTAGAACTTGAGCCTGGGCGTAAGGGAATCCTGATTCTTGATCCTTCTTCCTCTCCCATTGTCTAAGTGAAATTTGACTGGACATAATATCTAAGTCATCCCTCCCATTCCAATTTACCCTTTGTTCAGTTCTCTCAACACACTTTTTATTATTTTTGTCAGTGAGTCAATCAAATTTTGTAATGATAGTATAAAATAACCTAACAAAGAAATCACAACTGACCCATAATCCTATACCAGAAACAAGCCAATGTATTTCCTTTGAATATTTATATATACACATTTATTGTTACATAGTGGAGATCATGCTGTAATGTGTATAGTTTTGCAGCCCCAGCACGTATCTTCACTCTTCAGTAATGTCTTCTGTATTGTAAGTCTCCATGCTGCTTTATTCTCTTGGCATTTTATTTATGTGCTTTGTCTCTAAACAAAAATATAAACTCTTCGAAGAAAAGACTTTATCTTCCCTTTATTTGTCTTTATCTTGGTTTCAACATGCAAGATAGCAATGCACTTTCCCAGATATTCAGTACATGTATTATTAGTTTGGTGCAAAAGTAATTACGGTTTTTGCCAACGAAAGTAGCAAAAACCACAATTACTTTTGCAGCAACCTAATATTTGTTTTAATTGATTGAATCTATGAGAATCATTAGAATGAGTAGATCACTTTTAACAACTTTCATAATTTTGGAAAGTTAATTTTTTCCAAGAATCCCTCAGCACTCCAGAAGTGGTGGTTCTTTGGAAAAAGCCCAGGTATGGGAAAAATTTATTTTCAGAATAGTGTGCATTCCATAAGATCTGGAAAACCTCTTTTTTAATGCTCCCATAATCAGTTAGGTAAGTCTTGCCTTAGACAAAGCTGTAAGGAAGGAAAAAAAATCATGCCATGCCCTGTCTCTAGTGCTCATATCCATCCCCAAGGCACACCTGGAGTTCATTTTTCACATTGCAGCGAAAGAGAGCTTTGGAATAAGCAAATTTCACAATCTTCACTACCAGTGTCCATCTCTGAGAAATCACTCTTCTCTTACCCTCCTTCATTATATATTCCAGTAATTCTCCAAGTCTCAGGAATACAACATGCTTACTTACACAAAGGTCAGGTCTACACCTTTGTGTATGCTGTTTCCTCTGCTTAGAAGACCATTTCTTTCCATGTCCACCAACCAAACCTTCCAGGTTTATTTGGATAATTGATACTTATGCTTCAGGACTCAGCTAAGGTAACACCTTCTTTAGAAAGCCTCCTTAGTACCCACCAAGTGAGGCGATTCCTTCTCAGTGCTCTCTTGACATCTTGTGTTAATCACTGCCACAGTACATATATATATATATATATTTTTTTGAAATGGAGTCTCGCTTTGCTGCCCAGGCTGGAGTGCGGTGGTGCAATCTCAGCTCACTTCAAGCTCCGCCTCCTGGGTTAACACCATTCTCCTGCCTCAGCCTCCCGAGTAGCTGGGATTACAGGCGCCCACCACCATGCCCGGCTAATTTTTTGTATTTTTAGTAGAGACAGGGTCTCACCATGTTAGCCAGGATAATCTCAATCTGCTGACCTCGTGATCCGCCCTCCTCGGCCTCCCAAAGTGCTGGAATTACAGGCGTGAGCCACAGCGCCCGGCCAGTACTTATATTTTTTTTAAATGCCTGCCTGCTTACTTATCTTTGCCTGACCCCACACCATAGGCCCTTTGAAGATAGGCACTGTAGCTGTCCACCACTCTATCCTCGATAGCGGTCTGGCACAGAGCATGTGCTCACTGAATCTTTCTTGGATGAATGAACAATTGCCTCTTTCCTTGCCTCTTTCCACCTGTGCTGTGTGTCACAGTACAGTATCCTTGGGTACCCCCACATATTCACCACACTGGCGCGCCATGAAGGCACCTACAATGCCGAAGGTTCTCATCTTCAGTAACTTTCTTGTTTCCATGAGGATGTTTTGAGCTCTACTCTGAGTTTTGCCTCGCCAGTTTGTCAGTCTGATCTACTTTTCCAGTCAAATGTGCTAATGTTCCAGATGTCATAGTCCTATAGCCTCTGATTGTAAACTAGAGCCTTTTTAGAAGAGAATTTCTTAGTCCAAAAGAAAGGCAATAATGGCAGGACTTTTAATATTTCTACTGAAGGGGGACACTATACATAGGGATTTGCTGCTTTCCTCAAATGCTCCTGCGTTAGTGGTGGCCAACTTCTCTTATGTAGGTCAACATCAGAGCTAAGTGTTGTTTGATATCGGAATGCTTGCTTTTAAGAAGCTCTGTGATCTCTTTGTGAAAGACTTGTTCATGTAAGAATAGTAATATTGCTTTTTATGGAAACTTTTGGGATAGAATCACTAATATAAGTTACAGAGAAACAAAGGTTATTTTTACATGGCTCACATTTAATGCAGATGTTAACTACTTCTGCACTGTTAATAGATTTGTGCAAAGACTTTACATAAATAAAAGAGAAATTAAAACCTATTTGAACTAGTATTTGATAAGCAAACGGTAGAGAGAATACTGGTAGACATCTGGAGATAAAATGAATTTTACTATCAAAGAAATAAGTTAATTCGTCTGGGCTATAGAGGTGATTTACATCTAGGTAAATTAGGGCAAATTCCTTATCCTTCTCCATTCAAGAAGAACTCTCTCCAGAGATTACTCAAAGAAAGGGCAGACACATGACTTGGTCTAGCTTCAGAAGAAGATAAAATGCTTCTTGTTTCTATGGAAATGAACACTGGTCATTTTGTGTTTTCCCTTCCTTTTTATTTCTTTCATTTTTTTCTCTTGGGGCAGATTTCTGCAGCATACTATGTAGTGTCTAATGACTTTACCACCAATGAATCATTAACTATAGGGCAGGTAGGACCTTTAGCGATAATGTAAGCCACACTTTTTATTTTGGAGATGAGGGTGCTGGCATTCAGAAAAGCCAAATAGCATGTCCTCTGTCACCCGGCGGTATAGTAGCAGAACTGGAACTTGAAACCAGGAGTCTTGGCCGTGTGCCCTGTGTTCTTTCCACCATATTACAAACATTTGCTGGGAAATGTGGCATAATCTTAGATGGATAAGTGAATAAACAGTATCGTTCAAGCATTTTATTTATAATATATTTTAATGGAAATAATAGCCAATTATTTCTGAGCACTATTCTAAATACTTATCATATATCCACACATTCAATCTTCTCAATGCCTATATAATTCTTATTTTAACCAATAATAAAACTGACACACAGGGAGCTTAAGACCCTTGCACATCTTGTCAGTGTTGAGTTTGGGACTCTAAGTGAGGCAGCAGATTCTTGGCTCTGTGTACATAACCATTACATTATAGTATCTATCATTAATATATACATATAAAAATTATCCAAATATATGGGCAGTTGTGTTAAGAATGTGGAGTCAGACACACGAATCAAGTGATTGTCTGTGCCACTTAGTAGCAGTATAACATTTCTTTCATTGTATCCTTTCTCTTGGTCCCAATGTCCTTATTGGTGACTTGAGGCTACTCCAGTATAGCACTTCTTCATAGAGTGATTGAAAGAGTTGCCTAAGATAATGCAAATAGAATTCTTATGTCTTAGAAGTGATTCTGCCACATGTGTTAAAAATTTCCAACCAAGTCCCAGTTAATTGATATGTTGGAGTTCTCTTTTAAACTTATTTTATATTCCGATGGCTAGAGTTTTTATTTTATTTCAGCAACACAGAAATCTTGTTTTTTTTAATCCTCTTCTTTGAAAAACATGTGAACTACACCATGGCCTTTTTCTAGCTTACTAATGTGACAAAATAAATTGAATTTATTACTTATTTAGGGCATTTTAATGCTTTAAAGTCTTCATTTTGAGAATGACTTTTGATTCTTCTTTTAAAAAATAAATACCTTGTACAAACTAGGTATTTCTCATTATTTTCTCATTTCCACTAAATATGAAGTTCTAGTGTGGAAAATAAATATAAGCAATATTTTCATTTAATCCTAGTTTGTGTATATACTTGACCCTGGTAATAAAACAAAGATATATAAGTTAGAAAATAAATATGAGGAAAAATCTGATTAAAAAAAGAAACAATATTCCTTTGGAAATGTCACCATCTACTAAACACAGAAGACTTTCTTTTCAGTGATAAAAAACAACTAACCATCTAAAACTTTACAATATCTTTGCAGTGTCTGCCTCATGGAAAATCAATGAAATCTGAATTGCAATTGTCTTGGACAAAAGCTGTGTTGTCGAATTATCTTGCAGTCACAGAAAGTGTCTGAATGCCAACCTAATACATAGAAGGAACAAATATTGTACTTGCTCTCCTATAATTTCAAACCATCATCGAGTAATTTTTTTCTCTGCACTATTGTCTGTGACATTAATGTCTCCATCCTCTCTTATCACTTTAATTTTTTTTAATCTTCTCTCTGAGAGTTTAGTTTTCTACTCTAGAGCTATTGAAAACTCTGCATTGAGTGGGAGTAATTTTTAAAGCTACAGAATAGTAACCTGAAACTAAATAAGAGCTTTCAAACCCAAGATTTTTTTTTTTCTCTTCAGCATTAGTGCTGCTGGAAAGATAATGTGATGAGATGCTTTATGGCCGTGAGATAGCATCATGACCTGTAATTCCAATGATTCACCTTGGAAAAATTTACCTACTAGAAACTGCCTCAGCTGACATTTTCTTATGCTGCATCAAGAACCTGAAACACTGCAGGGACTTCCTAACTGAGCTCTTTCCTTTAGAACCACCTTTACTTCCTAAATCATTTTCCACAGTGCAATGAGAGTGAGAACTTTTGAAAGTAAATCATGTCATTCGCTTGCTTAAAACCCATCAGTGGATTTGTATTGAAGGATAATTAAGTCCAACTCCTTAATAAGGCTTTCATGGCCTTTACTGAAGAGGCCCTGCTGCCGTCTGTAGCCTCAAATCCTATTACTCCCTTCAGGTCCCTGAGCATCTTATGCTGGCTTTTGCCTGCAGGCCATGATACATGCAAATTCTTTTTTCTGGCACTCCCTAAGTCCCCTTGTCTGTTGACTAGCTTACTGCACATGCTTGGTGTACAGTGAAAATGAAAAAGAAACATATTTGGGGGAAATATTATATTAGAATAAGCAGATTGAAAAAGAGATGTTGTTGTTTCTTTTCTGTATCAGCCTCAAATTTCTACATATGCCTCTTTTCATTTGAGTTCCTACTCTTCTCGGGCACGTTGATCTGTCTCCTACTTGTCCTGGTCTCAGCAAACTCGTCTCTAAAAAGTAACCTATAATTAGTTATATATATCTTAAGGTGAATTTACTCAGCTAATAAATATTATGGAATGTTTATTATACATCAGGCTTTTTCTAGACACAAGGAAATTATCAGTGAACAAAACAGGGAAGATGTCAGCTTTCAACAAGCACACACTCTAGCAGAGGACAAAGAAAGGAGCAATTAAATGATAAAATAAGATCATTTCTAATAGAAATCATTTGTAGGAAGAAGATAAAAGGTCTATGCAATAGAATGATTGCAAGGAAGACTGGTTTAGGTCTTGTGGGTCAAATATTTCTTTGAAGCTATGTCCTCGGTGACCAGGAAGTAGTCTTGGCAGAAGAAAGCATTTCAGGCAGAGGGGACAGCTGATGCAATGATCATAAGGTAGAAATTAACTTGGTTTCTTCAAGGAATAGGAAGAAAGGTTAAAAAAAATAGTTGGAGCAGAGTTCATGAGAAGGGTGATAGGAGACAGTTCTGAGGACTCCTCTGGAAATGGGCTAAGCAGGGCCTTTCAAGCCTGGCAAGAGGCATCTGTTATATTCCTAGTGCAAGTGGAAACCCAGGGGAGGGTTTTGGGTGTAGGGATGACGTTGTCTCATTTAAATTGTACAAATAAACTCTGGCTTCCATGTGGAGAATAGATTGAAGAACAACAGTGTACACAGGGATATGAGCTAGGAACCAAAGTCATCTACTCTTAATGATGTCAGTTCAGTTCAATGAAGCACTCATATAGGAAAGCATTGAAAACAGCATGTTAGCATCTTGTCATATTCTTACTTTAAGACTTGTCTTTATTGGGACATAAAGGTGATTTCTACACTTAAAGGAATTTCAGAATTTTTGTAGGAGGTTTTTGGGGAAAAGAAGAAGTTGAATCAGTATACGAGTATGTGTCATTGCTAGGCAGTTGCTTTAGTGGAGAGGACGACATTGGAAAAGGGGGTCTACAAGTGAAATAAGTTTTAATCATAAAGAACATTTCATGGGAGCCAAACTGGCTTCCCTGAAATCGCTCCCCTAGGATTCTAGAAAGGACTGGACTTGGACTCAGAAGATCTGAGTTTCAACCTTGGAATCATCCCTTTAGTAGGTTTACCTTCTCTGAGCTTCTAGGTTTGCTCATCTATTAAACAAAAGGGCTTCATCATGTGATAAGTAAGATCTTTATCAATTATACAAATAACCCATTAATGACTCTATTAGTTATAATGATATCCTTTCTGACATCCAGGCATCTCCAGTGAAACTTTATACATTGTATTTTCATAGAAAAATAGAGCTGAAAATTACTTAATTATTATGTAAACATTTGTTTATATACTCATAGTTGCTCATTTTATAGATAAGAAAACCAAATAAACTAGCCATGAACTAATGAATTAGCCATGAACTAAGGAACTTTTTCCATTAATGTGAGCTGCACACTGCAACTCAGCTCACATGATTCCTGATTAAGTGTTCTTTCATTATTACTTGTAGTCATAACTTCAAGGAAGTTCTGTCCGCAGGATAATTACAATATTTCTTATATTAATTCTTTGTATTTCCTACATAGAAGCATCTATGAGCTGGTGAGTTTGGGAAGCGAATAAACTCTTCTATAATCCCTTACAAAATAGTATAATTTTCCCATACAAATAATGTACAAAAGTGTATTTCTCAGACTATAATTAATTGGATTCTTGGGCCAACTGCAGGTACAAAATGTGGACCTTTTAATGGAGCTTTCAATTCCAGAACATCCAAAAATCTTATTTATTTTGTTCTGATCCATAGAGAAAAATATGAGTAAGAAATTCATTCTGTTTGTTATGGTAATTTTAAAATAATAGGAAAAGATGGATAGAAGTGTACATTTTATAAACTTTTTTTTGTAAAAATGGGAATTAGACAACTTCAACAGAGGGGTTAGCAGCTAGCCAAACTCGATGAAGATCTGTTGTTTAAAAACCGACACTCGCCTTCTTTAAAATTTTGTCTTTTGTCCAGATACATTATCAGTACCCTCTTTTATTCACTGTAATCTCCAAATGAGCCCCAAGAGATGAATAAATCATTTTGTTGCTGCTAAAGATCTCTGAGAAATCTTTTTGATGACATAAATAAGTAAAGACAGCTGCACATTATTAAGTAAATAGATAATACTTTTAAAAAACTTTCTCTTTCAAATAATCAGAAGTAAAAGTCCACATCAAAGTGGGATTTCAAAGGTGTAGAAACAAGAGTGGAGCTAAAAATTATACCAAGCTTAAAACAAAAATAAATGAGCCTAACTGGGGAGCAATTAGTGTCAACTTAAAGAGTAGAAATTTTCCACAATTTCTCAGTTCTGGGATGAGATCCCCGCCTCCTTTCTCAAAGCATGCCCACCTTTCTACTTGCAGCTCATGGTAATATCCCATGAGATTTAATCAAGAGAGAGCCTTGGGAACCACAGCCAAAATTTCCATTTGATTCCAAAAGGAAAAAGATGGGAAAATTATAAAGATTACATGGAAGTGGGAGACATTCTGAGAAAAAAGAAAAACTCAGATCAAATTCTTATTGGATTGTTCCTTTAGAGTTGGTCACATTGAGATAAATAGAATGATTGTATTCATTTAGTATGTAGGGAGAAAGTGGAGTGACTATGAAATTCCTCTCTTGTTCTGAAATTGAGGCAGTAATTAAGAGCCTACCAACAACAAAAAAAAAGCCCAGGACCAGACTGATTCACAGCCGAATTCTACCAGAGTTACAAAGAGGAGCTGGTACCATTCCTTCTGAAATTATTCCAAACAATAGAAAAAGAGGGAATCCTCCCTAATTCATTTTATGAGGCCAGCATCATCCTGATACCAAAACCTGGCAGAGACCCAGCCAAAAAAGGGAAATTTCATGCCAATATCCCTGATGAACATCAATGCTAAAATCCTCAATAAAATACTGCCAAACCGAATCCAGCAGCACATCAAAAAGCTTATCTACCACAATCAAGTCAGCTTCATCCCTGGGATGCAAGGCTAGTTCAACATATGCAAATCAATAAATGTAATCCATCACTTAAACAGAACCAATGACAAAAACCACGTGATTATCTCAATAGATGCAGAAAAGGTCTTCAATAAAATTAAACACCCCTTCATGCTAAAAACTCTCAAAAACTAGGTACTGATGGAACGTATCTCAAAACAATAAGAGCTATTTATAACAAATCCACAGCCAATATCATACTGAATGGGCAAAAGCTGGAAGCATTCCCTTTGAAAACTGGCACAAGATAAGGATGCCCTCTCTCACCACTCCCATTCAACATGGTATTGGAAGTTCTGGCCAGGGCAATCAGGCAAGAGAAAGAAATAAAGCGTATTCAAATAGGAAGAGAGGAAGTCAAATTGTTTCTGTTTGCAGATGACATTATTGTGTATTTAGAAAATCCCACTGTCTCAGTCCCAAATCTCCTTAAGCTAATAAGCAACTTCAGCATAGTCTCAGGATACAAAATCAGTGTGCAAAAATCACAAGCATTGCTATACACCAATAATAGACAAACAGAGAGCCAAATCATGAGTGAACTCCCATTCACAGTGGCTACAAAAAAGAATAAAGTACCTAGGAATACAACTTACAATGCATGTAAAGGACCTCTTCAAGGAGAACTACAAACCACCACTCAAGGAAATAAGAGAGGACACAAACAAATGGAAAAACATTCCATGCTCATGAATAGGAAGAATCAATATTGTGAAAATGGCCAAACTGCCCAAAGTAATTTATAGATTCAATGCTGTTCCCATCAAGCTACCACTGACTTTCTTCACAGAATTGGAGAAAACTACTTTAAAGTTCATATGGAACCAAAAAAGAGCCCGCATTGCCAAGACAATCCTCAGCAAAAAGAGCAAAGCTAGAGACATCACGCTACCTGCCTTCAAACTATACTACAGGCTACAGTAACCAAAACACCGTGGTACTGGTATCAAAACAGATATATAGAGCAACAGAACAGAACAGAGGCCTCAGAAATAATGGCACACATCTACAACCATCGAATCTTTGACAAACCTGACAAAAACAAGCAATGGAGAAAGGATTCCCTATTTAATAAATGGTGCTGGGAAAACTGGCTAGCCATATGCAGAAAACTGAAACTGGACCCTTTCCTTACACCTTATACAAAAATTAACTCAAGATGGATTAAAGACTTAAATGTAAGACATAAAAACATAAAAACCCTAGAAGAAAACCTAGGCAATACCATTCAGGACATAGGCATGGGCAAAGACCTCATGACTAAAACACCAAAAGCAATGGCAACAAAAGCCAAAATTGACAAATGGGATCTAATTAAACTAAAGGGCTTCTGCACAGCAAAAGAAACTATCATCAAAGTGAACAGGCAACCTACAGAATGGGAGAAAATTTTTGCAATCTACCCATCTGACAAAGAACTAATATCCAGAAACTATAAGGAACTTAACCAAATTTACAAGAAAAAAAAAAAACATCAAAAGATGGGCAAAGGATATGAGCAGACACTTCTCAAAAGAAGACATTTAATGAGGCCAACAAACATATGAAAAAAACCTCGTCATCACTGGTCATTAGAGAAATGCAAATCAAAACCACAATGAGATAACATCTCACGCCAGTTAGAGTAGCAATCATTAAAAAGTCAGGAAACAACAGATGCTGGAGAGGATGTGGAGAAATAGAAACGCTTTTACAATGTTGGTGGGAGTGTAAATTAGTTCAACCATTGTGGAAGACAGTGTGGTGATTCTGCAAGGATCTAGAACCAGAAATACCACTTGACCCAGCAATTCCATTACTGGGTATACACCCAAAGGATTATAAATCATTCTGCTGTAAAGACACATGCACACGTATGTTTATTGCAGGACTGTTCACAGTAGCAAAGGTTTGGAACCAACCCAAATGCCTATCCATAATAGACTGGATAAAGAAAATGTGGCACATATACACCCTGGAATACTATGCAGCCATAAAAACGGATGAGTTCATGTCCTTTGGATGAAGCTGGAAACCACCATTTTCAGCAAACTAACACAGGAACAGAAAACCAAACACTCACTCAAAAGTGAGAGTTGAACAACAAGAACACATGGACACAGGGAGGGGAACATCACACACCAGGGCCTGTTGGTGGGTGGTGGGCTAGGAGATGGATAGCATTAGGAGAAATACCTAATGTAGTTGATAGGTTTATGGGTGCAGCAAACCACATGGCACGTGTATAACTATGTAACAAACCTGCATGTTCTGCACATGTACCCCGGAACTTAAAAGAATAATTAAAGAAAAAAAAAAGAAATTCGTCACTTGGAATTCCTAGTGATCCTACTAACAGCATATTTACTCTCTGTAAATATTGTAAACTTTTTGTGTTTGCAACACACTTTCAAGTATTAGGGTTGCTTTGTCGCATGTTAAAAATGCAAATACAAACAAGTGCCTTAGATATAAGTGTCTGAGCTAAACAAGTCCACAAGAATTAAGACATGTGTCTGCTACAGTACATAATGCCTCCCAGTTCTGTGAAAAACCAGAGTTATCACACTATTGAGTTTGTTGTCTTCTGCCCTACCCACTCTAGGAAGAACTGTTTCTTCTTCTGATTTTACCCCTTTATATCCTTGTTAGATAAATATCTTGGCAGGTTCGGTTGACACACAGTGTACTTGTGACATAAACATAACTTAGTGCCTGTCTCTCACCTGGTACTTGAGCATACTTTCAATGCTATACTTCATCATGCAACCTGCTACTAGCTTCAGTATTCTGAGAACCATTGCCATTGAAATAAATGATAGTTGTGGCAATAATAAACTTTCCAAATTAATGATAATTTGTTGACAGCTCTTCGCGATTTCTTTCTTCATGTTGGGGCACACTGGATGAGAATTACTGTTCTCAACCTGTTTTAGTAACTCTTTGGCCACATACATGTGCCTTAAAGAGCAGTGATTGCTTCTCTTACCAATTTCCTACTCTCATGATCTTGCCTACTCTACCTCATGTCAAACTCTGAAAATGAATTGACTTTTGGCAACGCAATCTGAAATTCTTATCAGTCTCATTTAGGGGATTTGTCTACTGTCATCAATAAGAAAAGGTCAACCTATGTCTGAGGCAGGTGTTTGGAGGGAGCATTGTAATGTGTGAATAGGTGTTCACATCATATTTAGGAAATATTTCAATGCCATTAAATTACTTGTAAGAAACAATATTTTTTGTAGTGCTCTTCAGTATGCAATTATATTCCCAGAATATAGAGAATATATAAGAATATTCATGTTTGTGTGTATTTGTATGAGTGTTGGCCTAGGTATATGAATGAACCCTAGAAAGATTAGTGTATATTTATAGAACAGATAATTATCTTAACTTTTGAAATATTATTAATTCATGGCAAGCTTTACTTTTGGCTGAAACTGAATCATAAAACTTGATCCTGTATTAAGGATTTGTAATGGATTGTTACAAAAGGAAATGCTGGGAATTGGGATATGAGTGAGATCAAAATACTTATCTACATTTCTCTATGCATGTGGCAATTCTTCTGTAGCTTTGTAATACTTTTTGCATATTTTATGTCCTTGATCATCATACATGGTATCCCATGTAGCTCCAAATGTTGAATATAAAATTCTAACTTGCCTCTCCACCCACATCAGTTTCACAATTACTAGCACCTATCTCTGCCTTCCTTGTGCTCCTTCACTTAGAGTAAGAATCTATTCCCTGGAATATACATCCGTTTGGTAACTGAAGTCTCTTCTTTTTCTGTTTTCAAGGATGGGAGGAACAGTTTTATTGGACACCAACTGGGCGGGGTAGTGGAAGTGCCAAACAGCAAAGATCAGCGGGTCAAGTCAGCCAGAGCCATTCAAATCACCTACTACCTCCAGACCTATGGCTCTGCCACCCAAGACCTCATAGGGGAGAAGTGGGAGAATGAGTTCTGTAAGCTTATAAGGAAGCTCCAGGAGGAGCATCAAGAACTCCAGCTCTACTCTTTAGCATCCTTTAGCCTCTGGAGAGACTTTCATAAGACCAGTATCCTGGCCAGAAGCAAGGTCCTGGTGAGCCTCGTGCTGATCCTGACCACAGCCACCCTCTCCAGCTCCATGAAGGACTGCTTGCGCAGTAAGCCCTTCCTGGGCCTCCTGGGGGTGCTCACAGTATGCATCTCCATCATCACAGCAGCAGGGATCTTCTTCATCACCGATGGAAAGTACAACTCCACCCTGCTGGGAATCCCGTTCTTCGCCATGGGTAACTATCCATCCTTGTGGTAATCGGATTCTTACCGGTTTGGGGCAAGGTAGTATATTTCTTGAACTCTCAGGTGGAAATCTGTTTTAATTTTGCATTGGGGTGTCTATGTCGTTACATAAAATTTTACTTGGGGTTGTGTCTTTCACCTTATTGGGCCTTTCAGGAAATTATGGGATGAGCAAACCATCTTCTCATTTAATTTAATGCTGTCAAATGTTTTTAAGTTATACAACATTGGAATTCTCTACTCAGATCCCTCAAAAATAACAGATCAGGGATTATGAGAGATAGAGTTAAGGATATCCAAAACCTACTTCAAGCAAAATTTTGTGGTCCATATTCATGGCCATTCTCAAGTTGTTGGGAGTGAAGAGTGAATATCATGAGATGAAAATTCTGAGAACAAATGATGTGTCCTAATCTCAAAGAACTTCTTAAGTAAGCTTTGTTTATTAATTTATTTCAATGTTTCTGCACCGAGTATACTCCATTCCCCTACCTCTGTATAAACTAAAACCTTCCTGCTGCCACTTAGAAATATCCTCTAATTTTTTTCATCTTTGGTGAAAAGAATTAATGAATACCCTTAGTCAAGATTATCTCATCTTGTAAGTTTTCCTCCAGCTATACATAAATGGTCTAGAAAATAGTATGTGGGTGGTGTTTGTGTGTGTGTGTGTGTGTGTATTCTTTCAAAGATAATGTCAAATCTGGGAATAAAGGCACGTAAGTGTTTAGCAACAAGATTGATATGTCTTATCAGAAAAGAGATGATGATGGTGGTAGCTATTGGTACAGCAAGAAAGTTCTACACATCAGGTGTGATGTAATTCCCTATGTGTAGCGATTTAGAGAATGAGCTGTAAGTAGTTTATTGGTGGTGAACTGACATGAGCAAGACAGTCTTCATATTAGACAACTTAGGGCTTGCTAGGGGTTTTGCTAAAACTGCTGGTGAAGTAATTAGGTAATGGAAAGATTTATCAGGAAAATAGACAATTACATATTCCATACAAATAAAGAGAAGAGCACCTCTCCTGATGCTGGATTGTAATATAGGTTCTATGAAGCCAGAGAAGTGTTTTCATTCCTTAAACAAAATAATTGTTTCTCACTCTCCAGGTTAAAATCAGTTCTGAATTACAGCTTTATTAGCAAATTTAAAAAGATGCAGGCATGTGATCAGAAAGTCTTCTAAGTGACATAGGCCCTTTCTTTTTCGACCTTAGCAAATGTTTTTGTGTGTTTAGATGATAGATGCTGGGATCTAATTTATTTATCTATAAACCCAATATCATTGTGGCCATGTTAAGTTGTTAGTTCATCTTCTTTTTTTCTTTTCTTTTTTTTTTTTTTTTTTTTTTGAGACAGAGTCTCACTCTGTCTCTCAGGCTGGAGTGCAGTGTCATGATCTCAACTCACTGCAACCTCTCTCGCCCAGGTTCAAATGATTCTCTTGCCTCAGCGTCCTGAGTAGCTGGGATTACAGGTGCCAGCCACCACTCCTGACTAATTTTTTGTATTTTTAGTAGAGACAAGGTTTCACCATGTTGGCCAGGCTGATCTCAAACTCCTGATCTCAGGTGATCCACCCACCTCGGCCTCCCAAAGTGCTGGGATTACAGGCATAAGCCACCACGCCCAGCCAGTTCATCTTCTTAAACCTCAGTTTCTTCTCATATAAAATGGGGAATATAATGATATCATTTTCAAAAACTAGGTTTGAAAAATGTAACAGTATATAATTAAAGCTCATAGCCTATACTAAATGCTAAGTAAATATCGGCAAGTTTTACTATTTAACCTGATGTTTTAAGTGCAGTGGATTCACTGATGAATAGAAAACAGCCCTTGGTTTTGGAAGTTGAGCCTTCCTGGCTTTAGGAAATTGAGCCTTCCTGTATTTTGCATATCATCTCTAAATACATGTTAATATTGTTAGTAAATAGTATCTTTCTTTTTCCCAAAGAACTTATTCTATAAAAAAATTCTTGTCACCAATGACAAAGATGACTCTAGATTTGAACCATTTACACTTGTTACCTTTTTTTGAATTAAGTCTCATCGCTTGAAATAATAAGATTTATAAGAACGATACAACATGATTTACAAATGAAACATAGTTCATTGGAGGCTAACAAATTGGACACCTTACTGCTTTCCAGGGTTCCTTTCTAAAACTGCTGATGAACTAATTAGGTAATGAAAGTATTTACCAGAAAAATGTACAATTACATACTCCATACAAATAAAGAGAAAAACTACCTCTACTGATGCTAGATTGTAACCTAGGCTCTACGAAGCCCGAGAGGTATTTCCATTCCTTAGACAAATAACTGGAATGCTAAAAGCCACAGTGAGGGATAAGTCTAGACCCTTCAACACACACTTTGCACCTCTCCCAGTGACTTTTAGAATCATAAATAAACCCTGGACAGTGTAGGTGCAGACTTTAGGAAGACTGCTTAATGGTCCCTCTGAAGTATTTCTGCAATTCAAGTCCTTAAAATCTTCTGAAAGGATCATTTCGGCTATTTCTGAAAACATACCAACAGAAGACCTAAGAACATATACTTTAAGATTTTTGCTCCATAAAGGGGGCATTTGTTTCGTTGTGTTTTGTTTTATTTTTAGAATGATTGGAGTAGAAAAGGGACCAAGATTGAACACTGTTGAAATAAAAGGAACACTCTGCTAGGTTTTCATCCCAGCTTTTCTACTAACTCTGTGTGTTATATTGGGCAGTTCTGTGAAGTCCCTTTGCCCTAAGTCCTTCATATATAAAATAAAGGATTTGGAATCTTCAGCCTTACAATTTGAAGATTTCAAAATACAATTTGTTTCATCTTTGAAGTTAGTATTTAATCCTTTATAAAAACCTTTAAAGTATGTGTTATCCTCAAATCTCTAATTTATAGTCTTCTTTGTTGCCTTCTGATGTCAGAGATAGAAAGAGAGACAGAGAGGCTTAGAATAGAAAAATCACAGCTTTGCATACAGAGCCTCAGATACACAAAGCTGTGAGACATGAAAGCATATTGCTATGAAGGTGGTGAGGTGGAATGTGAAGTTGAGCATAAATATGTTGTGTTTGCCACATATATATCTGCTGGTGGTACACACGATAATGGTTGAAACCAGTTTTTGATGAATTACAGTTTACATGGTGTCAAAACTGCATAATCCCTAAGTTAGTTGGGTATAAGGGAAAGAAGCCCAACTCTTCTGGTAAACCTCTATTTCCATTCCTGTCTTCCTAAGATGACTTCTTTGAGGTAGTGAATATTTATTTGCTCCATTATGCATCAATACTCAAACCATTCGGGCTTGTCAGTATCATCCCTGAAGGTGGGTATGTCGCTGATGCTGTTTGTTCCTCACACTGGACTGGCTTAGCTGTCTTCTCTTCGACTGCATATCTCGCCTCTGTACTGCATCTCCTTGTTCTTTTTGTCTGGTCATTCATCCACTTAATATTAAAATCATTTCAGAGGCATATATACCATACCTAAATATCCCATATTTTTGAAGCCAGTGACAATTTTTATACTTTGTCCTGGTGTTCTCATAAAAAAAATTATATGTGTCAAATTGCATGTCTCAGATTTGGGTTTAGAAAAAAAGATTATTAGAAGTGCATGCAGTCTCTCTAAAGAAGTATTCAGAAATAATTCCAGAATTCTAATTATTTTTTTCTTTTGAGATAAAGTCTCGCTCTATCACCCAGGCTGGAGTTCAGTGGCATGATCTTGGCTCACTGCAACCTCCACCTCCCGGGTTCAAGTGATTCTCCTGCCTCAGCCTCCCAAGTAGCTGGGACTATAGGCGTGTGCCACCACGCCTGGCTAATTTTTGTATTTTTAGTAGAGATGGGGTTTCACCATGTTGGCCAGGCTGGTCTCAAACTCCTGACCTCAGGTGATCCACCTGCCTTGGCCTTCCAAAGTGCTGGGATTATAGCATGAGCCACCGCGCCAGGCCATAATTTTTTTTAAAAAAACTTGAAAGGACCTCATTTAGCACTAGCCTAACATCCTTTCTCTCTCTAAGCACATACCAATGAGAATGGCACTAATTTAATTTATAACTCATTGTCAGCCTTTTTTTTTCACCTCATTTGCTTTATGTGGATGTGTTTCCTCTTTCTGGAAGGAGAAATATGGGCTAATATCACACACAGACACCAAGCTGGCTCATTCTGTACTTTGCTGATATTCTATGGATAGTTGCCAGGGACAGTAGTAGCCTCGGATCACTATGATTTTTTTTGTCCATTCTGAGTCTGTGTTATGTGTAGAACTCTCACTTCAGTCAGCTCGACACCACAGGACACAGTGATGACTCGTTTTTTTGCAAGTAAAAACAAGCCTTTCAGATACAGATTTTCACTCATTTTTCCAAACTGAGACTCATATTAAATTATTAATTTTCAAAGATTTATTGAGCATCTACTATGTTCAAGGAATTTTGGGGTTCTGGAGTAAAAGACATTGAACAGAATTGATCAAGTTGTCACCTTCATGAACCTTACCTTTTAGGACTGCAGAAGGGATGAATAGGACAACTAAATAGAGAAATATAAACTATGTTATATGATTCTTAAGTGATATAAATAAAACAAATAAAGCAGAATAAGGGATAAAGAACATAAGTGGTCAGATAAAAGCCTTCCTAAGGAGTAAAATTGAAGCAGAGAGCTAAACGAAGCACCTGAGATGAGTGGCTCTGGCAGAGAGAAATAGATGTGCCAAGGCTTTAATACAGGACCTTGCTTGGCGAAGCTGAAAAAGAGCAAGAAAGTGAATATGTCTGGATCAGAGTCTGATCTGAGTATGAGTGTTACAAGGAGGGGTCTAAGAGATAGTATTGGGTCAGGTCATATAGGACACTGAGAATTAATCTTCGGGTGAAATGAAAGCTGTTTGAAGTATTTTGAGGCAAGAGTGTGTGGTCTGACATACTTTATAAGGACATTTTTGTCTACTGTATGTAAATTAATTTGCAATGGGGCAAGAATAATTCTACAGAGACTATTTAACAGGTTATTGCAAATTTTGCATGGCATATAATGGTGATGTGAAATAGCATGGGAACAGGGATGGTGATAAAAAGGAATCAGACTCAGGATAAATATTTGAAAATAGAATTGACAGGACTCAGTGAGGGACTAGATATGGCATGTAAGAGAAAAAGAATTGTCAAGGATGACCCCAAGCTTAGAGGACCAAATAAGTGATAGAATGCATTTGCCATTTACTGCAGTAGTGAAGTCATGAGAGGAATTCATTGTTGGGGAAAAATTAAAACCAAGTGGCAAATGTGGAGTCAGTAATATAACACAGTACGTAGATCAGGTTCCGAGGAAATCTGTAAATTAGAGCTGAAGATACAAATTTGAGATTCATCACAGCATAGTTAATATTGAAAACCATAGAATCCAATGAGATCAACTATAAAGATAAACATAAATGAAAAAATAAGACATCCAAGATTTGAGCCCCAGAGCATTTCAATGGTTAGAAATTGGGAAGATGAGGGATTCAGAAAATGACACTAAGAAGGATCAGACAGAAAAATAGCATGAGAAGCAAGAGAGAATAACGAACCAGCAGCAGAGTAGAGAAAGTGTTTTATGAAGGAACAAGAGAGCGATTGTTCCAAAAGTGGCTAAGAAATTGTGTCCGTTGAGAACTGAGAAGTAGCCATCTGATTTAGCAAGATAGAAGTCATTGGTAACTTTGAAAAGAGCTGCTTGGGGGAATGCTGAAAATGAAAGGGTAATTTCAAGAGATTCAATACAGTTTGGAGGGAATGAAGTGAAGATAGTGAATAGAGACAATTCTTTACTATTATTATTATACTGTAAGTTTTAGGGGACATGTGCACAATGTGCAGGTTTGTTACATATATATACATGTGCCATGTTGGTGTGCTGCACCCATTAACTCGTCCTTTAACATTAGGTATATCTCCTAATGCTATCCCTCCCCCCTCCCCCCACCCCACAACAGGCCCCAGTGTGTGATGTTCCCCTTCCTGTGTCCATGTGTTCTCATTGTTCAATTCCCACCTATGAGTGAGAACATGTGGTGTTTGGTTTTTTCTCCTTGCGATAGTTTGCTCGGAATGATGGTTTCTAGCTTCATCCATGTCCCTACAAAGGACATGAACTCATCATTTTGTATGGCTGCATAGTATTCCATGGTGTATATGTGCCACATTTTCTTAATCCAGTCTGTCGTTGTTGGACATTTGGGTTGGTTCCAAGTCTTTGCTATTGTGAATAGTGCCACAATAAACATACATGTGCATGTCTCTTTATAGCAGCATGATTTATAATCCTTTGGGTATATACCCAGTAATGGGATGGCTGGGTCAAATGGTAATTCTAGTTCTAGATCCCTGAGGAGTCGCCACACTGACTTCCACAATGGTTGAACTAGTTTACATTCCCACTAACAGGGTAAAAGTGTTCCTATTTCTCCACATCCACTCCAGCACCTGTTGTTTCCTGACTTTTAATGATCGCCATTCTAACTGGTGTGAGATGCTATCTCATTGTGGTTTTGATTTGCATTTCTCTGATGGCCAGTGATGATGAGCATTTTTTCACGTGTCTTGGCTGCATAAATGTCTTCTTTTGAGAAGTGTCTGTTCATATCCTTTGCCCACTTTTTGATGGGGTTGTTTGGTTTTTTCTTGTAAATTTGTTTGAGTTCATGTAGATTCTGGATATTAGCCCTTTGTCAGATGAGTAGATTGCAAAAATTTTCTCCCATTCTGTAGGTTGCCTGTTCACTCTGATGGTAGTTTCTTTTGCTGTGCAGAAGCTCTTTAGTTTAATTAGATCCCATTTGTCAATTTTGGCTTTTGTTGCCATTGCTTTTGGTGTTTTAGACATGAAGTCCTTGCCCATGTCTATGTCCTGAATGGTATTGCCTAGGTTTTCTTTTAGAGTTTTTATGGTTTTAGGTCTAACATTGAAGTCTTTAATCCATCTTGAATTAATTTTTGTATAAAGTGTAAGGAAGGGATCCAGTTTCAGCTCTCTGCATGTGGCTAGCCAGTTTTCCCAGCACCATTTATTAAATAGGGAATCCTTTCCCCATGTCTTGTTTTTGTCAGGTTTGTCAAAGATCAGATGGTTGCAGATATGTGGCATTATTTCTGAGAGCTCTGTTCTGTTCCATTGGTCTATATCTCTGTTTTGGTACCAGTACCATGCTGTTTTGGTTACTATAGCCTTGTAGTATAGTTTGAAGTCAGGTAGCGTGATGCCTCCAGCTTCGTTCTTTTGGCTTAGGATTGACTTGGCAATGCAGGCTCTTTTTTGGTTCCATATGAACTTTAAAGTAGTTTTCTCCAATTCTGTGAAGAAAGTCATTGGTAGCTTGATGGGGATGGCATTGAATCTATAAATTACCTTGGGCAGTATGGCCATTTTCATGATATTGATTCTTCCTATCCGTGAGCATGGAATGTTCTTCCACTTGTTTTTATCGTCTTTTATTTCATTGAGCAGTGGTTTGTAGTTCTCCTTTAAAAGGTCCTTCACATCCCTTGTAAGTTGGATTCCTAGGTGTTTTATTCTCTTTGAAGCAATTGTGAATGGGAGTTCACTCATGATTTGGCTCTCTGTTTGTCTGTTATTGGTGTATAAGAATGCTTGTGATTTTTGCACATTGTTCTTTTGATTTTGCATTAAAAAGAAATTAATGTTTGCATGCTGATGGAAACACTAGAGTGAGAAAGAAAACTTTACAGGAAGGCAGAGAGAGGAAGAAATTGCAGAAGCAATGCCACTCAGTAGGAAAGAAGGGACCAGATTCAGAGCATAAGTGGAGTCATTGCATAGACCGTTCACCTACTATAGGAAAAGGAAAGGCCTAATACATGGATGGATCCCGATAACTCAGTGCATATGGGGATGAGAGCATGTGGAAATTCTCCTCTGTGCCTTCAGCTTTGTCAGCAAATATGAAGCCAGTCATCAGCTGAGAACAAACTTGGGGAAGGAGGTGTTGGTTTGTGGAAAGTGAAAGGAATTTGAGTCACCTTGGAAAACTGGAGACTGAATTAAAGAAGAAAATTTGGAAGGATAACTAGAAAGCTCTAAAGGCCCATTTGAAGCTTGTGTTCATGAATTTTTTAAAAAAAGAAATGAGTATACATGGTTGCTGTTTTTTTAACCCCTAGGCACATATAGCTGGGTAGAAGAGTTAAGTAGGTGTTGAGTTGAATTTAATCAGAAAACAAAAATGAGGTTTACAGTATATACAAAGGTGTGACTATAATGACAGATCATGAAAATTGTGCAGGTCAGGGTCAGCTAAACTAGACCATGTTGCAATAACAAATAATGCCTTGATCATGTTAACATAACAAAGATATATTTCTTGCTCGTCTCACAGTTTGGTGTGGGTCAGGAAGATCTCTTTGCCACCTCTCTTCCAGCAGAGACTCAGGGACCCAGGATGCCTCCATCCTGTAACCATGCATCCTCAGAGTTTGTGCTCAAGGCCATGCAGGCAAAAGAGAAAATAGTTAGAGAACTCACACCTATTTGTAACAGCCTTACCTCAGAAGTGATGCAGTTACTTCTTATACATTCTATTGGCTAGCCAACAGCAAGGAGTATAGAAAACACAGATGGCCAAATGGATTGTTTTATGAGCATCACTTGTCTCTTTCACATAAACAAAGCCAAACAATAAAGGAAATGGCAATATTATTCCCTAACATCACTATGGTAAGAAATTGATAAGTTGAAATATTGTGGTTCTTTCTGGGTCAGATAATCGTTTTAGGTTGGAGTCTATTCTAGTTATCTATGACTAGATATCTAGTTAACTATGTTGGAGATTTCTAGTTATCTATGACAAACACCACAAAATTTATTAGGATAAAACAACCACTTTATTATGTTCGTGGATTCTATGGGTCAGTAGTTTTGAAAAGACACAGCTCTTCTCACCTCTGTGTTGTGCACATCTATTTCTCAAAGCGTGAACCAGCACAGTGTTTAGGGTATAGTGGGCCCACTAAGACTTAATGCTTGGCTAAAGTTCTTTATAATGATTATTTTACAGTATTAGAAATGTCTCTAATATGTTGCCACAGGACTTATTTTACTCAGGATCATCAAACACATCAAAATCCTTCCTAAAATAATTCCATTGCTGTAAGAGAATGGACCTTATTATGATATCGGAATGTTTAGTTGGAGCTATTTCTTAACCATATTAGTTGTACTCATGCTTTAGTGACAGTCACTTCCTTTGAAAAACACTGGCCAATGATGTGAAAATATTCCTCTGCTTGTGCTTAGAGGCTTAGAGTCAGAAGACTCGGAGTCCAGTCCAGCTCCTGCCTCTTACCTGCTAGATGTCTTGTCCCTGGGCCTCCTTCATCTTACTCTCTCATTAGTTGAGGAAGAACTCATTGTTCTTTAACATCTCTTCCACTTTAGCTCTTTAATCAGTGCATCATTTATTTGGCACTCATTCGATATGTCATCTCTTCTAGAGTTTTGACTCACTGGGGGATAGAACTGTGTCTCCTTAGCATCTTTGCCATTGTCTAAAGTACCCATAGTCAGCATTTTTTTTTTTGTTCTTAACCTTTTTTTTATTTTTATTTTTATTATTATACTTTAGGCTTTAGGGTACATGTGCACAATGTGCAGGTTTGTTACATATGTATCCATGTGCCATGTTGATTTCCTGCACCCATTAACTCGTCATTTAGCATTAGGTATATCTCCTAATGCTGTCCCTCCCCCCTCCCCCAACCCCACAACAGTCCCCGGAGTGTGATGTTCCCCTTCCTGTGTCCATGAGTTCTCATTGTTCAATTCCCACCTATGAGTGAGAACATGCGGTGTTTGGTCAGCATTTTTAAACATTGACTTATTGGTGGCTTTTGTGACTGCTAGAGTTCTTTGAGCAAGAAAAGTCTTAACTTTTGGTTGTTTTTAGCTTAGATATTTTAATGTGCCTATTTTTATGTATGTAATTCTTTAGTTTTAATTTTCTTGCCTATTTATTGCCTTCTCTGTTCTTCTTTTAGAGCTTTGACATGGACCTACTGTGTCAGACCTTTCTAATGAAGTGAGACATTGTCTCACTAACTGGTTTTGCTAGACCTTTTAAAGGAGGTGGAAAAGATAGCTATCTTGGCATAAGAAGTAAGAGGTGAATTTTATGTCAAGCATTTGAGGTAGCATTGACTAGTGTGTACTTTTTATTATATAGCACTGTCCAACACTGCTAGTAATTTTCCTGACTCCTTAAGGTTCTACATCTTCTTTGGAATCCACCTCCGTCTCTTGCACTTTTTACTGCAAATGAGTTTCCTCAAGTGGTTACTGAAGTTTAGGAATGAGAAAGAGTACTGTTACATAACAATTTTACTGAGGATGAGATGCATATGGACCCATTTTAGTAATATTGTTTATCTTGAGAGTAGCTGATATGCTAGTATAGATTTTTTAAATGGAAAAGTTTGTAAATATGCCTCCTGTTGTTCAATATGTGCTGCTCTTGCTTTTTACTTCTTGAGTCAGATAGTGAATCAGGATTGAATAGCTAAGCAGGGAGGGACATTGGAGTGACATCAATTTATCCAGCACATGGTAGAATAATAATATGTCAGGTACTTCCATTTCTCCAGCATCTAAGGCATCCTCAAATACATGTCTATCAAAAGCAACCTTAACACTCCTCATTAATTGAAGTCCACTTTACTGTCATGTCAGAATGTCCCAAGAAAAAATAGTCCTGATGCAGGACAGCTGCAGTTGCCAACCAGAATGGGATTTTTTTTCTGCAGTACTGCATCAAGCAAGGTAAATGCTGCAATTGAAACTCTGGAAACTTGTAGGGTGAAAATGCATTAAGGGTTATGCCATTGTTTTTCTGAAGAAAAATGTATTGAAAAACAGGAGATATACTTCCTAGATTCAATTATCTTTCAAGCCAGTATTATCATACCTAGTGATCTAACAAAAAAAATTGGCAGAGGAAGATGAGATACATTCTATGGTTATTTGCTGGTCCCAGAGGCCAACCTTAGGCTTCCAAGAATTGAGGAACCCCTGTGGGCTGATTCCCACCTGCCTTCCTGGAACATGGTGGCTTATGTTTGCAGCAAGTGTTTGTGTATCATAGTTGTCAGCTTCTTTGTTAATGATTGAGTAATGCCTTAATCCAGACCAAGACAAAATTCTAATATTCAAGACTTGGCTTACAGATATCACCGTGTACCCTTAGCAAATCAGTCTGAGTACAATCCTGAGTTTGAGTTTAATATAAAGAAGATGCTGCTGTTTGTTTTGCTGCTTCCCCACATTGACTTAGTCTAAATAGAAATAAGACTAGGTCCAGGCCAGTGATACTTGCAGTGATTGTTTCCCTTTTAGGTGTAACATTCTAAACTAAATATTCCATTTAATGATATAAAGTAAGACAGTATATTAGTAAAGAGTATTTATTAATAGTATTTGAGGTTACATAATAAAAGGCATAAATAATATAGCCATATTACTAAATGATAAAAGCCAAGTAATGAAGGAAAATGAGATAATTTTACCAGAAAGAATTGGGGACAAGATTAGGTTAAACTACTTTTTAGCACAAAAAAAAAGAAAAAAAAGAGGAAGGAGGTTTTAACAGGCCCACTTCATCAAATGAAAATCAAGTAAGATCACACAAAAGAGATCACTGAAAGGCACCTAACATGTAGGTTTTGGGGTGAGACTGATGAACATAATGAGGACTCATTATAATACTTAGCAGTAAATTAATGGCTTCACTCTCTATAATTCTATTACCTTCCTCCTCTTTTACCCTGCCATGATCAAGAGTCGAGGCAAGGTTATATACTTTACTGTGTTGCCACAGTGCGGGGCAAATAATAAGTGGTGTGTTCAATAATTATTTCTTGAATGAATGACTTGTGATTTTACTAGCTCACAGCAAAGATAAAGGTTTTTTTTTAGAAAAATGTTATAAACCTGAGTGTAAAATTATGTGTTCTTTTAAAAAAATTAAATCAATGGCTTTTAAACAAAGCCATTGAAAGTGATTGGGTGATGAAGGGATTTGGGTGTTTCAAATGTAAGTTTAGTTTAAAAGTTGTACCTTTTTGTGTTTCTGTGGAGCTTCATGCACTTAAAAGTACTCAATGTCCATTTTTTTATGAATATGGATTCCTTATTTGCCAAGAGGTAAGTAGGGCAGCTGTTTCTATTAAATAAGAAAGTAAAACCATCAGAACCATTCTCAAGACTGTGTGGTCAGGATTAGAACCTGCATTTCTTGACTTTGCCTCTCGGGCTCCTTGGCTCTGCTAGCTGTTCTCCAACTGAGCCCAGGGCTTCTGGGGTGCAAAGGGTACTGTGGGGCCTGAGAATAGTTGAGCCAGCAGGAGTTTCACTTACTCTGTAGCCCAGGCTGGAGGGCAGTGCTGCAATCTTGGCTCACTTCAACCCCTGCCTCCCGGATTCAAGTGATTCTCCTGTCTCAGCCACCCAAGTACCTAAGATTACAGGCATGCACCACCACACCCAGCTAATTTTTGAATTTTTATTAATAGTAGAGGTGGGGTTTCACCATGTTGGCCAGGCTGATCTCCAACTCCTGACCTCAAGTGATCCACTCGCCTCAACCTCCCAAAAGTGCTGGGATTACAGGCAGCGTGAGCCACCGCGCCCAGCCACTCTCTCCTGAGTCTGACCATGCACTTTGCTCTAAATATTTCACATGACAAGTTTCCATAAAGATTTAGTTTGAATAAAAAATTACTATGAACTAAAAAAAATATATAAAGTTTGAAATAATCTGTACAACAAACCCCTGTGACATGAATTTACCTATATAACAAACGTGCACATGTACCCTTAAAATAAAAGTTAAAAGTTAAACCTAAAATAAAAGTTAAAAAAAAGTTTGAAAACTGCCATTCCTCTACCATTCGACAGTGCCTCCTTCATAATATAATGGAAGGTAGAAATTATACTAGAGATGAACTAAATGTGTTTCATAGCATGTGTGGCTGCACATCCATCAAATATTTTATCCATGTACTTCCTGGAGTCATTTTATTGAAGTGTTCCTGGAAGTATGATTTTTACTTAACATCTTAACTTTCTCTCCAGTAGACAAGTTAACCCAATCTCAAAGGCTGGAGGCAATGATGGTTTATGGTTGCCAGGAAAAACTAAGTACGATGCCAAGACATTCCATGACAGAATTATCTGTAATTTTGTTGTATTCCAGGGGAAGAACTTATGTCTTATGGGTCAAGAAATTGTTTTATAAATGTACAGTGGCAAACCAAACTCTCAACGAGGAATCCCATTAAGCATGTTGACAAGAGATAAATAAGTGAGCGAGAATCTCTCTCTGGTAACCTCTCCAAAAAAGTGGCTTACATATATCTTCTAACTAGGCTTCATTTTCTCAAAATATGTAAAGGCTTTGTGATGAGCATAAATTAAAGCAGTGATACCTGATGAATTTCTTTGTTCCTTTCAAAGAATGCTGCCCCAATGCTTCCCAGATGCCGTCCCAGTGCTCCCTGGAAAGTGCTGTGTATGTAAAACAGATGTTCACCTTGCTAGCCCCGACCATTCTATGTTGGCCACCTCCTTTTGTTGATAAACTTTTGCCAACATGAATCAATATCACTGACTATGTAAGTTAATGAACTAAGTAAACAGTATTTCTGATGGGACTATCCCACATTCTTTCTCCTTTCTATATTTATTTATTATAAATATTTTATTTATATATGTCAATAAATAGGTCAAATGAAACAAACTCTATCTAGATCAAACACGTTTAATCCTCAGAAAGTGACCATCTTTTTATGATTTCTAACTGTTTAAGGTTCTTCCCTACTGTTCCCTCCTGTAAATTTCCTAGAACATTTTTCTTTTTGGCTGTGTTATTTATTTCAGTCTATTTATCCCTTTGCCCATTCTAATTCTTCTTAACCTTTTCCTGAAAAATGAATTCCTAAAGCAGAAGCAAGTGTGTTCCTGTATTCCCCCACCCTATCCAAATGCCATTACCAACATGCTGTCTATATATACTCAGCTCAGTACTGCTGTGTTTCTGTAGCATTTCAGCCAAGGCAGAGAAGTCCCTCCAAGCAAACTCATGGGTTTAGTGTCTGAATAGCTTCTAATTCTAAGCAAAACCTAGCTGGTATCTATCCGAATACACAAGGCTGTTTTATATCTTGTGATGTTTCTTTTTCCAGAAATTACCTTCCACCTCTTACTTGTGGTTTACCAGATTCAAATGTTCTTTGTTGTATGTTATTTTTTACTGACCTCCAAATTTAAGAATCACTGATTGGTTTTCTCTTTTGCCTTCTCTGTACCCTTCTTTACATGCCTATCGTCACTTCCCATGCTAGGCTGCAAAGCCTTCATTAAAAGATCAAGACTTGCTGTTTTTGTGTCCCAGGCAACTAGCGGAGGGCCTAGGACAATATCGGAGGTAATTTTAAATTAGTTTTGGACTGACTGAATGAAAGATGCTCTGGCATATTGACCCACTATGCATAATTGGCTTTTACCTTGGGTGCCTTGCATGGGGTTTGTGCTGGTCGCTCTGTTTTCCCTCTCCATTGCCACCATATTTTCTTCCCACCTTTCTCTTTTCTGATCTTTGCTCTGGACAGCTGATTCCTATGGACTGCATCACCCAGTATCCCTTGTCCTCTGGGTTTTGGTTGGGTTTGGCCAATAAAAGTCACCACCAGAAGATAGTAGGGTAGAAGGAAAAACAGGTCAAAGTCTTTCTTACCTGCTCCCTCCTTCCCTGATCTGGCAACAACTTCAGTCTCTGGCAGGCAGCCTCTGCTCCATATCTGCAGCCATCATCAGGCACTGATAATACTATGTTGTCTCTTATACTTTAAAAGTGATAACAGCTCCCTGCTCTCAATAGTCTGAGTATCTTAACGTACTTTTTGTTGTTCTGTTTTGTTTTTCCATTGGCTCTGCCCATATCTCTATAAGTAGTCCTTTAATTAAGATCTTTTTATTTCTACCATCTGAGGGATTTCTATATCCTTCTAAGCCTCTCAATTTCTTACTAGATAAGAAACAGTACCCCCATGTCCTGCTGGATCTGAAGTCCTGCCCTAAGGTCCATCCACTTGTTTTAATTCATTGCCTAACTCTTGCCAACCAAACATGTTCAAGGGAAATGGATTCTACTCTCTACCAACCCAGCTGCTGGCCATCAGTGGACTTAGGAGCAGTCTGCATTGTCCACCTGACTTTGAATATCAGCTGACACCTGGACATCTGCTGCCATATTCTGCCTGCTGCTTTGACATCTCAAGTTCACAAAGTCCTTAATATACTGTGCATTGCATCTCCTTTCAGAGGGCAGGCAACTGTCAAGGTTCATTTTACCTACTTTTGTAATTCCTAGAGTCTGCTTTCTCCAAGTGGAAGTCTTGAGGGCAAAGCTTCCTGTGTAGACTTATTTTTGTATCTATCTTAGCTATTGTGATATGTCGACTTTGAGAAAGAGCCTGAAGAAAATTCTTCTAACATACATGTTTTTACCATCATCATTGGCAAAATCTGAGGCTGGCATTAAAAGAGGTTATGCTCTCTAAAAAGCAAGAATAGAAAAATTATTGCATTGGTGATTTCCATAATCATTTTTAGGTCATGGTGGCTATTTTTTTCCATGTACTTAGTTTAAGCTAAAAGTAGTTTGACGTAAAATTGTTGCCTTACAGTCAGACTTTCCAAATATATATAAAAGAGGCTGCCTGTCCTTGTTTTGTGCCATGGTGCCATGCTTTTGCAGCTGAAAATAGCATTGGCGTTCATTCCTGGCACATTATACTGCAGGCTTCTATCTAATTTGCTGTCCACACTCACCCTGAAGTCCTTTTCAGCACTGCTGCTTTCCAAGCATTCCCTTCTCATTGAGTATCTGTGTCTCATACAATGCTATTCATTTTTCATTTTCAAGGTTGACACACATCTTTCTACCAATCTCTCTTCACTCTATTCTGGGTAGTAATTGTGTGTGTCTGTGTTTAATTCATGTGTTTTTCTTATTACAAAAGTAATGTAGCATATTTATTATAGGAAAACATTAAAAGAAAAATAAAGTATCAAACCACCATCCAAATACTATTAGTAATAAAAAGTGTGTACATAATTTTATTACATCTATACTTAAATATATAAATATACAGAGATATCAAACAAAAGTGAGATGATTGTATATATGTTATTATGCATTCTGCTTTTTAATTTAATAATAATCAAGAATTTCCATAAGTGCAGAAACTGTATAAAACCTGCATGTGTACTATTTTTACTAATAGCTATATGTTGACACATGTGAAGACTGCTCAAAGGAAGAAATAGAACATTACCAGCATTCCAGAAACCTCCTGAGCACGTTTTCTTAATTACAACTCCCTCCCTCATCTTTTGTAATAACATGTAAGTCGGAAGGAAGTCTTCTGGTAATCAGTTTTTAGCTTTTCTTCATAGTTTCACCACATATGTTATTATGTGCATGCATATGTATGTATATATATATATATATATATGTTCACATCTGTGTGTGTATATATATATATATATATACACAATTATACTATCTTGGTGAATTAAATATTTTATCAGCATAAAGTTGTGTTCTATCTCTAGAAATAGTTTTCTATTTTAAAGTCTATTTTCTAATATTACTATAGCTTCATCAGAATATTTTGTTCATATTTGTCGTTTCTCCATTGTTTTTGTACTAACCTGTTTTCTTACATTTTCCATATGTGTCTTGTAAATTGTGTATAGTCAAATGTGAAGATTCTTCCAGGCTAATGATTTTTTATCTCTTAGTGGAGAAATGTAGTCCCTTTAGTTCCTTCAAAATAATTTTGGATATGATTGAATTTAGATCTATTGTCTTATTTTTGCTTCCTAGTTGTCTCATATGTCTATATGTTATTATTGTTCTTTTTTTATTAACCATCTTTTGGATTGAATTAATGTAATTCATCACTCATTTTTCCCTTTTGCAAATTTGAAAGTTAAAAGTTTTGATTTTGATTTTGTGATTGTTATACAAATTACAGTATTCATATTTCAGAAATCTAAAATTAATCAAAACCTTCCTTTTCCTTTTATATATGATAAATAGCTTAGATCATTTAAGCTCCATTTAGACTTCCTCCCGACTTACAGCACATTGCTATCTAGCACTTTAAGTCTATTGTTAGTTGTTTTTTTTTAAACTTCATTAGACCTCATTATTTCTTTTCGATACAGCTCATACATAATCTTTTACATTTACTAACGCACATATTTACCGCTGTTTAACAATTGCTATTTCTTCTTACATCTCTGACCTTCCATCTGGGATCAGCCTTCTTTCTAAAGAACATTATTTAGTTCTTTAGAAATGTCCTGCTGGTGCAAACTTCTCTCCATTTTTTGTTTGTTTGTTTTACTCAGAATGTCTTTTTAGTCCCTATACTAAAAGCTGTTTTTACTGTGTACAAAATTCCTTTATTATATTGAAAATAACGATTCTCTATCATCTTTATCCCATTGTCTTTTTCTCTGACTGCTTATAAGATTCTTCTTTGTCTTTGGTTTTCTGCAGTTTCACTGTGATATATCTAGATGTGACTTCTTTGATTAATTTATTCTATTTGTTTTGCTTTGAATTTGTCTCACTGAGGATTCATTGAACCTCTTGATTTCATGGTTCTTGGTTTTTACAAAATCTAAAAAGCTATCAGCTTTATCTATTCAAATAATATTTTTATATTATTCTTTCCCTTCCCTCTTGTCCTCCAATCAAACATATATTACAATTTCTTATGTCTCTTATACTTCCTTTTGTATTTTCCACTTGTCTCTGTGCTACGTTTTGAAAGATTTCTTCTGTCTGATAGAACAGTTTGCTAATTTTCTTCTTTGTAGCATCTAGACAAAAGAGAATATGTAGCTAATATGAATATGTAGCTAAACATATTCATTAAATTTTAAAATATTCATTAATGGATTTTTATTTCTACAAGTTTTAGTTCTTCTTGGAGTTGCCTATGTCTATACCTGTTTCCTGTCATCTGAAGATACTTTTCAAGATCATATTTATTTTTATTAAGGTAAGCACATGTAGTAGTCCATTTTCATGCTGCTGATAAAGACATACCTGAGACTGGGAAGAAAAAGAGTTTTAATTGGACTTACAGTTCCACATGGCTGGGAAGGCCTCAGAATCATGGTGGGAGGCAAAAGGTACTTCTTATATGGTGGTGGCAAGAGAAAATGAGAAGGATGCAAAAGCAGAAACCCCTGATAAAACCATCAGATCTCATGAGACTTATTCACTACCACGAGAACAGTATGGAGGAAACCGCCCCCATGATTCAAAATATCTCCCACCAGGTCCCTCCCACAACATGTGGGAATTATGGGACTGCAATTCAAGATGAGATTTGGGTGGGGACACAACCAAACCGTATCATTCTGCCCCAGCCCCTCCAAATCTCATGCCCTCACATTTCAAAACCAATCATGCCTTCCCAACAGTCCCCCAAAGTCTTAACTCATTTCAGCATTCACCCAAAAGTCCATAGTCCAAAGTCTCATCTGAGACCAGGCAAGTCCCTTCCACCTATGATCCTGAAAAATCAAAAGCAAGCTAGTTACTTTCTAGATACAATGGGGCTACAGGTATTGGGTAAATATAGCCATTCCAAAGGGGAGAAATTGGGCAAAACAAAGGGGTCTGAAATCCAGCAGGGGAGTCAAATTTTCAGGCTCCAAAATTATCTCCTTTGACTCCAGGTCTCACATCGAAGTCACACTGATGCAAGAGATGGGTTCCCATGGTCTTGGCAACTCCACCCCTGTGGCTTTGCAGGGTAGAGTCCCCCTCCTGGTTGCTTTTGTGGGCTGCCATTGAGTGTCTGTGGCTTTTCCAGGTGCATGGTGCAAGCTGTTGGTGGATCTACCACTCTGGGATCTGGAAGACAGTGGCCCCCTTCTCACAGCTCCACTAGGTGGTGCCCCGGTAGGGCTTCTCTGTGGGGTCTCCAACCCCACATTTCCCATCTGCACTGCCCTAACAGAGGTTTTCCATGAGGGCCTCTCCCCTGCAGCAAACTTTTGCCTGGGCATCCAGGTGTTTCCATACATCTTCCAAAACCTAGGCAGAGGCTCCCAAACCTCAGTTCTTGACTTCTGTGCACCTGCAGGCTTAACACCATGTGGAAGCTGCCAAGGCTTGGGGCCTCCACCTTCTGAAGCAACAGCCTGAGCTGTACCTTGGCCCCTTTTAGTCACAGCTGGAGTGGCTGGGATGTGGGGAACCAAGTCCCTAGACTTCACACAGCCCGGGGACCCTGGACCCCACCCATGAAACCACTCTTTCCTTCTAAGCCTCTGGGCCTATGATAGGAGAGGCTACCTTGAAGACCTCTGATATGCCCTGGAGACGTTTTCCCCATTGTCTTGGGGATTAACATTTGCTCCTCTTTACTTACACAAAATTCTAGAGCTGGCTTGAATTCGTCTTCAGTAAATGCATTTTTCTTTTCTATCCCATTGTCAGGCTGCAAACTTTCTGAACTTTTATGCTCTGCTTCCCTTATAAAACTGAATGCCTTTAACAACACTCAAGTCACCTCTTGAAGGCTTTGCTGCTTAGAAATTTCTTCCCATACTCTAAATCATCTTTCTCAAGCTCAAAGTTCCACAAATCTCTAGTGCAGGGGCAAAATACTGGCAGTCTGTTTGCTAAAACATAACAAGTGTCACCTTTGCTCCAGTTCCCAACAAGTTCTTCATCTCCATCTGAGACCACCTCAGACTGAACCTTATCGTCCATATCACTATCAGGCTTTTGGGAAAAACCATTCAACAAGTCTCTAGGAAGTTCCACACTTTCCCACATTTCCCTATCTTCTTCTGAACCCTCCAAACTTTTCCAACCTCTACCTGTTACCCAGTTGCAAAGTCGCTTCCACAGTTTCGGATATCTTTTCAGCAGTGCCCCACTCTACTGGTACCAATTTACTGAAATAGTCCATTTTCATACTGCTGATAAAGACATAACTGAGACTGGGAAGAAAAAGAGGTTTAATTGGCCTTATAGTTCCACATGGCTGGGGAGGCCTCACAATCATGGTGGGAGATGAAAGGCACTTTTCACATGGCAGCAGCAAGAGCAAATGAGGAGGATGCAAAAGCAGAACCCCCGATAGACCATCAGATTTCATGAGACTTATTCACTACCACAAGAACAGTATGGGGAAACTGCCCCCATGACTCAAATGATCTCCCACGGGTCCCTCCCACCATACGTGGGAATTATGGGAGTACTACTGAAGATGAGATTTGGGTGGGGACACAGAGCCAAACCATATCAGCACAGTCTCTAAGATTTTTATAATTAGTTCATTGCCTGAGGTTTCTGTGGCTCTACTGCTGTTTGTCATTGGTATAGGTTTCTTAACTCAATCACCCTGTTTCTTTGTGTGTCTGGTTATCTATAAGTATGTGATAGTCTCTATTTTTGCAAAAAATTGTATGGGTGTTTTCAGATTCCTAGAATGGTGTTGTCTCTTCCAAAGTGGCTATGTGTTTGTATCAACCTAGAACTTGACAGCACTACTAATTGGAAAACATTTCAAATCTAGTCACAGCTTTAGGTTCCCTGTCCAATGTGTAAATGTATACAAAGGCCCATCTATAATACAACGTCTAATTTTTTTTTCTTTTAATTTTTCTTTTCCTCCTCTGCTTAGCACACAGACAAGCTTCTATAAAATGTTATGTGACTGGGGTCAGGCACAGTGGCTCACATCTGTAAACCCAACACCTTGGGAGGCCAAGGGGGGCAAATCACCTGAGGTCAGGAGTTTGAGACCAGCCTGGCCAACATGGTGAAAACCGATCTCTACTAAAAATACAAAAATTAGTCAGGGCACGGTGATGCACACCTATAGTCCCAGCAACTTGGGAGGCTGAGGCTAGAGAATTACCTGAACCTGGAGGCAGAGATTGCAGTAAGCTGAGATCACACCACTGCACTCCAGCCTGGGCAACAGAGCAAGACTCCATCTTAAAAAAAAAAAATGTTATGTGACTGAAAGTAAGACATGGGGATTAGTTTTCATGTAACATTGTTCTAAAGCTATGGCTTTGGAGATCCAAGCTTGAATTGGAGAAGGTATCTCAATAAGACTTCTCATCTTGAGCAACCCTTGGAATTAAATTTCTGAACTCTCTCATTCCTTCAGGCCAGTAGCCTCAAGGAATTAGGACATTCAGAAATGGCCCCTTAGTGTACATATGTGTTTATTTTTTATCAAGCATTTAGCATTTTTTTAACTAAAGCATTAATACAAATGACATAATCTTGGAATATTAAGAATCACAAGCAGCTGCACCATCACTTTAAATGGCTGGATATTTAGTCTTTTTTTTATTTTTTTATTATTATACTTTAAGTTTTACGGTACATGTGCACAACGTACAGGTTTGTTACATATGTATACATGTGTCATGTTGGTGTGCTGCACCCATTAACTCGTCATTTAGCATTAGGTATATCTCCTAATGCTATCCCTCCCCCCTCCCCCCACCCCACAACAGTCCCTGGTGTGTGTTTTTAAGCCTTCACCATTTGAGTCTTTTTCAAATATGCATGTGTATGTTCTTAATGTTAATATTTACTGCCACTAACCCAATTTTTCTCTTCATGTAATTTCCTAGGTGACAATTTGTTCATTATCTTCAATTTTAATCCAATAGATAATATTCAAATGCAAACCTTTTCAAACTTGCTTTTACTGTGGATCAATTATTACATTTATTAATACCCTGGTATCTCCTTCTCAAAAGAAAGGTTTTGCCACTATGAGAAGTTTCAAAATACAAGATGCAGCAAATTGACTTTATCCAGAGTATGACGTTGCAACACACCACTGTTGCGTGTGATATCAAGCAGGTATTTCCCCTGGCAGTGGCATACCCATGATTGTAATGTTGAGTGGATACAAAGCAGACTCTATCACTGGTAACCTTATTCTACAACTTGATGTATGCACATTATGGGAGAAAAAAGAAATGATATTCATGGTGATTCTTACAATTTACTGTTCAAAAATATTATTTGAAGTACTCTGGGGTGCAGTTTGATTAGACCAAATTGATAGAAAATGTAATACAGCTCCACTAGGCAGAGTAGAGTCAATGATTTGATGACAGTAAGATATAAAGAATCTCTTATAAAGCAGTCAAAGACAGGTAGAAGCAGCCACATATATCTCCATATCAAAAGATTCTTCACTTAAATACCTCAGGAGGCAGGCTACCAACATATTGTCCTGACAATAGGGAATGTTGAGATTTGTACGCTGGAGAATATATATATATGCTACTTAAAAGCATTCAAATTTAATTTTTGTAAATATACCACCTATCCAAGATCTTGTGGTTAAGGAGCCAGAGTAACTAACAATGAAGATGTAATAATAACTAAAAGATATTGAGCATTTATAATGTCCCAGTGATGAACACTTTCCAGGTGTTAATTGACTTAATTCTCACAATAATCCAAAATATAGGAATGATTGTCATAAATAAGGACAATGATACATAGATAATTTTAATAATTGGCTGAAGGTCATATCAGATAGCATGCAATAAAGCTAGAATACAGACACAGGAGCTCCAACTAAGTTCTTCTACTAAGCATATTATCCCTCCACATCTTCATAAATAGCTATTCATTTAGACAAAAGTTCTACAAACAGGGGTCATACTGTCTACAGATTTTCTAAAACCTCAGACATACTTCTTGTATCATAAAAGGGATAAATTTTATACGTAAATGATATTGTATTAATATATTATATCAATACTATTAATATATTATATCAATACTATTAATATATACATATATATGCTTACATAAACAATTACTCAGTTCAATATAGGCTGAAATTTTTCGTGAAGCAGATCTGCTTTGATCTCTATTCAAAAATAATTTAGATGTTGAAAAACCAAACAAGTCAAAAAGAGCAAACAAAATTTAAAAAAAAAATTTACTTCAATATAAGATCATATCACCATAAGTTTTCCTCAAAATGCACATTCCATGGATATTGAAAAAAAAGGAATGCATTTAAATGAAAATCTTTATGCTGAAATGACAACCTTTCTTTCCTTAAATGAACGGTGAAAAATAGGGCATGACAATAAAAAATTATCTGAATATGGATATATAATACAAATAGCAATTGAATCGGCATGAATTTTATTTGATTAAAACTAGTTCTTTCATCATCCACTAAATGAAGGAGTTTTTTTCTAAAACAGGAAAATTAAATAGGAATATTTATATCATAAATTGTTCTTCTTCTACTTTTTTACATATTTCCAACTAGCAATGTTAAAAATATGTTGTCTATATAAATGACTTTCATACACTGTCTTGCTGTCTATGTATATGCTTTGCTACTGCAGATAATTTTATTACCATCTTAAAATATTAGATTATCCTAGCTAGTTACTTCATAAAATTGCATCTGTGTCCTAAAATTTGCCCTTGTACCACTTATCGGTTTTAGCATATTCTTCATTTTGTGCTGTGTGGCCTTTTTTTTCAATATTTATTTAAGGCATAGAGAATCAATTCTATCAGCATGATGATTTTTATTCAACTATGTCAGCTTAAAAGAGTAGTAAGAATGGGAGCTATACATAGAGAAAGCAGGAGTCAGTAAGAAGTTAGCTTCTTAGAATAATTCCAAGGAATCACATGAAAAGATATATTAAGTTTGATGCATAAAAATCAGTTCTCACAAGTAAATGAAAATGTGTTGGAATGGTCATAATTATATTTGAAATTCCCATATTTGGAATTCTCAATGCATTTCACTGCAGAGAACTGAGCTAACTTTATACTCATTATAAAGTCACACAGAAAAATCTTAATAAATAGAAGAAATAAAAATTTATCTTCAGGATTTACATAAAATCTTGACTTATAAACTACCTAATTGCTTTTTGTACCTTTGGATTTATCCTAGCCAAGTTATATTACATTCATATTTATTTTATTTTAGATCATAAGTGCAATTATGACAAATTACCTGAACATTAAATTGATTAAACCATATTTATAGTTTTATAATATTAATATTTATTTTTCTTTCTGGTGCATTATCTTCTGAAACTGTACCCATGGGTATACTTAGATATTCTCCAAGTATTTATTTATCTGCACTGAACCTTTATATGAAATAGAGGCTTTCTTATTTAAAAGAATCATTTTTAATGCAATCACCAATAAATCATTGTATTAAGATGATATGGTTTGGCTGTGTCGTCAACCAAATCTCATTGACAATTGTAATCTGAATTTTAATCCCCATATGTCGAGGGAGGGACCTGGTGGGAAGTAAATGAATCACGGGGGTGGTTTCCCCCATGACGTTCTGGTGACATTGATTGAGGTCTCATGAGATCTGATGGTTTTATAAGGCAGTATTCCGTGCACATGCTCGCTCTCCTCTCTCCTGTCACCATGCAAGATGTGCCTGCTTCCCCTTCTGCCATGATTGTAAGTTTCCTGAGTCCTACCCAGCCATGAGGAACTGTGAGTCAATTATACCTCTTTCCTTTATAAATTACCCAGTTTCAGGTAGTATCTTTATAGCAGTGTGAGAACAGACTAATACATTAGATTTGGTTTAATGTCTAGCAAAATAGAGAATCCTTGAATTGTTTTTAGTTTAAATAATTATGAAATCAATAATTGCCAATTTATAAATATACTTATTTATATAGAAGCATTACTAATGCAAATATATTTCTAATAAAACACTTATTGATGATGTTTGTCACAAAGCATTTACAGCATATTATTTCTAATACAGTATATTTAAATATACTGTATTACAATGGGAATGAAATATGTTATTATTTTTGTTTAAATATTACATATGTAATATTGTCATGAATTTACATGAGATTGGGTTAAATACCATTTGGTTTACTGACAAATGTTTGATATTTATGATTCATAGTATTTTGCAAATGCAAAAATCTAAAATTATCCCGTTTTACTGGGTTTTAACACTGGACTGACAGATTAGCCTAGACTATCATAATATTTAGAGGTTTTTAGAATTTGAACTTCATAATGTTTAAGCTGTTCGCATATTTTGCTAAGGTCATCGGTAGTTTACTATCTTCTTTGTTCTTCCCAAGTATGTTAAGATAACTTTAGGTTAGGCATTTACCATCATTTTATCCTTTTACACACAAAGACTGAGTTTTGTCATATGGTTGCACTATAAAAAACTAAACTTGGAAATCTTAGTTATTTGCCCTTCAAATCTTGAAATACCAAATGTACCTTCCTAAATAGAAAAAACAATCTTTTTTTCAAAACTGTTTTAATGTCATGCCTTTAAAATGTTCTCAGAATGTTTGTCTGAACAGTAAGAAAGTGAAACATTTAAACCACTGAGAACTAAACGTTTGTCTTGTGAAATTCAAAAACATAGTTTGAACCATGCATAAATTCAACATTGGCATTACAAGGCCCCATTAAAACTTTTAGATCATACTTTTTAACATGCTGAAATTCATTTTTCTACTGCAAGAACAAAAAAAAAGCAACAAAAATCCCTCATATATTTTAGTACCCAAACAATTTTCTTTCTTTCCTCCATTTTATCTCCAACACAGTTTTCTTCCCTTCAGCTTGACATTTATTTGACTTTTTGATGTCTATTTTTAATTTTACCCTAACTTGCAGAAATATGTAATCAACATAAGTAATCCTCCAAAAGTATCTCCATTATCTCTTTAATTCAATTAATTTCTCAAGGTATTTACAGCTTATTTACTTTCTGCTTTGTCATGTACATAATATATATGATTTCATAGCCTTTTTAAAAAAGTTTCAACGTTATTTATCTTGGTATACATTGGATGCCCTCCAAAATAACTTAATCATGTTTGGAAGTCATCTTGTACTATATTCATAAGTTAATTCATTGCTTCATTCAAAATTCTTATTGAGCACCTATTATCTGCTAGGTGTTGTGCTAGGTAGAGGGGCTAAAGAGATAAAACAGACGGCCGGGCGCGGTGGCTCACGCCTGTAATCCCAGCACTTTGGGAGGCCGAGACGGGCGGATCACGAGGTCAGGAGATGGAGACCATCCTGGCTAACACGGTGAAACCCCGTATCTGCTAAAAATACAAAAAATTAGCCAGCCTGGTGGCGGGCGCCTGTAGTCCCAGCTACTTGGAGAGTCTGAGGCAGGAGAATGGCGTGAACCCGGGAGGCGGAGCTTGCAGTGAGCCGAGATCGCGCCACTGCACTCCAGCCTGGGCGACAGAGCGAGACTCCGTCTCAAAAAACAAAACAAAACAAAAAAAAAGAGAGAGAGAGATAAAACAGACTAGTGTGACACCTTCATTTGTTGAGGTTAAGTTTTCATTTTTACACATATGAACAAATAAGGACTGTTTAGGACATAATCAGCACAGAGATAAAATCTTAAGCACCGTGAAGGGCCCAGAGAAAAAGAGCAGATTGTGATGGATTTGTTGGAGAAAATCCAAAGGGAGATGGGATTTGATATCAGCCTAACAGGTAAGCAATGCTTCTAATTAAACATGCTGCTATGGATATTTTTAATAGCTCCCCTCCTTTACAAAGTACAGAAACCAACCAGGGAAAGAGTCACAACCCCAAACTATAAATTGTGAAGAATACCTACTATATTGGACTAAGATGAGAGATGAAAGAAATCAACATATATCCATCTCCTTAGATTTATGTCAGGCTGGAGATATTTTGACAGTTAAATGTCACAATTCTGAGAAGTGTGCACATTATCTTTTTAACAGAGGGATGAGATGCAGAAGTCGTGGCACGTCTTGGGAGAGTCAGAGGAACGTCCCAAGAGAGCCTTACCTACTACCATAAAATGTTAGGAAAAGTTGAGCAAAACAGGAGTAATTTTTGCTCACAAAAGTGAGCCTGGATAACAGCAGGAAATGCAGCGGTATGGAGTACCTCCTAATCTAGGGAACTGCCACTTAAGAAGGGTCTCCACAAACCATTTATGCCCTCCTGAATGTCAAAAGCCAAGAGAAGATGCACAGAATAGAGTAACAAGCAGATTTAGCGAGGGAGATTTTAAGACTGCTTGAGGGCAAGCACACCTCACTTCTGCAACCAGCTCCTGAGGGTTCGGCAAACAGCTACCCCAGACAACATTGCTTCTATTTAGTAAAGAGAGGCACTAGCACACAAAATTAAGAAAAGAACATAAACAAAATACAGATGATAAAATTCTACCAAAAGATCAGATTTTTCAATTTTCCCCCAAAATAGAAAAATCTCAATGCATGTTCCATAAAAATACAAACACCATGATGCCTCTAGGGATTATAAAAATGTGAAAAATGACCACAAAGCAAACAGAAAAACTGAAGAGACAGCAAAAAGAGAGGAAAAACAAGCTGGCAGAACTCAGAAAAAAATAGAAAGAAAAAATAAAGGCTTTATTAGAGAAATGAGCTGCTTTGGAAGCAACAAAATACAAAATAAACAAGAGCGAAAACATATTTAGAAACATGGAGGAGAGACTTGAGGAAATTGCACAAAATGAAACAAAAAGAACAAAAATAGGAAAGCAATTAGAGAAGAGATGATTAAGATGGAGATAAAGGCATCAACATAGTGATAAAATGTGATTCTGAAGAAAAAATAGAAATATGGAATAGGCGTAAAATATTCATCATTACCCAAGTTGTTGTTCAAGCATGAAGGCTAAAGATAGATGATCTCCTGCTTGCAGTAACTACGGGAATACAGCACACATGACCCTTTCCTGAAAAAGAAACTCCTTAACAAGATGCAGTCATAAAAAGAATAATCAAAATAAAAGCTCAATGGAGTAAACATGATAAAGCTACTTACATACAGAAACAAAGTCTTCAATTCTGAGCATTACAGATATAAAACAGAATGCAACTATTATAAATATTAAAATGTTAAATATATATATTTATTTGACAAATTTGGGGAGGAGAAAAAACTGTATCACTTCTCTTTCACAGTAGGGAATATATAGATAGTGCTTAGTGTTGAAACATGAAGTTAAAAAATGTTCTATTCTTTTAATTTTTCATAACTTTTAATTATTTTCATTTAAAATAATTACTTTGAAACTATCATTATAAATAAAATTTCATGCAAAGTTTAGTCATTTATTTTGAGGAACTTATTTAAAGAAAAGGATGTGATAACATTTAAGTTATCAAAAGAATTCAATAACTATCATTGATATTAGACAAATGTATATAAAACATGATTTGAAAACATCACTTATATAATCAAAATCCATTTCTTTGAAAATCTATGGAAGGATAGAGGGAATTTTCAAGGTTTTACATAAGAAGGCAGCTATAGAGAAACAAACGATAAGAACGGGAAAAATTTAGATTAACAACACAGAGAAAGAAGAAAGGTGTATGAAGAAGCGATGAATGAAACTATCCAAGTACAACGTGGAGTAGATTTTTCCATGACTAAATAAAAATTGTAGCATATAAACATGAATATAAAAATGTGGTTTTTGTGGCCTAAAGTGCATGAATTTACCCTTGTTATGTAAGAACCCTGGGAAATCTTCCTTCAGGTTTTAGTTTTCTTATACATAAAAATAGAATCATTTCTCTTCCATGCTTAAAAAAGTCTGTTTGATTTTAAAGTTATTGCAGGGAAATATTTTTTACTCTATGCATGAAATAAATTGAATATAAACAAATATTCTTGTTTGTCAAGTCCTAGAGGTGTCAAGGTATATTGGTGTGTCCATATTGATGAATGCTAAAAATATGGTTTATTTTAAAATTCATTAGAAATAAGATTGCTGTTTTTAAAAGCAGTATTGCTTTCCAAGTAGAGCAGATTTAGTAAGTAAAAATGCACTTGTTCTATGGCCATCAAAAATATAGCAAAAAGAACTATATGAATGAGCAGTGGTCGATTTTATGAACTTGCAGGAAATATGAACTTGGAAGATTTTAGATCTCTATAGTGCTTTACCTAAGGATAGTATTCTCCTCTCCAAATTTTTAAAACGATTTTCTCTGATATATGGGTACCTGGGAAATCAAACACAGATTTAAAAGTATGGCATATCAAATTGGATATTAGGTACTAATTGAATATTAATATTAGACATAATTAAATATCTAATTAACATGATTTGTTTGCTAATAAAGAATCAGCAAATTTCTGTCATTTAAGAGCTTAATTTTTCCTACATGTTATTATAAACAATTTAAAACATAACCAAAAAAGCTGAAAGAATTGTTATCTACCATTTAGATTTTACAATCAACATTGACTACACTTTTTTATCACATAGCTATTCATCTATTCATCCTCTATCTATTGATCAACCATCTTATTTTTTATCCATTTTAACTTTCACCCCATACACATCAGTGTGCATGTCATTTACTAGAGTTCAATATGTGTTTAGTTCCTTTTTCATTTATGTAAAATTTATATACAATAAATGTACAAGTCTTAATTGTGTCATTCATTGACTTTTTATAAAAATACATACCTTTGTAACCCAAATCTCATCAAGTATAAAACATTCCATCATCCCAGGATGTTCCTTTTTGCACCTTTTCAGTCAATCCCTATCCCCACAACCATCCCTCAAAGGCAACCACTGTTCAGACTATATGTCACCATTGATTAGTTTTGCCTTTTCTAGAACTTCATAGAAATAGACTCACATGATAAGCTTTGGTAGAAGGCGTCTTTCACCAGGTGATAAAATTTTTAACTATTATTCATTAAATGTTTTTTTTAATGTCAATGAACTCAATATTTCAATGAAAGCATAAGAATAAATAGAATATTCATAACAAGAATGAATAGAATATTCATTCTGGTTATTTCTAAGTTTAATAGAATCTTGATATAACACAAGAAACAGAGGATGAGTCTGTGTACTTTCTGAAATCTTTTCACCGGTGGTATATGTCCCACATTTGAAGAAACATGGAAAAATTCAGTTTTGAATCCTGACTTTGCTCTCCCATTATTCTGTTGGTAGACAAGTTACTTAACTTTAATTGACCTCAGTTTGCTTAACCATCACTGGGATAGTAAGATCTCTCTCATAGAGTTATTGTGCAGAATAAATGAGAAAACTTATGTAAAGTGCTTAATGTAATACCTGGAACGTAGGAAGAATGAAATAACTGATAGCAATTCTTATCATAATTAGAAACCTATAACTTAGTTCTTATGTCTATTCTAAGCGAATTAACACATTTAATACTCACAAAAACTATGAGGTAGAAACTGTTATTATCTCAATTTTTATATTATGAAACTAAGATATAGAGAGCTTTAATTATTTTTCCAGAATATTCACTAAGTGACAGAGCAAGTTTCACACTGAAACAGAGTTCTCCAGACCTCTAAGTCATACCGCCTCTTGGTAGTTTCGTAGCGCTCTGTAATAAACTGGTGTGAGGAATAGTAGCAGAGTAAGAACTGAGTAGCAGTAATAGTAGTAGTGTTGGACTAATATTAGGAGAAATGGAAAGAATCAGAAGGACACTAAATCTCAGAGTGAAGTAAGAAGGAGACTCTACAAACAAAAGGAAATCCCAAAAGAATCAAAAGAAGGAGGAAGAGGAAGAAGTAGTAAAGGAGGAGAAGAAAAATAATGAGAAGGGGGGAAAGGATGAGGGAGAGGAGTAGGGAAGCAGTAAGGATTATTTGCTAATTTCCCTGTTTCTATTTCTATCAATAAGTTCATTACTTAAGGAACGACTAGTGTTGGAAGTTCCCTAGGTCACAGGATTGAGTCTTCCTGGAGCTGTCAGGCTAAAGCAATTTTACCTTCATAGGCTTCAACATGTTAGTCAAGAGGGCACGGAAATTCTAAAATTATCCACTAAAAGAAATAGATTTTTGTTGATTTATCTACACTTTATTTTGTCTTTTAATATTATTTTTCTGATTATATAGAGTGTGCTATTTATGGAAAAACTTCAAGATATGGAATAAAACAAAGTTGAAAAATGTCATTCTTATATTGTCAGAAGAAATACTTTAATTATTTTATAAATATATACGTTTTAGCTATCTATTGCAGCACAACAAATTATCCTATGATTTACTTGCATAAAACAATAGCAATTATAATCTAAAGTTTCTAGAGATTGGGAACATGGGCATGGCCATAATGAGTCCTCTGTTTCAGGATCTCTCACAAGGCTGGAATCAAATTTCAGCTGGGGCAGGATCCTTTCCAAGCTCACTCAGTGGTTGTTGACAGGGTTCAGTTCTGTGCAGGCTGTTGGAGTGAGGATCTCAACTCCAAGAACTTATCCTTAATTCCTTGTCACAGGGAACTCTTCAAGATGACAACTTGCTTCATCAAAGCCCTCAAGAGAATTTACAAGCAAGATAGAAGGAAGTCACAGCTTTTTGTAAGCTAATCACAGAAGTGAGATTCCACCACTTTTGCTGATTCTTATTTATTAAAAGTGAGTCACTAAGTCTAGCTCAAACACAAGGGCAGTGGATTACAAAAGAGAATAAATACTAGGAGGTATGGATCATTGAGAGTCACCTTGAAAGCCTGCTCACCTTATATATAACCATTACTTAACTTCTGTGTAACTCTGTTTCTTCGTTGGTAAAGCGGAGTACACAATTAGAGAGGTGAGCATACAGTTTTACTCACCTCTCTAATTATTCCCTTATGATAAACTCCCAAAAGTGAAAAGAATACATGATCTTTTAATAACATCCTCAAATTACTTTTCAACAAAGTTATGTTACTTTATCTTCCCAGCAGCGAATGACAGTGTTTATTTCCTTAAACCCTCACCAATCCTTAAAAATTTCATCTTAAAAACTGATGATAACTTGAAAATCATGAAACATTGCATTTTCATTTAAATTTATATATTCTTATTGTTGATGCTGAACTTTTAAAATATCTATATTGATAATATAAATTTTTCTTCTGTAAATTATCTATATTCTTTCCCATTTTTAAGAGGGACATATTCTTTGAATCGTGGCTTTGTAATCATATTTTTATTTATTTATTTATTTATTTATTTATTTTGATATGGAGTCCCGCTCTTGTGGCCCAGGCTGGATTAAAGTGGTGCAATCTTGGCTCACTGCAACCTCCGCCTCCCGAGTTCAAGCAGTTCTCCTGCCTCAGCCACCCAAGTAACTGGGATTACAGGTGCACGCCACCACACCTGGCTAATTTTTGTATTTTTAGTAGAGATGGGGGTTTCACCATGTTGGCCAGGCTGGTCTCGAACTCCTGACCTTGTCATCCACCTGCTTTGCCCTCCCAAAGTGCTGGGATTACAGGCATGAGCCACAGCGCCTGGCCAGTAATTACATATTTCTGTAATGTAAATGCCTCTGGAAATATTGCTGCATTGAGATTTTAGCAGACTTTCAGCAGATAGGAGAATTTATTCCCCATATGAGAAAAGGATGCTGAGAAGACTAAGGAATTCATTCTTTCTCTCTGGAAAGATAAAATTGTGCATTTGACCCCATTCTTGAAAGACAGACAGGGAAGTATTGATTTTCTAGCTGCTCAACCATACCTAATGAGGGCTTTTCAAGGGTTCTGGGGCTCCAGCAACAAGCTGAGTGAAGAGCATCAATGGCATAGCAGTCTCAGGAAGTGCTTTACCAAAGCAGAAAACATAAGCAATTGGAGAATGAAGTAGTCCATAAATGCCCGAAAAAGGTATTGCCAACCAGAAAGGACAAGACAGGTGAAACATCTGAGAGCTGAAATGATGTTCAAAAGGGGCAGAAATGGGATCAAAGCATAGATAAGTGGAATACTTGTTTAAGAACCCATCTCAAAAATATGACCCATCTCTTTTGACACTCACCTTATGTACAAATGGCCTAGAATGTGTCTGTAAAGTTGAAGAAGCATGTGGCACACTATGCACTTTCAAGGACAAGAGCTTCCCTGTTCATCTTTATATGCAGAGTGCTAAGAACAATGCCAATCTGGTTAATAGGTGCTAAAGAAATATTACTAGTTTTAGTAAAGAATTAAAGTAATAGCACAAGCAGGAAGAGGCACAGGTGGGTGCAGTAGTGACACATGGATGCATGGGGGAAGGAAGACAGAGTAATTATTGGTGAGGAAGTGGCTCTCAAGGTCAATCTTACAATGCAAGACAAGATTAGTAGCTAGCAAACTTCTAGTTGAAAAATGCATGAACCAAGAAAGTTAGGATTGATAGGTGTGGCAAACCACCATGGCACACATTGACCTTTGTAACAGACCTGCACGTTCTACACATGTATCTTGGAACTTAAAGTAAAATATAATTTTTTTAAAAAATGTAAAAAAAGAAGATTAGGAAAACAGATGCTCAGAAACAATAAAGGGATACCTTGGTATTTGAATAAACACCTGCTTCAGCCAGAATGCATCATAAATTTTAGAATCCATGACAGGAAGCATTTTTCAAGTGGATTAGTCATTCATTTACTTATTCAATAACTATACATTGAGCAGCCAGTATGTGATGCTACTCACCGGGTATATGATGATGAACAAAGCACGTGCTATAACTTCAAGATGCAAACAATCACAACGAAGCTTAAAGGCCATGAAGAGATAAGGAGATAATTTGTAAGGAGTTCCAGTGAGGAAGCCCAACCCAACCTTGGAGGTGATGAAGGCTTCCCAGAGGAGATGAGTCAACTGTTTTTTGTTTTTTGTTTTTTGTTTTTTACCATGGAATCTCCAGTACCTAGGAGGGTTCCTAGTAAATAAACAGTCATTGAATGAAAATAAATGAACGAATGATGATGCTGCTGCTATAGTTTGATTATAAATTATAGTTTAATGTGAGATGTTTTAAACTCCAGATTGGTTTCTGGCTGATATTTTTGTATCTATTGGCCAACTTCCTTGCTTGCCAATAATTTGTGGTCAGCAAATAAAAATCAGTGTTAATATTAGCGTATGTTAAACACAATTAAGAATGAAAATCAGCAAGAAATAACAATGCTATGTCTTCCAAAATCAATTTTTCTTATATTCGTACAGCATTCTCAACCAGGGGCAATTTTGCCTCCCAGGGGATACTTAGCAATGCCTGAAAACATTTTTGATTGTTGGGACAGGAGGAATTCTACAGACATCTGGTGGGTAGAGACCAAGAATGCTTTAAACATACTACAACGCACAGGACAGCCCCCACAACAACAACAAAAACCCAAGCTCCAAGTGTCAGTATTGTTAAGGTTGAGAAATCATGGATTTTCAGAAATCAGGGTTTGTGCTTATTTGGCACAGACCATCAAAAGATGGTTTTATCTTTGAACTCTTAAAACACTTCTAGCTCTCAAAGTCCATGTTTAATTACAATGAATGTATTTGGCTCCCTAATAGAACAAAATACAGTAGGAAGCATGAAGGAGAAAATGGAGTTTGGCTCTGGGACAAAGGACATACGAAAGGTTAGCCATTTCCCTGCTGCTAAAATGAGATGAAATATTAGAGCCAACTTTTCTCTTGTTTTCTTTCCAGAATGAAGCCTGGGAAAAATTAACAAGTAGAAAATGGTTGTCTCTGGCATTTCTCCTGACTTTTCCCTCATTATTTGTACTCATTCCCGTCTTCTTCTTTATGTCTTCTCTTCATGTGCAGTCAGCTCATACATAAAGGGCCCAATTACTTGTATTGCCCCGTCGTCCCCTACTCTTTCAAAATTGCCTTTCTCTGGGTGTCCTGTTCTTAACCACTTGAGAGAGACTCACATCAGTGGCAATTGCTGGCAATAGCTTTGATGTTACTGCTTGATAACTGGATTTTCATTTTTAAAAGGATGGTATATGCTGAACCCAAAGTAATTGATTAATAATGGCAAGATTTCAAGCAGTGATTTGCAAGAGCATGGCTTTAACTTTGCTTTGTTCTTTAGGATTGAATTTGTATGTAAACTCTAACTGTATAAACGTAAGATACTATAACCAAGGTTGGTCTTCATCGTTGGCAACAGTACTGGCTGCAGTTAACCGCTAGTAGTGGTTAAAGTACTAAAATATTTCCATACTTAGAGATATACAGCTACTTCCCTAAACCTCCTGAATGTGCAGAATTATCCCTGTTGACCCAGCCCCACTGCACACCTTTCTCCAACTGCCCACAATCCAGCAACTACGAGGTAAATGCCTGCCCCTGTTGGTGCCGTCCAGCTCCAGCAGCTTCTGCTATGATTCACAGGTTCCCGGTTGTTAAGTTGTTTCAACAGTGCCTTGATTATATCTCCAGCTACAATCATTGTTGCATTGTTTTTATTGTCATTATTGTTGGTGAAGGTGGAGCTTATCTTCTTAGACTCCATTAAGTAAAAGTAAGTGAAAGCTTCTTTTCCTTGCTATTTGGGTACTTGTTTGAATGTTTTCAAGGGAAACAGAAAATCTTAGGTATGAACCAAATTTTGTTATTTCACAAAAATTCTTCTTAAAGGTTTAAGAATTAAATAATGAAACACATGCACATGTATCTCTGCTCAGGAAAATTAATTATAGTAAAATATCCATTGCAAAATATGTGGCCATTCTGTTTGTGTCTCTTTCAATTGTGAAATATATACATAATGGTATAAGTTAAGCACACATTTCTGACTCGTAGGAATAAGAAATATAATGTAGTGATGTGTACATGAAGAAAAAATAATAAATGAGGAAATGAGCAACATGAAACAAGTAGTTTAATTCTAAGAGTACTAAAAACATATAATGAGAGATTATAATATAGAAGCATGATAAAGGGGGAATGACATCATTCAACTTGCAAGCCATAAAATTCATTTAAAAATAGGTCTTCAATTTCAAGACTCTAAAGATACTTTAATATGAATATAATTATTATTAAACAATTCTAATCAATACAAAAAGTAAAAAGACAAGTGTAAAAAATAATTCCAAGTCTCATCACTTAGAAGCATCATCATTAACATTAGGTGAAGCTCATTCTAGATGTTGCTCAATTAGTACATATGCAGACAAAAGGATAGATGGATAAATGGTTTAGATATGTAAGATAGGTGATAGATTGATACAGAGCATATTAAATTTTATTTAAATAATTATATGATATTTACTTAAAATTTTTAAAAAGCAAAAGAATTTTTGAAGCTAAAAGACTTTGCTAAACTTTATACAATGTTCAAAAAATTTGAGGGCTATCCATTTCTAGAATTTCTATGGATAAGGGAATAAGATTATGCAAAACATTAGGAGATTGCGCAGTTTTAAAAAATATTTGTTTCCCTTTTTCTGGCCACCCTATTTCTTCCTTATCATAAAATATTTTGAAATTAGTATACTTTTTTATAGCTCCGTTTCCCAGTTCCTGATCTTTGTTAGTTATTATGTAACTTTTTCTAACATAACCATTATCCTCCCACTTGCCTAATTTAAGTTCTACCTTTAAATGGAGCCCACACCAATGTTCAGCTTTTTCAGTAAATCCATATACAATTATTCTGCTGTTTTGTGATTGACAACTGTACATCATCTATTGACTTCCTATAATGAACTGCAAAGATTTAGCTCACTTTTACCACTTCTACCATGCGTGTTTCTCTCCCTACATCCTCTCATTATGGTTTTACCATCATTTATTAAATCAGTGTTCAGTGCTCACATTAATATGACTATGTAAATATTTTTTCAAAACAGGGCTATTATTACATTTCTTTCCTATTCAGTTTATTTTCTTAAGTTAGTAATTGTCTTGCTTTTCTGTTAATAACCCTAATTCTTCCCAAATTCAGTGTCAGTTTCCATGTCAAGTAACTGGTTAGGTCCATTTCTTCCTCCCAGAACAGTCACTCCTGGAGCCCTCTGGTCTCTTGAGCCAGTCATCTAGTCACTCTCTAAGTCTGTTGCAGTATCTTCTACCTTAAAATTTCCTGTAGATTTGATTCTGAGGATCCTCTTTGTCTATGTCCAGTGATGGTGGTCTTGCTTCTCAAATCTCGAGTCTTCTTGTTTACATGGAGTACATTCTGAGGAAGGGAGCATAGGAGGTGAATTTTTAAGATCCATGCATCTGAAAATGTTTTTATTCCATCCTCACACCTTAAAGATAATTTGGCTGGGCATCAGTTAGAAACTTCTTTCTGAAATTTGGAGGCGTTTACCCATTATCTCCCAAGTTCCACAGTTTAGCTACTATAGTACCAGGTGCCAATTTGATTCCCCAGCCTTTATAGGTAACTCTTTCCCACCTCTGTTAAACCCTAGTGTTCTGAAACTTCAGGTTCTGAAATGGTGCAGTTATGTTTTCATTCTTCTGCTGGGTACACAGCACAGCGGGCCATTTCAATTTGGACAACCTTCACATACAACTCTTCTAGAGGGATTTTGTTTTTTTTATTTCAGCAATCATACTTTCAATTTCCAAAGAGCTCTTTCTTGTTTCTTATTGTTCCTTTTTTTAAATCATCTGATCTGGTTTTATGAATTCAATCTCTTTTCTTAACTTTCTGAAGCTGTCAATTATAGTTTTTATGTTCTTTCTGTTCTTTTCAATGTCATGCTTTTCTCTTATGTCCTTTTTCTCATTTGTCTGGGTTTCAGTGTTCCGACTTCAAGGCTCTCCTCGAAAATCTTGTGATCCCTTGGCGTCTGGTATTTTGAAAGCATATTGGAAGCTATGTGCTTGTGCTTGGGTATAACTGGCTGGCAGCCTTCATGGTAGAGTGAAGTAGCTGACACCAGATCTCTTGGGCCGGTCAGTTTTTCTAGAGCAGTGGTTCTCAAATCTGAGTTTGATATTCACACCTGAGTGCTTCAGAATCACTTGGATGTCTTGTTAAAAATTGCCAGGCCCCACACTTGGATTTCAGTGCGCAGGGTCTGAAAATTTGCATTTGTAATAAGTTTCAGGTGATACTGGTGTTGCTGGGCCTGGGGCCACAATCAAGAACCACTTGTCTAGAGAAAACTCAATCCAATTTCCTGCCTAGTGGGAATACATCTGTTACCAGGATCAAAAAACAAAGCAATCAGACAGGGGATCTCACTCTTCACTACTGTGTTTCCTTAGAGGTTTTAGAAACCTTCAGTTTTAGGAAGATTCTCATTTCAGACCTCCATTGTACTCCGTGTCCTGCAAATCACAGGTCTCTAGTAATTTCATCAGAGTAGAAACCTCATCCTACCCATGGGTCTAACGGCCTCTTAAGAAGATTTCAACCAGGCCTGGTCTTCTCAGGCAAGCCTCACACCCTTACCTCCTGAGATCCAGCTTGCCGAAAATTCTTGCATTTTTCTAAGATTCTGCAACTTGAATCCTTATTGACATCCTTCTGTTCAGGCACTCAGGTTTCATCTTTCCTCATGCTTAGTCAGTTACCACTCTCCCACCTGCTTTCTATTTCCTCACTTTGCTAAGAGTTCATCTAATATTGTCTCTTATTTCCACTTTCTTTTTAATGACGTTTATACTTTTTTGAAAGCTACATTATCTTAATGGGGCTCCAGAAAGGAGCAGACTTAAATGCATGTGCTCAATATGCTCTGTATTATTAGAAGTCTCCTTTCTCTTCTTGTCTTTCCCTTCTCATAGTTTCCTTTGACTACAAGAAAACTAAGTCATATACAACAGATGTAGCCATAGGTGTCTCTTTTATGGGAACTACTCTCTCTTATCCCAGCTACATCCATATGCTCAGATTGTGCTCTCACCTTTAGGAACTAACGTGACCTCCTTAAGGTTTTAAAGAGTTATGGGTCACCTTTTTCAGCCCCTTCATTTACTCTGGTTTATATTTGACGGTATTTGATTCACAGTTTATTATTTGGATTGTGGATACGCTCATATTTCATTGAGGGTAAATTTTTTTTCTGTAATTTTCATTTGCTGTCAATATTAGTAAATTTCAAGAAAAAAGACTGGAGTCTAAATTGTCTTCTGCCATCTGTAATTGAAACTTTCATTTCTAAGAATTTTAAATGCCCTGAAGTTTTATTTATGCCAGCTTGAGGTAAAATGAAAATTAAGTACTGAGAAATTCTTCAAGCCCCCTAAAAGAATATTTCCTTCTAATAGTTATGCAATTTTATTTTTTTTTGCGGGGGGGTCATTTTTTTTTTTTTTTTTTTTTGAGATGGAGTCTCACTCTGTCACCCAGGCTAGAGTGCAGTGGCACGATCTCGGCTCACTGAAAGCTCTGCCTCCCAGGTTCATGCCATTCTGCTGCCTCAGCCTACCATGTAGCTGGGACTACAGGCGCCCGCCACCATGCCCAGCTAATTTTTTGTATTTTTAGTAGAGATGGGGTTTCACCGTGTTAGCCATGATGGTCTCAATCTCCTGACCTCGTGATCCACCCGCCTCGGCCTCTCAAAGTGGTGGGATTACAGGCGTGAGCCATGGCGCCTGGCCTGGGGGGGGGGGGGGTCATTTTTTAAAGAATTTTATGCTAGCAAAATTTAACCTGAACCATGTAATATACCACTTTAATATTTAAGTTTACTCATTATTGAGTTTAAATATAATTTTACTTTCTATAGGAACACATATATGATAGGTAGTAAGTATAAATTTAAAAAATCTTTATAAGGATAAGCCAATAAAAATACAACAAAAATTTTTTCAGATTTTCTCATGCAATGCCTGCTAGCATTAGATATTAAAAGATATTATCTAAACAATGAATGCAAAAACGGATTTCAACAAGTGAATGCATGCTTGATACGTTTGTTGCCCCATTCGTGTTCTGTCACCATAAGCAGGTGACTAGTAGGAGTACACAAGAAGAAAATACAAGTATGTGAAAATAAAACAGGCTCCTAATGTACTGCTGATATCCTGAAGTTTAGGGGATGAATAGATGATCAGTAACTCCATTTTTTTAAATTTTGTCTACATTTAGGTTGTAGTGCTTTCTCTGTTTTGTATTGTTTTCCTCAAGAGCCAGTGAAGTTTTTTAAAGCAAGAATTTTAGCAATGTCAAGTGGAATTCAAACCATGAGAAATAAATAGTTCTGGATTATTATGAAGATTATGCAATATATCAGAAACTGTATTTTTACCAATAGGGACTTTGCAAGTTAATCAGTAAAGGAATTTAACAAAGAAACAAATTACTGCAAATTTAGAATAAGAAGTAGAGAAATCAGTGAATAATATACAGCACATTATCTGGAATGAATGGGTTGGGTACTTTAATATTATATATATCACCATATAGCATTTTCCTCTTTCCCTCTCATTTTCATTATAATGTTTTCCTCGATGAGTCTTAGGGTCTTGTTTGTATTTATAGAGGACCTTTATCTTCTTTGAGGTTTCCAAGACATATGTTCCCGTCCACCTTCCTACCATCTCAGAATTATTTTTAAAAAAATACTATTTGAGACTGTTTTCAAATGATTCAAAAGGGAGTGTATGAAAAGTAAATGATTCAGGAAAGCACCTAGTTCATTAGGCTAGAGAATGGCCAAAGGGTTAATTTCAAATCCAGGCATATCTTGTTTTATTGTGCTTCAAGTCATCACACTTAGCGGACGTTCTGTTTTTTACAGACTTAAGGTTTATGACAACCGCACCCAGCAAGTATATCAGTGCCACTTTTCCAAAACATGTGTTCATTTCATGTATCTGTGTTATACTTTGTTAATTCTCGCACTATTTCAAAACTTTTAATTATTGTTATATCTTATATCTGTTGTGATGATTTGTGATCTTTGATGTTACTATTGTAATTGTTTTGAGGTACCACAAACCACACCCATGTAAGACATCAAACTTAATCAACAAATATAGTCTGTGTTCTTACTGCCCCGTTGACCAGCCTTTCCCTCCCCCCACTCCTTGGTTCTCCATATTCCTGACATACAGTAATATTAAAGTTAGGCCAGTTAATAACCCTGCAATGACCTCTATGTGTTCAGTAAAAAGAAGAGTCACACGTCTCTCATTTGAAGCCAAAAGCCAGAAATGATTAAGCTTAGTAAGAAACAAAATGAGAGGTAGGCCAAAAGCTAGACATCTTGTGCCAGCTAGCCAAGTTGTAAATGCAAAGGAAAGTTCTTAGAGGAGAGTAAAAGTGCTACTCCAGTGACTTCAGGAATGATAAACAGTGAAACAGCCTAATTGCTGATGTGGAGAACATTATAGTGGTCTGTATTGAAGATCAAACCAGCCACAACATTCCCTTAAGCCAAAGCCTAATTCAGAGCAAGGCCCTAAATTTTTCATTTTAGGAAGGCTGAGAGAGATGAGGAAGCTGTGAAGAAAAGTTTGAAGCTAGCAAAAGTTGATTCATGAAGTTTAGGGAGAGAAGATGTTTCCATAAGGTAAAAGTGCAAGATGAAGCAACAAGCGCTGCAGCAAGTTATCCAGAAAATCTGGCTAATATGATGGATGAAGGTAGTAGCTACACTAAACAACAAGTTTTTCAATGCAGATGAAACACCCTTATATTGGAAGAAGATACCATCTAGGACTTTCATAGCTAGAGAGGAAAAGTCAATGACTGGCTTTAAAGCTTCAAAGGACAGGCCGACTCGTGTTAAGGGCTGATATTGCTGGTGACTTTAAATTGAAGCCAATGCTCATTGATTATTCCAAATATCCTAGGGCCCTTAAGAATTATGCTAAATCTACTCTGCCCATGCTCTATAAAGGTAACAACAAAGCCTGGAATACAGCATATCTGTTTATGACAGTTTCCTGAACATTTTAAGCCCACTGTTGAAACCCACAGCTTAGAAAAATAGTCTTTTCAAAATATTACTGCAAATCGACAATGTGTCTGGTTACCCAAGAGCTCTAATGGAGATGTACAAAGAGATGATTATTGTTTGGATGCTTGCTAACACAATATCCATTCTGAACCCATAGATCAAAGAGTCATTTTGACCTTCAAGTCTTATTAAGAAATACATTTTGTAACGCTCTAGTTGCTCTAGATGGTGATTCCTCTGATGAATCTGGGCAAAGTAAATTGAAAACCTTCTAGAAAGGATTCAGCATTCTAGATGCCATTACAATCATCCATTATTCATGGGAGAAGGTTATCAAATTAATAAGATTTTAGAAGAAGTTGATTCACAACACTCATGGATGATTTTGAAGGGCTGAAGACATCAGTGGAGGAAGCAACTGCAGATGTGGTGGAAATCTCAAGAGAACTAGAATTAGAAGTGGAGCCTGAAGGTGGGACTGAATTACTGCAACATCATGATAAATATTCAACAGATGAGGAGTTGCTTCTTATGAATGAGCAAAAAAATTGATTTCTTGATATGGAATCTACTCCTGGTAAGGATGCTCTGAACATTATTGAAATGACAACAAAGGATTTAGAATATTACATAACCTAAATTGAGAAAGCAGTGGAAGGGTTTAAAAGGACTGGCTTCAATTTTGAAATAACTTCTACTATGGGGAAAATGCTATCAAACAGCATCACATGCTACAAAGAAATCTTACATGGAAAGAAGGGTCAATTTCATTGTTGTCTTATTTTAAGAAATTGTGACAATCACCCTAATCTTCCACAACCACCACGCTAATCAGCCAGCACCATCAAAATTGAAGCAAGGCCCTTCATCAGCAAAGAGATTATAAATCACAAGGCTCAGAAAATCATTAGCAGTTTTTACCAAAAAATATTTTTAATTAAGGTATGTACATTCTCAGACATAATGCTATTGCATACTTAATATACTATAGTATAGTGCAAAGATATTTTTATATGCACTGAAAAAGCAAAAAATGTGTGACTTACTTTATTGTGATGCTCAGTTCATTGTGGTGGTCTGGAACCGAACCTGCTATATAATCAAAGTATGCCTGTAGGACCAAATGAATCTTTCACATTTCTTTGTGTAAACAGAGCCAAACATTTCTCGCTACTAAATTCTAGATGCTGAGAAGTCTTGAAACCAAGAAACAAGGTTATCATTCATTCTGAAATATGTCATCTATCTCTTACTTACATTTTCTCCATATTTTATTCCCCAATGCACTTACATCAAACGGGAACTTCTTAGAACCAAGAGATTTTTTTGTTGTTGTTGTTGTTTTGGTTTTTGGTTTTTGGTTTTTTTGAGATGGAGTCTCGCTGTGTCGCCCAGGCTGGAGTGCAGTGGCCCGATCTCGGCTCACTGCAAGCTCTGCCTCCCAGGTTCACGCCATTCTCCTGCCTCAGCCTCCCGAGTAGCTGGGACTACAGGCGCCCGCCAATTTTTCGTACTTTTAGTAGAGACGGGGTTTCACCGTGTTAACCAAGATGGTCTCGATTTCCTGACCTCGTGATCCGCCCTCCTTGGCCTCCCAAACTGCTAGAATTACAGGCGTGAGCCACCACGCCAGGCCAGAACCAAGAGTTCTTGATTTTCCTATTAAGCAAAGTTAAATTTGCATTTAAATTAGTATTATTACTAAGATCTGCATCATGATCTACAGATAATAGTCCCCTAGTAAATGTTAGTTTTCTTTTTAAAAATTTCTTTCATTAGTTAAAATCATTAAATTCCTATTAAAACAAGGAAATCATTCTGTCTTTAATATTTTCAGTTTTTCTGAGATCTTTTTAAAGAGAATACTATGGAAATGTTTCTCAAGATCTTTTAAAAAGTACACAGTTGCTTTTAAAACTTCAAGAACAACAGAGCTACAAAGTGCAATTTCAAGTCTTCACATCTACAAGTGATATTTTTGCAACTTTGTCATGAAAACTTATCTGTCTTTAAACATATTCTAGTTATATTCAGTTAAAAATAAACCTAATTTAATAGATGCTCAGGGCATTCAAATTTGCTTACTGAAGCATTAAGACTAAGGGAAATTACACTGAGGAATTTTTTTTATTTGAAAACATTTTTCCCATTAGTACCCAATTAAAAATACACAAAATGGTAAGAGGAAAAATAAAGAGTAAATGTGGCTCATGAGAAACCTGAATGAAGGCCAGGTACTTTCCAAATAACAACTGGCAGGAATCCTTTTATAAATACAAATATGTAATGGCAGTTATCAATATTGTACTGTCATACCCCAGACAGTATTTTATTGAACCCACTTGAGTATGTTGTTATTTTAATTGTTACAATACTCTCCAACAGAGCAATGACATACTTCATAGAAAATAACATGTTATTTCAACTAAACTTTACAGCTGTTGTAGAGTATCTTCTGCTAATTATTGCAAAGTGATTACAGCTCTCAAGCAAGCAAATACACTATTAAACAGAATGTGGAACTTACAGTTTTGACATAACTGTAATAGGATTAAACCACTCATTACCAAGATGAAACTACTTTATACAAAAGTGTTGTTGCAGGTACCAACACTTAGACAACTGGTGCATAGTTCAGAAATACATTTGAGGCATTTACAATTGTAAGCCTACACTTTTTTCTAAAAGGAAAAATAAAATAAAAGTCTTCCAACTTGTGGCATTTAATATATTATTGTCAGTCTATGGTAGATATTTGTACTTACGCAATTTCCAGCCCCTAATAGTTAGGCAGGTCCATATGAGGTTCTGGCCAATAAATATTAGCAAAAGGGATCTGTGTGTCACTTATAGGTTGAAACTGTGGAAGCTTACATGTGATTCTCCAGTCTTGCTCTTGTTCTGCTGCAACAGATGTAGAGTTCTTAGTGCCTTAATGCAACTTCCTTTAAAAAAAAATGTGGTAATAACACTTAACATGAGATGTATCCTCCTAACCAATGTTTATGTGCATAATACACTATCATTAACTATAGGTACAATATATTGTACAGCAGATCTCAAGAAATTATTCATCTTGCTTAGCTGAAACTTCATACCCATTGAACAGCAACTTCTCATTTCCCATTCCTCTCTTCCAGTACCTGCCAATCACTATTCTACTCTCTGCTTCTATGAGTTTGACTATTTTTGACAGTGCTTATAAGTGGAATCATGAAGTATTTATCTTCATGCAACAGCATTATCCTCATGCAACAGTATCATCGTTTGTGCAACAGCACGTTGGCATAAAATAGTTTCATCTTGATAATGAGTGGTTTAATCCTATTACAGTTATGTCAAAACCTTTAAGTTCCACATTCTGTTTAATAGGGTATTTGCTTGCTTGAGAGCCACAATGACCTTGCAATAATTAGCAGAAGATACTCTACTACAGCAAAGTTTAGTTGAAATAGTGTTTTATTTTCTAGGAAGTATGTCATTGCTCTGTTGGACAGTATTGTAACGATTAAAAAAACAGCACACTCAAGTGGGGTTTTTTTTTTGGCAATAAAGTGGTTTATTTCATTTAGATAATGTTCTCCAGGTTAACCCATGTTGTCACACGTGGCAGAATTTCCTTCTTTTTCAAGGCTGAATAGTATATCATTGTGTATACGTACCACAGTTTCTTTATCCACTCATCTGTCCACAGATACTTACTTTGCTTCCAACTCCTGGCTATTGTGAATAATGCTGCAATGAACATGGGAGTGCAGATATCTCTTGGAGATACTGATTTCATTTCCTTTTGATATGTACTCAGAAGTGGGATTGCTGGATCATATGGTAGTTCTACTTTTAATTTTTAGGAATCTCCATACAGTTTTCATAGCAGCTACACCATTTTATTTTTCCACCAACAGTGTACAAGGGTTCCAATTTCTCCATATTATTACGAAGACTTATCTTTTTATGTATTATTATTTTTTTAATAGCAGGCATCCTAACAGATGTGAGGTGATATCTCATGGTGCTTTTCTTTAGTGATTATAGAGCATCTTTTTATATATTTGTTGGAATGTATTTATTCTTTGTAGGAATGTCTATTTAATCTTATTGCTATTTTTATTTTTTCTTTTTTATTTATTTTATTTTATGTTATCTTTATTTTATTTTATTTTATTTTATTTTATTTTATTTTATTTTATTTTTTGAGATGGAGTCTTGCTCTGTCACTCAGGCTACAGTGCAGTGGCGCAATCTTGGCTCACTGCAACCTCCGCCTCCCGGGTTCAAGCAATTCTCCTGCCTCAGGCACCCAAGTAGCTGGGAGTACAGTATTTTAGTAGAGGCGCAGTTTCACCATGTTGCCCAGGAGGCTGGTCTCAAACTCCTGAACTCAGGCAATCCATCCACCTCGGCCTCCCAAAGTGCTAGGATTACAGGCGTGAGCCACCGCACCTGGCATGCCTATTTTTCAGTCAGGTTATTTGTTATCTTGTTTTTTTTTTTTTTTTTTGCTGAGTTGTAGGAATCCTTATATATTTTGGATGTCCACTCCTCATTAGATATATGGTGTATTAGTCCATTTTCATACTGCGTTATAGCCCGAGATTGGGTAATTTATAAAGAAAAGAGATTTAATCCACTCACAGTTCAGCATGGCTGAGGAGGCCTCAGGAAACTTATAATCATGGCGGAAGGCCAAGGGGAAGCAAGGCACCTTCTTCACAAGGTGGCAGGGAGGAGAAGTGCTGAGCGAAGGGGGAAGAGCCCCTTATAATCTCACAAGATTCTCAGATCTCATGAGAACTCACTCATTATCACAAGAGCAGCATGGGGTCACTGCCCCATGATTCAATTATCTCCACCTGGTCTCTCCTTGACACGTGGGGATTATGGTGATTACAATTCAAGATGAGATTTGGGTAGGGACACAAAACCAAACATATCATATGGTTTGAAAATATTTTCTCCCATTCTGTAGGTTGACTTGTGACTTTGTGATTGTTTCATTTGCTGTGCAGAAGCTTCATAGCCTGAATTCCTAAGTCATTAGGCACAGCAAAGTTCCCCTTAATCTGCAAAGGCCATATAGATTGAACAAGAATGAAATCTTGACTTTGTTAGGTCACTGGAATTTTTTTTTGTACTATAAATTATTCAAGAAATTCTTTCATATTATACAAAATGTCTGATTTATTGACATGAAGTTTTTCATAATATTCTCTTATTATAATTAAAATATCTGTAGATCTGTAATAATGTCACCTCCTTCATTCCTGAGACTGATTTTTGTCTTCTTTCTTTTTCCTAATAAACCTGGTTAGATCTGAATTATTTTTTTCTGTCTTCTCAGACAACAAGCTTTTGTTTTCATGATGCTTCTGCATTCTTTTCTAATGTTCTATTTAGTTTATTTCTACTACAGATTATTGTTTCGTTTCTTCTGCTTACTGTAAGTTTAGTTTCATTTTATTTTTCTAGTTTCCTAAAGTAGAAACTGAGATGTCTGATTTAAGATCTTTCTTCTTTTCTAAAATAGGTGTTTAGTGCAGTAAATTTCTCCCTAAGTATTCTTTTAGTGGCACACATTTTGGTAGTTTGTTTAATTTTTATTCAGTTTAAAATAATTTCTTTTTTTTAAAAAAAAAAAGTTTCTTTGAGCCAGGAGTGTATTGACCAAGGAATGGTTAGTAAATGACCTTTATTACTATCCCTGATAGTATTCTTTACATTGAAATTTACTTTGTTAGCCAGGCAAGGTGGCTCATACCTGTAATCTCAGCATTTTGGGAGGCTGAAGCGGGTGAATCACTTGAGGCCAGGTGTTCGAAGCCAGCCTGGCCAACATGGTGAAACTCTGTCTCTACTAAAAAATACAAAAATTAGCCAGGCATGGGTAGTGGGCACCTGTAATCCCAGCTACTTGGGAAGCTGAGGCATGAGAATCACTTGAACCTGGGAGGCGGAGGTTGCAGTAAGCCGAGATCACGCCACTGACTCCAGCCTGGGTGACAGAGCAGGATTCCATCTCAAGAAAGAAAAAAAAAAGAAAGAAATTTACTTTGTTAAATATTAATAGAAACAATTTCACTTTTGTAAGTATATTATTTAAAAGTACATTATGTAGTTTCCCAATTTTTGAAGACAGCTCAAAAATTTTTGTTATTGATTTCTAATCTAATCATATTTTAGATAATATGCTTTGTAGAACCTGAATTTTTTTTTAATTTATTAAGACTGTTTGATAGCCTAGTATGTGATATATTGCAGTAAGTGCTCTCTGTAAATTCTGCTGTTGTTTGCTCCATAAATGCAAGCTAACACTCCAGCCTGGGCAACAGAGCAAGACATTGTCTCTGGTTGTTTTTTTTTTTTTTTTTTTTTAAAAAGGCAGCTAGGTCAAGACAAATGATAGCAGTTTCCTAGTCATCTATCACCCTGCTGATTTTTTTGTCTACTTGTTTTATCAATTAGTGAAAGAAGAGAATTAAAATTTCTGACTATACTTGTGAATTTGTATTAATCTCTTTGCAGTTTTTTTCTTTCATATATTTTGAAGCTCTGTTATTAGGCAAATAAGCATATTATTTTGTCTTTCTAATTACTGTTAGAATTAGTAATTCTAAATACTAGTCCTTCTAATGTTTCATTAGGATCTAGTTACTATTAGGAGGATTATTGTTTTTCTAATGTATTATATTGCAGGAATAATTATGAAATAAATTTCATTATTCCTGGTGGTATTTTTTACATTGAAACTTACTTTATTCAATATTAATATGGTCATTCCACCTTTCTTTTGGTTAACGTCAGCATGATATAAATTTTCTACTTTTTTTTTCTTTAAACATACTCATATGTTTATATTTAAAGTGAGTTTCTTGTAGACATAATACAGTTAGGTCTTGCATTTTTATCCAATATGAAAACTTTCATCTTTTAATTGGAGCATTTAAACCACTTGCATTTTATGTTATTTTAATGGTTCAATTTAAGTCTATCTGCCTATTTACTGTATTTGTCCCATCTTTCCTTTGTTCCCTTTTTCATCTTTTCCATCAGCATATATAGAGTGCTTTTGTTATTCTGTCTTATTTCCTTGGTTAGCTTATCAGCTATAATTCTTTGACTATGTTTTATTATTACTTAAGTGCGTGCTTTTGAATTTATAGCATAACTCTTTATCAGTCTACCTTCAAGTGGTACTTTACCACTACATACATGGTATAAGAACTTTACGTAGCATTTCCATTTCTCACTTGTTGGTCTTGTCATTGTTATCACATATTATTATTGCCACATATTTTACATATGTCATTAACCATATTCTACATTGTTAATATTTTTTAAAGTCAACTATCTTCTTAAAGTATTAAATAAGAAGAAAAACTCTGGGGTTTTTTTTTTGCTTATAACATTTGTATTCTTCATTCCTATTTAAAGAACGATATTTTCATCTTTTTTTTTCTATTTGGAAGACTCCTTCTAACATTTCTTGTCTTTTTCCTCTTCATCTCTGATATTTTCTGTAGATGTGGAATTCTAGATTGACAGATTTTTTTCTTCAATATTTTAAAGAGATTGTTCCATTATCTCCTCACTTTTGTTTTTTCCGATCAAAAATTTTCTTTAATTCTTATCTTTGTTTCTATGTATGTCATATGTCCTATTGCCTTGGCTGCTCCTACGATTTTCTCTTTATTCCTGGTTTTGAGCACTTTGAAGATGATGTAGCTCACTGTAGTTTTCATCATGTTTCTTTCACTTGAGTTTCTTGTGTCTATGGGTTTATAATTTTCCTCAAATTAAAAAACCTTTGGCTACTATATTTTCAAATATTTTTCTGCTCCCCCATTCCTATCCAGGGATTCCAATTCTATATATATTAGACTGCTTGAAGTTATCCCACTGCTCACTGACATTCAGGGTTCCTTTTTAAACATTTTTGTCTCAGCTTGATTCACTATAGTTAGTTCCCATTACATGTCTTCAAGTTTACTAGTCTTTTCTTCTGCAATGTCTAATCAGCCCTTAATCCTATACAGTATATTTTTATCCCAGGAATTGTCATTTTTATTTCTAGAGGTTTTCTTTTAATCATTTTGTACATCATGTCTGTTTAACTTCTTGAGCATACAAAATACAGTTATAATAACTGGTTGATGTCCTTTTCTGCCAGTTCTAACATCTGTGTCACTTCTGGTTTAGTTTAAACTGATTGATTTTGCTCAATATTATGGATCATATTTTCCTACTTCTTTTAAAAATTGGTAATTTTTGGCAGATGCTAGAAATTGTGAATTTTACCATGTTGAAATCTATGTATTTTTGTATGTCTATGATTATTATTGAGACATATTAGAAACAGTTTTCTTTCTTGGAAACTGATCCTTTCAGCTTAACATTAAAGTTTTGTTAAGTGAAATCAGAGCAATGCTAATCTAGAGCTAATCATTCCCGACTACTGATGGAAGACCCTTCTGTACATAGTACCAATGCCCCAGGAGATTTTTTTCCAGTCTGGCTGATGGTAGCAGACACTATTCCATGCCCTGTTTGACGCCAGGTCCTGTTTCCTCTGAATATTGTTTTTCTTCCCCTGTAATTTAGGGTAGTTTTCTCACACATGTGCTAATCAGTACTTCTCTGAATTCTTGAAGCAGACTCTTTGCAGATCTGCAGAGTTCTTGCTCCTGTAGCTACTTCTTCTCCAGTATTCTATTCTGTGAGCTCTATCCACTTGAGTATTCTCACACCCTCAGCTCTGTCTCAACTCAGGGAGTACACCAGGTGCTGTCCAGTGTTCCCCTCCCATTAACATGGCCTGGAAACTCTCAAGGCAATGATCCGGAAGTAATGGCAGGGTTCACGTCATTTGTTTCCCGTTCTCAGGGAGCACTGTCTTTAGTTGTCTGATGCCTATATTTTGAAAACCATTATTTCATATAGTTTATCCAGTTCTTGGTTGTTTTAGGTGTGGTCTTGTCTTTTAGGTGTTGTCTTGGTTGTTTCAGGTGTGCAGAAGAATGGTAAACCTGGTCTCTGTTAATCTGACCAGGAGTAGAAGTCCAGGTCACTGGAACTTTAATTTGTTACTACAATATAATCTATTCTATGCTGATTAATATACATGTATTTCCCCAACATTAGAAAGACTACAAACAGAGGGTATTTTGGCTTGAAATAAAAACAAAACCCACAGTAATTTAAGACACTAAAATTTTGTCCATACTTGTTAAAAATAAAAGGCATCACATTTTCTATCAGTAGCTAAAGAGTGGGCTTTCTTAAATACTGAGAATTCTACATAATATGCTTTTGGAAAATAATGTGGAATTGATTTTCTTTCACCTCCAATGGACAGACTTTGCTTAGCATTGATGTGTATATATCTTAAAAACTTAGTCTTATGGCCAGACGCGGTGGCTCACGCCTGTAATCCCAGCACTTTGGGAGGCCAAGGTGGGCAGATCACGAGGTAAGGCGATCGAAACCATCCTGGCTAACACGATGAAACCCTGTTTCTACTAAAAATACAAAAATAATTAGCCGGGCATGGTGGTGGGAACCTGTAGTCCCAGCTACTCTGGAGACTGAGGCAGGAGAATGGCGTGAACCCGGGAGGCGGAGCTTGCAGTGACCCAAGATTGCGTCACTGCACTCCAGCCTGGGTGACAGAGTGAGACTCCATCTCAAAAAAAAAAAAAAAAAAAAAACTTGTCTTATATTTGAATAGTAGAAACCCATTTTACTATTTCTTGGGTCGGAGGGAGTAGGATAGGAATGTAAGATAACTAATTCAGATTAAACTTTATAAAAGATGCACCATATGTCAATTGGTCTGAAAATCCGTAACAGAAATAGAAAGTACATCTTTAGCAATAGTATTTCTGAATGGTCTTAGAAATAATGGAAATTTTACCTACAGTAACATATGTAGCTTAAGTAATAAGTCTCAAAGTGGGATTTGAGAATTTGTATTCTGTACAATCTTTCTTGAATGAAACTATATATATATATATATATATATATTTACCCTTAACCATCATACTCTTTGAATTTTATTTCTGTTTAAAATAAATTTAATATATTAAAGGCAAGGTTTTTTTTTTTTTTTTGAGACATTTCCAGATCACTCTGTCACCCAGGCTGGAATGCAAGTGGCACGATCTTGGCTTACTGCAACCTCCACCTCCCGGGTTCAAGTGATTCTCAAGCCTCAGCCTCCCTGAGTAGCTGGGATTACAGGCGCCTGGCACCAAACCCACCTAATTTTTGTATTTTTAATAGAGACAGGGTTTCACCATGTTGGCCAGGCTGGTCTCAAACTCCTGACCTCAAGTGAGCTGCCCTCCTCGGCCTCCCAAAGTGCTAGGATTACAGGCATGAACCACCACGCCCAACCAAAGGCAATTTTTTAAATGATAGAAAACATATTCTCACTGCTCTAAGACACTTATCTTCAAATGATTTTATCTTCCAGTCCTTATCTGTGTAGGTATGAACAGTTTAAACCAAAAAGTACATAGAATAGCATTTAAAAACCATACTCTCGGCCAGGAGCGGTGGCTCACGCCTGTAATCCCAGCACTTTAGGAGGCCGAGGCGGGCAGATCACGAGGTCAGGAGATCGATACCATCTTGGCTAACACAGTGAAACCCCGTCTCTACTAAAAATACAAAAAATTAGCCGGGCTTGGTGATGGGCGCCTGTAGTCCCAGCTACGCGGGAGGCTGAGGCAGGAGAATGGCGTGAACCCAGGAGGAGGAGCTTGCAGTGAGCCGAGATCGTGCCACTGCACGCCAGCCTGGACGACAGAGCTAGACTCCGTCTCAAAAAAAAAAATAATAAAAAAACCATACCCTCTGGCTTCAAATACTTGTCTAGCTCTTTGATCCTGAGCCAGTTATATCTCTGTGCTTCATCCGTATAATATTACCTATCTTATGAGGAAGTTTGGAGAATCTAATGAAAAATATTTCTAAAGTACTGAAAACAGAAGCTGGCACATAATATGCCCTCACTAAATATTAGCTATTGTTACACATATTTGTACAGTCAGGATTCTCCAGAGACACAGAAGAAACAGAACCAAATTGGTAAGCTTACTCTCCACTCATGTGTAATATCTCTCAATGAAAAGAAAATCTCACTTGATGAAAAGGGTATTCCGGTGCTGTGCTACTCATTCATTCAGAAACAATATAAATGGGAGTTGAGCATAAAAGGAACTAGAAATACTTTCCTAGATGTCAAGAACCACTATATAATGAAACTAATATATAACTAAAAACTTAATTTATATGTTCATTAAAACAAATCATAACAAAAGTTTAATTTAGGTAAAAGCTATGAGAAAGTAAAAGACGGCTCTATACCATGGGACTCGGAAAGGAACAGGACAGGCCTCCTGCCCGCAAATCCGGGCTTATCTCTTACTATACTCTTAAATGCACACACTCTCAGAGTTTTTCACACATTTTTGATAGTAAACCACAATGATTCTGTTATATGTAATGGCCCAGGTTATACATGTATGTAACCACAAGTAAACATTTCACAACGTAAGCCTTACTCTTACTAAATAAAATGCACTTTTATATTTTTTATAATATTCTATTCTGATCCATTAAAAAAAATGTCTGATTTTCTGATTTGATTTCATGACTCACTAGTAAGTTTCTAATTCCATTTTGAAAGTCTTCCTGCACTCCAGGAAAACTGGACCACTTGCTCTTGTCCAAAACCAACCATAATGGTCAATCATTTCTGGATTTACTCAAACTTTTCCTTTGTTATGAATGTCCTTGCTGTTTCTCTTCTTCACATGCAAGCCCCACCCCCGTCATCTTATACTATTTCCCTTTCATAAATCATACTCATAGTTCGAGAGCCTTTGACAATATCTATTTTGTTTATTTTTTTCTTTCTCTGATTCTTCTCATCTGCCCAAATAAGATATCTCCAGCTGTACCTCTATCAATTTATTTATTCCTATATTATATGGTTCCTTACATTACAAATATTTTTACACATGCTCCTATTAATGCCTTATGCTAATTTTTCTTATTGTTCCAGTTATCTATTGCTGCATGATAAGCTTCCTCAAAACTTAGTGGCTTAAAACAATGGAATTTATTTGGCTCGCAAATTTGCGATGTGGGTATCCCTTAATAGAGATAACTCACCTCTGCTCCACTCAGAGTCACCTGGGATGGCTCAGAGACTGAGTGTGAATCATTTGATGGTCATGCCTGTGTTTGGCTAGTTGTTGCTGAGACTTTGGCCAGGGCTGGAGGCCAAAACACACCTACCCTTTCCGTGGGGCTTGAACTTCCTCACAACATGGTGGCTGGTCCGAGAGCAAGCTGGGTGGAAGCCATATTACTTTTTTATGACCTAATCTCAAAATCACCTACTGTCACTTCTGCTGCATTCTATACTTTGAGTCAGTCTTAAAAGCCCACCTGTAGCCAAGGGATGGGTAAATAAACTACACTTACAGATAGGGGAGTAGCAAGGTTCTGGAAAAACATATAGGAGGAATATTCCCTTAAACACTTTTGGAAAATACAGTATACTACACTAATACTACAACAGTTTTACTAATACTACAAAATACCGGTAATGGCATATATTAAAATTGCAATACCAATACTAATGCTGCAACACTTCAAGAATGCCTCTAATGTCAGCTACCTCACTTTAGTGTACTTCATGTTCATGTCCATCTATCACTAGACACAGGTTTCATAAGAACAGGATTTGTATCTTAATCCTTTTATTTCAAAACCTTAGCAAGAGGTTTAGCACAGAACAGGCACTTAATATTTGTTTGCTGTATGAAGGAGAAGTTTAGGATCATCACATCTTAAAAAACAGATAAATTATGTCCTTTTTATTTTTTGTTTGTTTGTTTGAGACAGAGTCTCACTCTGTTGCCCATGCTGGAGTGCAGTGGTGCAATCTCAGCTCACTGCAAACCCCCCTCCCAAGTTCAAGTGATTCTTGTGCCTCAGCCTCCAGAGTAGCTGAGATTACAGATGTGTGCCACCACGCCCAGCTGATTTTTGTGTTTTTAGTAGAGATGGGGTTTCACTATGTTGGCCAGGCTGGTCTTGAATTCTTGACCTCAAGTGATCCGCCCACCTCAGCCCCCAAAGTGCTGGGATTATAGGTGTGAGCCACTGCACTGACCTAATTATGTCCTTCTTAAGCAATTCTAATTCATTAGTAAATTTCTAGTGTCTAGTTTCACTTCAGTAGTAAAGTGGAAGAGATTATGTCAAAATACGAAATGTTTAATTAGTTAAAAAATATGCTGCGCCTTAAAAATTGAATTAGGATGTAACTATTTGCCACAGGAAATGTTAGGGAAAAAAATTGCACATTCAGAAGATATTATGAGATGTAGTATTTGTTCCTGCAATTCATTTTGGCAGACAGCATTCAAAATTAAAGGAAGATTCCATCTTAGAACAAATAGTGTTTTATGTCATCATTTAAGCAGTCAGTGTTTTCCTGGGAAGTTATTTCATAGTCCTCAGTCACATCAATACATCACCCAAATACTCTTTTCTTAATGGAATATTTTTACATGCAAAGCACTTTGGGCCAAGATACACATGGCTTCATTCTACTTCTCTATTAATGCATTTTATGTGCTTCATTCTTTATAATCTGATTTTAATGTTTCAATGACTATGTTGATTTTAACCTAAATCAATGTAACATCATCTTATGTTCATACTATAACCTATAGGGATATCTCAAAGCATTTAGCCTAATGGAATTCCCTCTGAGATGGACAGTTCAGGAGTGATATTAGTTATATTCTAAGTAGGATACTGATGTGTACAAAGATGACCTCTTCATTAAAATCTCATCTAAACTCAGAGATAAATCTAGCACTTTCATGTAGGTAGATTTCTCAAAATCGTTTTCCCCACAAAGCAAGGTGATTAACTTTTTAAAAAATTCAGACCCTTGTAAAATGCTGATGAAAGATAAGGACCTCACTTTCAGATTGAAAGTAAACAAGCATAATTATATAGTAACACTTTTTTGCATACAATTGTCAAAATTGTCATAAACTCTCAGGAGAACATCCATTATTCAGAAGTTCAGGGGGGAACTCCTTTGTTCCAGAGGGTACATTCTGTCATTTATAGTGTCATCATCATCATCATCCTCATCTTATCACAATTATATGTTGTTTCTACAGTAGTTTAGTATTTTTCAATGTACATGAGTCTCTATCATTTGATTTTAAAGAATAATTGTGTGTGTATATATGTGCATGTATGTATATGAAATACACTGCATGTATATGTGATATATTTTCTACTCTATGTGTATGTGTATAGTATATATACTATACATAGTCATATGTAGTCATGAGTCATCTAATGACAGAGAAATGTTCTGAGAAATGCATCATTAGATGGTTTTGCCACTGTGCAAACACCATACAGTGCACTTACACAAACTGAAATGATATAGCCTAATACACACTTAGGCTATATGCTATAGCCTATTACTCCTAGACTACAAATCTGTACAGAATGTTCCTGTATTGAATACTGTAGGCAATTATATTACAGTGATAAGCATTTGCATATCTAAATACAGAAAGGTATAGCAAGGTATAACAAAAATAGAGTATTGTAATCTTATAGAACCACTGTTGTATAATGCAGTCTGTCATTGACTGAAATGTTGTTATGCAGCACATTATTGTATATATGTGTGTGTGGTGGCAGGGGCGGCGGTATATACTTATTCTACAGTTAATTTAGCAAACATTTACCACTGAGTATATACTTTGTGCCAGGTAGTCTCATAGAAGCTAATAATTAAAGGCATAAAAAGTCCTCTGAAGGAACTCCTATCTTTTGGTGTTGATAGACCGACAACAAAAAATTACAGAGTAACTGGAGTGCTAAGCCAAGGGAACTATAGCTGCGATAGATAAGAAAATATTGCAGCAGCACAGCTCAAGAGACAATTAATTCTTCCTTTGGGGAACTCTATCGTAAAAGCTTACATTACAATAGACGTGGACTATCAATGCTTTATCAATGAAATAAGCTCAAATTACCTTACCACTACCACCATTCATTTTCATTGTCCCCTTTTCTGCAATATTTATTTCTGTCCAGTTCATTCTAATTTTTCTTCTAATCCATGCACACATCCAGCCTCTCTGAGCCGTCCTCTCATATATTTGACTAACGAGATTAAAAATCTTTTGCCATAGCATAATCAGGAATGAAATATTCCTTTGTCTCTCTTCTAAACAATTGCTTGGATGTGCAGTGTATTTTCTACTCTAGAACTTTGAGGTAACTTCAGTCATTGATATATTATCTCAGTATGTTATATAATATCTCTATCCTCCTTTTTTTTTCTTTTCTATCTTGGGAAACTTTCCAAAGATTATTTTAACATATTCATATGCAAATTAATCTATTTTTATTTTGTGCAGATTGTCTTTGACATTTATCTACTTAATACTCTTCTATTCTTCTGTTTTCTGGCAAGCTGATGTCTGGTCAAATATTCTTCTAAGATGTAAAAAGGGATCTTTGTATAGAGGAGGAAGATCCTTTAGGAACCAAAAGAAATACAAAAATATCCAGCCTTCCTTGTTTGGGGCATGGCCTGTCTTCAGTTATTCAATAAATGATTTCTGAGTATAGAACTGGAAACATCATTTCCAGATTTTACTGCCAAATAAAAATCTGGGTCCCCTTGTGTGTAAATGGCTACAGTGATATATTTTTGTTGTAGTATGTGGATATAATAACTTGACTGACTAACCTAGATAGTGCCCAGCACTAGTCACACATCCTCCAATTCAGTGTGATACAACTCTGTGAATGATAAACACACAATGTCTTAGAGTCATCTAGGCTGATAGCAAACCCCACTCAGGATCCAGGAGCCACTTCTCCCAATGCCCCTTTGGGCTAGGAGTGATAAAGTCTCCCTATATACTGACCCTGAAGTAATGAGCTACTACTAGAACTGTGGTTTCCCTACATCCTGCCCATACTTAACTTCTAGAAAAACTACTTGAGTTTTCAAGGACAAGAATTAGATTAAAACACGGGCAAAGAGGATCATGCCACAATATCTGCCATTTAAAAAGAAAATTCTCTTGACTTTCATCCCCTTGCAAAAATCACATCTTACTCTTTTGGTCCCATTTATTGCAAAATCCTTGAATATTTTTCTTTTGAACTCACTCCAATCAAGCTTTTGCTCATCTCACTCCACCAACATTAGTGACAAGGTCACCAATGAACTCACTCTTCCCAAATTCCATCAATTGACACATTGACTATTCCATTCTTAATTTGACCTCCAGAATCCTGACTCACTTGAGTTTTTGATACTAACCAGGCTGCTACTTCTTATTCCCTTTTTATGTTTTTTTTCATCTTCCCAACTTTTAAAAGCCAATCCTTTCTCTATCTATTCACTCGCTAGGTGACCTCATAGAGTCCCATAACTTCAAATCCCATCTATGCTCCGTCATCCCCCACATTTACAGCTCTGTAACCTATCTCCCCTTCTTCCATTCATCTGGATATAATTTCTTAATGGATGTTCCATTTAGATGTCTAATAAGCGTCACAAAACTAACTTCCCCAAAATCAAAATCTTTTTTTTAAAAACCTCATTGAAAATCTGCTTCGCTTCTTGGGTAACTCTTCCCTATTCTCTCCTTTGCTTTGGCCAAAAATTTAAGAGCCCTTGGATTCTTTATCCTCATCTTTCTCATCCAATGTCTATGTAAGCCTTTTCATCTCTACCTTCAAAATGTATCCATATCCAGCTACTTCTTCCTGCCTACACTCTTCCTCACTAGCAAGATTATAATTATTGCTCACCTGAGCCTCTGCAATGCCCTTTTAAGTATTGTCCTGAGTCTTGCTCCCACCCAGCTTCTATTTTCCATGTGGGAGGTAGAGTGCTCTTTAAGGTGTAATTTATACCATGCAACTTTCCTCCTTCAAACCCTCCAGGAGCTTTTCAAGTAAAACAATCCAAGTTCCTTACTGCATTAGTTAGGACCTCTAAAGGAAAGAAACAGAACATTCAAACTGGGGTTGTATAGAAGACTTTGATAAAAGGACTGTTTACAAACTATGAGCAGAATGTGGGGGAAAACATGGCTTATAGATCATTACCCCAAGGCTAGTAAGGAGGGGAGATTGTATCACTGTTTGTTCTGAAGGATCAAAGAAAGGAGGAGTTGGAAATCTGGGGGAAAAAAGAGAGAGAGAGAGAGAGAGTTGCAAAGAGAGAGCTGCTTGATAGTATCTGTGACCTTGAGTTAAGGACACAGACAGCCATAGCAATCCCTCAAGCAGATAATCAGTACAATAAATTCCCAACTGCCTTCTCCCTCCTGCAGATTTCCCGCTTGTGGCTTTGCATTTCCTGCCAGGGAGCCTATGGATGCAACCTACACAGATCAGCCTTCAGGGCAGCGACCAGGTGGCAAAGGTTTCAGGGGACACAGAGATATATTGAAGACACTAATCAAGGCCACAAAGACCTTTTCTTCCCCACCTCGTCATTTCTTTTAATGCTTCCCCCTTACTCTGTTCCAGCCACATAAGCCTGCAGGTGTTCAGAAAGCTTGATCTGACTTAGGGCCTATATACTTGCATTTCCCTCAAACCTTCCCATGGATGCTTCCAACTCAACAATCCAGTCTGTCCTCGGCTAGCTCTTTCCTACAGAGGCCTGTCCTAACAACCTTATCTAAACCAGGCACAGGCCAACCCATCCCCGTCACTTTGACATCCTTAGCCCCTGCATTATCTTCATACCCTCTTCGTGATCTAAAAAATATGCATTTATATGATTGTTTAGTTGTGCATTCATTTATTTTTCCAACTTGTTTATTATTTGTCTCCATGAACAGCATTTAATTTTCAGAAATGAAGATATTTGCTTTGACAGTTTACTATTGGTTCCTAGAACCTTCAAGTGTATGCTCAATAATGTTTTTTTGAATAAGTGAGCTGCAAATAATTCAATAAAAGTGGAGAGAGGGCAGGGAGGGTACAGTGGTGAGAAATACAACTGTATAAATATAAAGTTCTAGGACTAAGCAAGACCTGGAGTTCAGACTGGACCCCAAGGCTGAGTGAAGCCATTGAAAGGTGTAAACAGAGCTGCTCCACATTCAGATATACCATGTTAAAAGATGTTATGGGCTGCAGTGTGCAGAATGGATTCGAGGGAAATCAGATTAAAGGTAAGAAACCAGTTAGAATAGTACAGAAATCCAGACAAAGACAAAGGAATGCAGAGAACAGAAGAAATTTCAGCTCCCTCTCTTATAATGATGCATTCTGTTTCTCATTTTAAAGTTTATAAAATCAGATATAGTAGTAAAAATAAATAAGCTAAAAAATACAAACTGTGGTAGCCCTCACAATTCCCAACTTCTGATGTTCATGTCCTTCTGTGACCCTTGTCCTTGAAGGTGGGTGGGGCTTGCAACTTGTTTTAAAAGAACAGAATACAGCAAGAATGGTGGGATGCCACTTCTGTGATTATGTAAGACTGTGACCTCTGTCTTGCAAAGAGCCTCTCATCATTGCTGGCTTTGATAAAGAGCCATGATTGGAAAGCCCGGAGGGCAAGAAGCTAAGGGTAGCCTTTAGGAGCTGAAGGCGCCTCCAGCTGGCAGCCAGCACTAAACAGAGGCCCCAATACTACAACAACAAGGAACTGAATCCACTGACAACAATGTGAGCTTGGAAATGGACCCTTCTCTAGCTCAGCCTTGAGCTAAGACCACAGCTCCAGCTCTGAAGCAGAGGACCCAGTTAAGTTACACCTGGCCATACTGGTCAGACTCCTGACCTATACAAATTTTTTGAGGGAAGAAATTTCTGAGAAATCAAGCTGAAGAAATTATTGAACACTGCACTTTGAAACAAAGAAATATAAATTATGAAAGAGAGGCTAAGAGACATACAGGACAAAGTGAGAAAATTTAACAAACCTTTAATCATAGTCCCAGATGGAAAGAACAGAAACAATAGCGGAAAAATAATATTAGAAAACAAAACTAAGACTATTCCAGAATTTATAAATGACTCAATTTCTCAGAGTCATAAGGTCCAAAGGAATTCAAGCAGTTGAAATAAAAATATATCCATATACAAATATTTATATTGAAATTGTAAAACACTAAAGACAAAGAAAATGGTTTAAAAGCAGCTAGAGAGGAAAAGAACACACAATGGAACAAAATTTAAAGTGATATTTCAACAACTATGCATGGTAGAATACAATTATCTTTAATACACTGAAGTAAAAAACACTGTCAACATGGAATTCTATATCCAGAAAAAAAAAACTCTTTTGAATAAGGGCAAAATAGTGACATTTTAGACCAAAAATATACTGAGTTTAGTAAAGATGAATTAATAGTAAAGGAGGAGCTAATGAATGTAATTCAAGAAGAAAAAAAAATGACCTCAAAAGAAAGATGTGAGATACTAAAAGAAACGTGAAAAAAAAGAGAATATAAACTCTCTGGTAAATATTAAATAATCACTGATTATATAAAAAAAGTCTAATGATAGGGTGCATGTGTCAAGATTGAACTAAAAGACTGGGCAAAGTTAGTATATATGTAGAAAGTAGCATTATCAATATAAAATTTTCTTTACTTGTTTGGGGGAAAGGTGAAAATATTGATAAACCTCAAGCTTTTCTGAGTTAAATATGCACATAAACATTTCTAGAGTACCCATTAAAAATAAAGAAATAGGGCCAAGCATGGTAGCTCACACTTGTAATCCCAGCACTTAGAGAGGCCAAGAGAGGAGGATCACTTGATGTCAGGAGTCTCAGACCAGCCTAGACAACATAGCAAGACCTCATCTCTACAAAATAAAAAAATTAGTTGGTCATGGTGGTGCACGCCTGTAGGCCTCAGAGGGCTGAAGTGGGAGGATTTCTTGAACCCGGGAGGTCAAGGTTGCAAAGAGCTATGATCATGGCACCGCACTCTACCCTAGGTGACAGAGCAAAACCTTGTCTCTGAAAAAATAAAAACTAAAAAGAAATAGAATAGAAATTGTGCACATAATTTCAAACTAAGAGAGGAAAGTTTGAAGAAAACTCAATACCAAACAAAGTAAAAAAGAGTAATAAAAATGAAACATTAAAAACAATATAAATTAAAAGCACAAAATAAGAGGGTACAAATAATCCAAATATATTAGAAATCACAATCGATGTAAATTCACTGAACTGTCCAGTTAAAATGCCATATTGCATTTTTTAAATACAACTATATGCTGTTTATAAGATACACATCATAAACATAATGATAGACAAAGGATGAATGTAAACTAATAGAAAAACACAAGTCAGCCAATAATAACCAAAGGCAGGTAAAATTATATGGATATCGGGGGAACAAAAGACATCAAGGCAAAGGCTTTACTAAGAGATAAAGAGGATCCTTACACGTTGACAAGAAGGCTCAAGCTATCAGAAAGATGCAACAATTCTGATATATTCTTTTTTTTTTTTTTTTTTTTTTTTTTGAGACAGAGTCTTGCTCTGTTGCCCAGGCTGGAGTGCAGTGGCGTGATCTCAGCTCACTGCAAGCTCCACCTCCCAGGTTCGCGCCATTCTCCTGCCTCAGCCTCCCGAGTAGCTGGGACTACAGGCGCCCGCCACCACGCCTGGCTAATTTTTTGTATTTTTAGTAGAGATGGGGTTTCACCGTGGTCTCGATCTCCTGATCTCGTGATCCGCTGGCCTCGGCCTCCCAAAGTGCTGGGATTACAAGCATGAGCCAACGCACCCGGCCTACAATTCTGATATATTCTTAATAGCATAACTTCAAAATGTATAAAGCCAAAACTGGCAGAAATATGAAAATAAATTAAAAATTTACTATTGTAGTGAAAGATTTGAACTTCTCTCAATAATTGATAAATGTAGCAGAAAAAAAGCAGTAATAACAGAATATTTCAACAACACAATGAACAAATTTACTCTAATAGGAATCATGCACTGAGAGTGAAAACAGACACATATTTTTAAGCTCAAATGAAACATTGATGGAAATTGACAATGATCTGGACCTTATATCAAGATTCAACAAATTTCAAAGAATCAGTATCATATTTACCATATTTTCTAACATCAATGCTATTGTTAGAAATGAATAAGAAAAATCTCATTTGTTTGTAGTTAAAAGTATACTTCTAAATAATTGTGGGTTAAAGAAAAATTTATAATTAAATTTTTTAAGTATATATTATTGAATAACAAAATACTACTTAAGAAAACATGAACGATGAAGCTAAAGTGGTAATATTTACATAGCAACTAAAATATAAGGTCACTAGGAATATCCTGACAAAAGATTACAAGAGCTTTATGAAGAAAATTATAACAATTTATATTTAAAGGCAATAAAGAGGATCTAATTAAATTAATAATTTATAATTTTCATAGATAGGAAAATACTATATCATATAAATGTCTGCTTTTCCAAAACTGAGCCATATGAAGGTAGTAAAAAAATCAATGAAAGTAAATAAACTTCAGCTTCATCATTCAACCTGATTGTTCTCAAAAAAATATCTTTTGCACAAAAGAAAATCAGTTCTTAGAAAATAACATGCAGAATGATTACATTTATAAAAAGTGTAAAAATAAGCAAAACTAAACAATATATTGTTTAGGCATTACTTAGAAATGAGGTAACATTTTAAAGAACAAAATGATTGGTTTGAAATTTAAGAGAGAGTTTACCTCTGGGCGGGGGAGAATTTAAGAAAGGATATTTTAATGTATTTCTTAGGCTGGTTAGGTGTACACAGGTGTTAGTTTTGTTTCGTTTTTCACTAAAATAAACAAGTATGTTATACATGCCAGCAATATTTGTTAAGATTATACTTCTCCAGTCTATTGTTGTTGGACATTTGGGTTGGTTCCAAGTCTTTGCTATTGTGAATAGAAAATGTGGCACATATACACCATGGAATACTATGCAGCCATAAAAAATGATGAGTTCGTGTCCTTTGTAGGGACATGGATGAAACTGGAAAACATCATTCTCAGTAAACTATCGCAAGGACAAAAAAACAAACACCACATGTTCTCACTCATAGGTGGGAATTGAACAATGAGAACTCATGGACACAGGAAGGGGAACATCACATTCCGGGTACTGTTGTGGGGTGGGGAGTGGGGTGGGGGGTGGGGGGGCGGGGACAGCATTAGGAGATATACCTAATGCTAAATGACGAGCTAATGGGTGCAGGAAATCAACATGGCACATGGATACATATGTAACAAACCTGCACATTGTGCACATGTACCCTAAAACCTAAAGTATAATAAATAAAAAAAAAAAAGATTATACTTCTCAAATTGAATAACTGAATTCTACTCTGTTCTGGAAGGGATGGATTTTCGGAGAGAGTAAACCAGGCGAATTCTGGAGGCATTCATCTTACTTAAGATGTTTAAAATGTTTTAACATTATCAGTGTGAATTAGCATTGTACCTAATGATTACAGTAAAATTTTCCTTCTCGGTTTCCATGGCAAACACATTATTCCTTGCCAATTATCCATTGTATGTCATTGCTTTGCAGACATAAATGGATTCTGTCACCTTTGGATTTGGCATTTTATTTTTATCACCTGCTTAGCGTCTACTTATACTGATGATTTCTTCTGGTTGCATGATTCTACATTTATCCACATTTTCAAATGGATCCTTTCCTACAGGATTCTATATTCCCCTACACTCATTAGCATATCATACTTTATTATAATTTCTCAATGCTTCTCTTCACCTACTAAACCACAGGCACTGTGAAGTGAGGAGTAAGTTTGCTTTGTTCTCCATTGTATTTCCGGCACCTAACTCAGTGTTTGGCAAAGAGTAGGTCTTCAATAAATGCTTGTTGAACTAACGAATGGATAAGAAAGATGCTCCCAAGTTTCATTGCAAACAGAGATGTAATTACAGCAGCCTAAAGAATAACATGATGACTATTCCCATTTGCTTACCTGTTTTTCAATTCCTCTACCCTTAGCACTGTACCTGTTATTTAAATGGAGGTTTTCTAGTACAGTTCTTAATGTAGATATTTCCAGCCCATTCTCAGGTTTAAAGCCCCTGTTAAAGCTTTAACTATATATCTTAATGAGTCACTTGGACTATATAATTTGAAGGAATAATTATTGCCATCTGCTCTGCTGTCGATATTTTGTATTTTATTATTTAAGGGCAATTTTTACAACATATTCACCTGCTAGAATCTAATAAGTGTTTCAAAAATGGGTTGCAAATGCTGCCAAGCTATTTTCATTAATGTTTTCTGAAATTTTTTGAATAATTTGTTATTGTTTAGGGGTTATCCTTACTTATGAAAAATAAAATTTGCAACACTTGGATTTTTAATTGTGCAACTGTAGGCAGGTTAGTCTCAATCTTTCATTGATTTCCAGAAACCATTGTGCGGTGTGTTTGCCCCAGCTACAGCACTATATTTAATTTTAGACCATGCCATTTTTATTATAGAAACATAGAACAGTGAGATATTGGAATAGGAAGATTCTTTCAAAATAATCTACTTCTGTCCTCTCATTTTATTTACTGCTACCAGTCTGCCATTCCCTTTCTGAAATGATGCGTGCAAAAGTAGAATCTATTCCTGAAGATTGATCATTTCTGGAGATGGAGGTTTTTAGTTCAACATCAAAAAAAAGTTTTTAAAAAGAAATTTATAGAAAATATTTACTACTAATAAAATAGTAACTTAGGATATTATGACCCTGACATTTTGACAAAATAAGATGGAAGGGCCTTTGTAGCCAGATGGAACTGTGTTCAAATGCCTGATTTTCGATTATACTAACCTAAACCAGGGGAAAGAAACTTCCCTGAAGGGAGAGATTGTGGATATTTTAGGCTTTACAATAACTCTCTTTCTAGGTGCTCAGCTCTGTATACGCAGCTGAAAGTTACCATGGGCAATATATAAATAAATGAATTTGGCTATGTTCCAATAAAACTTTGTTTACAAAAACAAGCAGCAGGGGGGATTTGGCTGACCACTGATAAACAGTAATTTTCCAGGCACATGAGCTTGAGAAATGTATTTAAACTTAAAGCACTGTAATTGACTCTTACTTGATAATTAATACAATAACTTTCCACCCTTCACTCCTTCCCCACAGCACATGTAAATTTTTCCTCTCTGGATTTAAATTTTCTCTATCTCCAGTAGCAGAGTGCCAATCCCTAGTAGGTATTCATCTAACGTCTGTTGAATTACTGAATGATAAATAAATAAGGGTATTCTTAGGAAAACATAAGAAAATCATAAATATAATCTTAAGTTTGGTGCACAATCATCAAAGCATTTTAAAAACCTAAAGCCCCTTTCTTTCTTTACAAATTTTACATAAACCATGCACAACACTGTACATGTTCAAATATATGACTCTCAGATTTACATTTATAAGAATTTCAAATACAAAAAAAAAGAAATTTTCTCAGTGCTTAATCTGAGATTTTTCCCAAAATGAATGAGATTAGGAAATTGGGCATGCTCTAAAGAACCATCTTGATAAATTACTGATATCTGCTTTCAGCTGGAAAGAAATAGACTAATTAACTAGAACAAGTTTCTCATGAAACTGCATACAGAAGGATTATACCACAAGAAAGTTCCAAACTGCCGTTGCAGACTACAGAATTGCCACAGAATATTTTCTGATATAAACACCTGGAAAAATGTTTTTTAGGTTACCTGACATATTCTTGCTGAATTTCTCAATTGATGAGTGAAACACTTAGAAACCAGAGGGAATCGTTTTGCACCTGAGAGAACAAACAAGACAGAGATTATTTTTTCCTCTTTCTCCCCTGGGTGGCAAGAATAAAAAGTGTACCTCACTTTGCAAAACTGAGCGATGTCTGCTAGGAAAAGCATAGAATGTCAAACATGAGGTTGCTACAGTATGAGGAGATCTGGTTATTTGTTGTTGTTGTTTGCTTTCTGAGACAGGGTCTTGCTCTGTCACTGAAAAGACCTGCTTTTTTAAACCAAATTTTCCCAAACTTGAACTTTCAGCTGTCTGTGCCTAACAGGGCGACCTTGGCAACCTTCACCAGCTGTGACAAGAACAACAGCAACAGAGAAAGATCCTACAGCTTACACTTTCTGTCCTTGAGGCTGTTTTGTGTTATTGTTTTTTTAATTGTGTTTTGCTATTCTTTATTCTGCAATCCCTGAGAATTTATGAAGGACAACCCTCACATACTCATGGGTTTTTATAAGCCAGGAAAATTATTTTCTTTAAATGCATCAACTAAAGAGTTCTATCCTTTTCAAAATAGCTATTCTGAGACCGTAAGCTTATGCCAGTGATGGTGTCATTGTCTAGGATGTATTTGCAATTCCTCAGTTGGAATCCCTTTGGATTCTCTGCGATGCTATTTTGAACATCTTTGAAAGTAGCAGTGTTTCATCCTTGGAGAGTGTGTTTGATTTTGTATAAGCAGCCCTAAATCATTCAGAGTTAAAGCACATGAACAAGGTGAATGGCCAAATTGCATAATATAGACAGAAATACTGAGGCTTGGGAGCTTCCTGCACTGGGAAAAAGAATATTCCAAAATGTGCAATTGCTGATTTTCCAATGTGACTGCTAGATTCACATTCAACACAACTTCAAAAATGTCCACATTCTAGTAATGCTTGAAGCATTGGAATCAGTACCTAGTTTGACACTGATTTTCTTAAAAAGAGACCACTTTTAAGGAAATATCAAAATGTGTATTTCTTTTAATTAATTTTTAAATTTTCTTTAGAAAAAAATCTTAGTAGTAACCATATATCAGCCTCTATTCTATGCATTTTACAAACATTAGTTCATTAAACCACCTAACAACACTATAAGGTAGGTACTGTCATTAACTTCATTTTACAAATGAGCAAACTGAAATCAAGTAACTTCCTCAAAGTCAAACAGCTAATTAGTATTGAGTTTGATTTAACCCCTACTCAGTTCAACTCCAGAGTATTTTGCATCTTTCTAGATGGTATAAATTTTGCTACTTCATGGCTCTGCCTCCTAATAGACTGGTCTATACCACGTGGATTCATGTGGATAACTTCTGTCTCCCAATTCATATCCTCCCACCTAATCTAACTATGTCAGGTTCTGTCAGGCAGAATGGTATTTCACTCTAGATAGATATAATATAGGAAACTGGGAGCTTCAAAACCATCAGAAGGGATAGAGGATAAAGGACAGAGAAGGTCTCCCCAAGCTTTCAGAAAGTCAGGAGTTGCCGACCTGCAGGGCATGCCAGCAGCTTCCATAGCTTCCTCCACACTCCAAGATTCACTTCTGCTGTGGTACATGTCTTTTGCTTTTTCTGGAAGAACACAAGTATGTCTTCTGCTTTTCTTCAATGTCCCAAAAGTTTCAAAAGTGTCTCTCGTTGGTGAACTTTAATCAGAAACCCAGCTAGCAAGGATTCTGGAAAACGTAGTTCCCATGTGTACAGCCCCTGCGTTACGAGGGAGAGTGAGTATGGAGGCGGGCTGAGTTGCCAACAGTCAGGCATGCTGGAAGCTAAGGAAGGTTTGTTTCAAAACAATTGATATGGTGGCTGTGTAGGCAGGCCAAATAATAAAAGGTCTGGAAGTGAGACTCTGTGTCAGGAAGTCAAGATTTATTAGTTATCTGCTGTGGATCAGCATTGGAATGGGTGCTATGGGAGATATTAGGCTTACCACCCCCTTTCACATTTTAATATTGATTTGACTGTTAGCTTGAGATGGCCTATTGCTCCCTCTTTAAATGGGATCAAGAATAGTGTGATTCCTGATATTAAGAAGGAGTGAGTAATTAGAAGGAAAAGAAAAATGGAAACATCTAAATTGGTTTTTCCCATCTCTTATACTCTGGGTGACTTTCCTATTAAGTCATATTTTTCAAAGTGCTGTTTCTCACATAAATAAGCACAGTAAGTGGTGAAGGGAAATGTCTATTTTCACAAGCTTTTACAGGGCTGTGAAAGTTAAGGCTTTAACTATTTATGGTTTTAATTTTAGGCTCAGATGCAGTACAATGACCTAGAAAGGCTAATGCTTTATGGTATAAAGTTTAAAAAATATTCAGCTGAATGACTCTGGGGAACTCCCTATGGAGATGAAAAACAAAATCATTGGTTAAATTGCTTCCCTCTCTCTCTCTTTTTTTAATAATTTTTTTTAGGAAAGTCATCCACTGTGGGGAGGTGAAATATATGGGTGACACGGAACCCAAGCTTTGGTGAGCAGCCCCTAACACCTCTTCTTAATTATACTGCATGGGGCATAATGCAGGAAACATAATCTAGATAATTTAAACACAATGTACAGGCTAGTTACAGTGGTTACATTATCCAGTGAAATTATAATGGCATTGAAGATGTAAGAGAACTATTTCTATTTATTTCTCCTGTAATTTCATTTTTTATTGTCTTTGTGGTCATGTATGAGATCCAAGATAAAAAGATCACAAAAAAGCTGTGGTTAAATCCATTTCTACCACTGGATAAGGGACCTTTGCAGAAAACAATTATGATCATAATTATAGTTTACATCTGTGCAATAATAGTACTTTCATGTTATGTCAATGTCTTTTACAACATTGCTAGTTCAAAGCAATGTATGTCTAAATCACCAAAAGTTCCCTTTGTTATGGGGAGTCAGATCTTAAAATTCCTAGTAATATTATGGAAAGTATAGAGTTCAGCATCAAACCAGAGGTAAAAGACTAGTTTCAGGGCAACGTAGGGGGTTCAGGAGAGCTCATTTAAACAAAGAATGTGCTCTTTCTTTAAGAATTTTGTTCTTTGTTTAATAAATAACAAGTAAAACTGCCTGCAGTGAGATTAGTGAGCATCATGTGTCAAAACTGTAATAAGTACTTTAACATTTTTAACTCATACATCCTCCCAACAACCTCAGGATTTGGGCTAATGAAAGCCCTACTTTAGAGATGAGGAAACAGATATGCAAAGGTAACCAACTGGTCCAAGGTCACACTGCACACACACTAAGGATAGATAAAGAAACCAGCCTGATTCCAGAAGCTCGAATCACTAACATAGAGCAGAAGTGTAAGACAAATGTTTGCATTGCATTATAATCACATTATGATTTCCGCAACACCTCATTGAAACCGTTCACTACCCGCCTCTGGGTCACTCCTCCCCCACTTGTTTTTGGCAATTTTAGCTCCAGCCTCAGTGTCCCTCTCTCCTGTATTATTCCTCTCCTAATTACCAGTGACTTTAATGTACCTGTAGGCCATGTTTTCCAAATGTAGTCTCCAACCAGAGACATCAATACCACCTAATCCTCAGGCCCCTCTCCAGACCAACTGAATTAAAATTTCTGGTAGTAGGGTTTAGTAATCTGAGTTTTAATAACTCTTCATGGGACTTTGATTCAGCTAAAGTTAGGAACCACTGTTATGGATAATCCACTTCCTTGGTGTCTTAGTTCTTGGACCTCCTTTTCTCCAAAGAACTTGTCCTCAATTCAGGCTCAGCTACCTCTTCTCCGAAGAACTTGTCCTCAACTCAGGCTCAGCCACTTGCTCCTACAGCCATAACCTATGCCTTCCCCATTATCCCCCTGTAACTTTGCGTCATGAATTCCCTCTCTGAACACTACCTGCATCTTTCCAACTCACTCCTTCTTGTACCCTGAACTCCCTTTCCACTCGACTGTGACCTCCAGTACATTGATTCTATCAGCTTTCATTGCCCCTCACCCTCTTCCTGGCCTCCCTTTTATCCTTATCTAGCTTAAACTTCGTTGTTAATTATTATAATCACTCCCTTGAAAAGATTCTCAACACTTTGACCCTCTCTCATTTTCCTAACATTCCCAAATAAAACTAAAATTATAGTTAAATCTAATTCTGCCTGCCAGCATCTGTACTTGTGTAGCAGAATATGGTTGAAGAAAAACACACAAGCACACCATTGTTCTCACTATAAATTCATTACCACATACCTGAATTTTCCCGGATGCAATGCTTCCCAGCAATTATGTTATGCATCCCCAGTCCATTCACTACCCACTTGCCTAGTACTATGTTGCAGTTCTCTCCCGTCGCCTTTAGTTGATGGTCTCGTTTTATATTTCACTGAGAAAACAGAAGCATTCAGAAGAAATTTCCGTAGGATCACAATCAACCTTTTGGCATCTGTAGCCACAGGCTCTCCCTTTTCTTTCCTGGCTTCTATCTAATCCCTTTGCTTCCTTGTTAGATTGTTGATGCCTAGATGTGTTCTATAGGCCAACAACATTGGAATCATCTGAAAAATTGTTAGACATACAGAATCACAAGCCCCATCATTCCACCAGACAATTCATATCCAGTTCCCATTGACCTCCACACGGCTAAATTCAATGATTAATCCTCAGTCCTCATCTTTCTTGACCTATTAGCAACATCTTACAGTTGATCAGTCCCTCCTCTCTGAAATATTTTCTTCCTTTTTCTTTTTTTTTTTTTTTTTTTTTAAGAGGGAATCTCTCTGTCGCCCAGGCTGGAGTGCAGTGGCACAATCTCGGCTCACTGCAACCTCTGCCTCCCGGGTTCACGCAATTCTCCTGCCTCAGCCTGCCAAGTAGCTGGGACTACAGGTGCGTGCCACCATGCCCTGCTAATTTTTGTATTTTTAGTAGAGATGGGGTTTCACCACATAGGTCAGGCTGTTCTCGAACTCCTGACGTCAGGTTATCCACCTGCCTCAACCTCCCAAAGTGCTGGGATTACAGGTGTGAGCCACCCCGCCCAGCCAAAATATTTTCTTTACTTGCCTTTCAAGTCTCCTTCTTGGTTTTATTCCAATGTAGTTGCTTCTTCCAAGTCTCCATTGCAGGTCCCCTCTCTTCCTCCAACCCTCTTTCAGTTGAAGTGCCTTAGACTCAGTTCTTGGTCATCTTTTCCATATCCATTCATCTCTGCAGTGGCATCATCCAGTCCCCTGGCATTAAATACCAAATATATGCTGACAACTCCAAACGTACGCCTCCAGCCCAAACCTCTATCCTGAACCTCAAGTGTGTCCTGATGCTCATAGACCCAATATCCATTTGATGCCTAACGGACATCTCAAACCTAGAATGTCTAAAACAAAACTCGTAAACCTTCCTCACAAACTTCCTTTACCCACAGTCCTTTCTGTGTAGGTTGGCAGCAAACTCCAATCAGTTGTATGACCAAAAATATGGAATAATCCTTACCAGCTCTCTTTCCTTCACAAAGTCCCTAAGGGAATAATGTTGATTTTATCTTCAAAACGTGGCCACACCCTCACCCCTTCTCATCATCTCCACTGTTACCTTACTGGTCCAGGCCAGCATCATTTTTCATGATGATACTACAGTACTTTCCTAACTAGTCTCTCTACTCCTGCCCTTGCCCTGTTACAGTTTATGATTGAAAAACAGCCAGTCATTCCCTTAAAACACCAGTCATGGCATGCTTTTCCATGACTCAAAACTTCATAGTTGATTCTGATTTTACCCAGATGGAAGACCAAAGCCCTCACAGTGGCCTGCAAGGGGTTACATGATCTGACTCCATTGTCAATCTGACCTTTCTTACGACTCCTTCTGTTGCTTACTCTGCCCCAGCCACATGGGCTTTCTTGCTATTTTTGGAACACAGCAGACTTGCTATTGCCTGCAGCCTTCACATTAGCTGTTCCCTCTGCCTAGAATGCTCTCCGACTTAATTCACTCACCTTTTCTAACCTACCTTGACCACCTCTAGGTTAAGACTGGAGTGTTTTTGGATCAATCCTCTTTATCCTACTCTACTTTTTTCTATTGTACTCATCACAGGCTAACATACTATATATTTTACTTATTTATTATATTATTTCTTATCCTTTTTTGTGTGTATTAGAATGTAAACTGTAAAAGGGCAGGAATCTTTGGTTGATTGATGTGTTCCAACTGCTTAGAACAATGCCTAGCACATCACGAGAGATGTTTAAAAAATGAACAAGGACTAAGTAAAGGGACAAATGGGGTGTTTGTGTCTTATAGAGAGAACTTCACCGGGATATAGGAAAAAGAACATTGGATTGAAAGCCAAAAGACCTGGTTTGAAATTTTGGATTTGCCATTACTATGTTGGACAAGTCACTAAAACTTTCTCAGCTTCAGATTTTATGTCAATCAACAGAGAGTCATGGTATCAGGGCTTTTCCAGATTACGTTTGAGGAAACGTTTTGGAAAGTACAAAGTGTTTAATAAAGAAGGGACCATAAAATTTACCATCTAAACTGAAACACTTTTTAGAGTGAAAGAAAGCACTCTTCCTAATTATCCAAGGGGTGTCCAATGTAAACCAGGACAAGGAGTCATTCTCTATGTATCAAATCATATTGGATAGAACTTCAAGATATGTCTCTAGAATCTTATCATTCTCATCACATCCACCAACACTACCCTAGTCCAAGCCACCAGCTTCTTTCACCTAGTCGACTGCAATAGCCTCCTGTTTTGTCCCCTCTTGTTTCCTATAGTGTTTTCTCCACCTCACCCTGAATGATGCATGATTATATGTAAATGAGACCAAGTCGTTTCTGTGTTTCCAAAGATTCACAAGCTCTTCCTCTCGCTCAGAATAAGACTCACCTACTTTGAATGGCCTACAATGCCCATTGTATCTCTGACATTCTCTCCTCTGCTTAAATGTCACCTTATCACCCTATGTGATAAAATACCAAGTCCTCCCTATCAATCATACTGCCACTGGTACTCTCTACCCTCCTTATCTGCCTCATTAGTTTTATTTTTCTCCATACTACTTGTCATCACCTAAAATTATATGCTTTGTATAAACGTATTCATTACATGTCTCACTCATCAGAATATATCGATGAGAGCAAGAATGCTTCCTTTTCTGTTGCTGTAAACCAGCATCTAAAATGATGTCTGGCACCTAATCAGTAATCTATATATTTGTTGAATAAATGAATATATAACAGAAATTGAAAGCATAATTAAATGCATACCAGATATAAATGAATGTGTTTAAAGCAATAACAAGAAAATGAGGATATGTATGTGTATTTGGTACTGATGAATTCCTCCTAAAATGCTTTCTTGGTGTTTGAGGCCTCCCTTGATGCTGTTTGGTATCTGAGGAAAAGAATATTAAGTCAGCCTTAGTGGTGATGTAAAGGAGAACTGGCAGAAAGCGCGAGATGAGCCAGGTGGTGTTACTTCTCTTGAATTCTTGCAGACATCTGAACAACACAAAGTGCCCCATGGCATGTTCTCATTTTAAAAGTCTCCAACATATTAATTTTTCACCTAATTGAGACTCGCCGTAAGAACACACCTCTAAATACAATTCAAAGCCACAAATTAAGAGGTAGCATACGGATGATAGACTTCCCAACTGATCTTATAGTTTAATTAATTAATTTAACCCAAGAACAAAATCGGATATAGTGTATAAGTTTGTGTGCAATATGTGAGAACAAAATAAAGAGGAATGGCTCTAATTTTATAACAAGAGTCCTTAAAAGTATCCAATTTCTAAATCTATGACTCCATCACACAAGCCCAACTTACTGGAAATTAAATAATATTCACTCTAAAACAATACCAAAAATAAAAACAAGTTACGTAAAGTATTTTTCAACCCTATTTTGTTATGTGAACATAGACTTATTTAATTTTAGGTATGGGTGGAATAAAATATTTTAAAACTTAATTTAATACTGCTGTGCACATCCAATATATAAATTGGTTTACAAAGTCCCAGAAGTTTGAAAATTTATTTAAAATCTCTCTTCTCAAAATTGACATGGGTTTTGTAGTCATATACAGATAATATCTGTATTTTCACAAATATTTCTCACCAAGAGTTGAGGATAACAGAATCAAAGTGGGTGAGGAAGGAGTAAATATATAAATTGAAGGTATTTTGGGGAGTGATTTATTGAAGAGCTGCTACTTCATTTCAGACCCAAATGCTTTATTTTAAAATAAATACAGTTTTAGGAGTTTAAGGAAAATGTTTAATAAGAAAGAATTTTGAAAAGTGAACCAAAAGTCATACTGGTCAAATTTAACTGTTTCTTATATACTTTTGCAACTATGTCACACGTATATATTTTTATGCTACTAGATTACATTCCTAGATTTAGATCCGTAAGATGTGCTGGAAAGCAAGCATTATACTCATTTTTTTTCCTTGGGTTAATATCTAGAAAATTTCCATATATAATAGTGTTGCCGAGCTTTTTCTTAGTTCAGCTAAAGATGGGGTTCTTTGTTCCATGGCCATGGAAATTCAGGCTTGCAGACAATTTGAATGGTGAATAAGACAGCGTTTTATTGGGTGAAAAGAAAGAAAAAGGGGAAACAGGAACTCTTTCAGGGCCAGAGTCCCTGGAGAGCACTTCTCGCCTGCAGCTTGAATCCCAGGTTCCACACATGAAGAGGAGGGGCCAGGCTCCTCCCTGCTGCAAACTTTCTGAGGCTCCCCCTCAGTGGGGCAAGCTGGTTGGAGTTTCGCCTGGGACCCCCTCCCACCTGCCTGTCTCAATAGAGTCCAATGGAATAGTTTCATGAGGAATTTGCTGATATGGATATACATGTACATTATGTATACACTAATGTTTTAAACTGTGAACAGATTACCCTGCTATTCTACCAAGATGGTATAAAGATAACATCTGTTTAAGTATAATAATCAAATGAAACATAGTTTGATTAATAATAATTAATTTGATACCTTTATTAAGAAGTAATTTGTTTTGTAATTCATAATAATCAAAATAAATGGCTAGCAGTTTAACAATAATATAATCAGGTAAATTCAGTTATTGTTTAAAACAGAGAAGAAAGAAGCTGTCATTATTCTCGTAATTATAGATAAAGCATTTTTCTCTTGTAAACGAAGATTGGCCTCAATAAATAACTGGTACTCATGATTTTCAAAAGAAAGAACTTACATTAACTAATCTTACACTAAGTGCGTGATTTTCCAGTATTTAATTGACTTGTGTCTTACTGCCCTACCTACTAGGCCAAAACTCAGTTTTTGAGAAGTATATTTGAATCCAGTTCATCTTGCAGGATTCATTAGGAATTTGCAGCACTTAAAATATTTTTGGTTCCTTATTGAGATTTATAGTCAGGATGGATAAATATTTATAATCACTTTGAAATTTCTTTAGACTAAAATGATTTCAGCCAAGCTCTCTCCAGTGCACAAAATGTGGGCCCTTGAAGAGCTACCTGTATCTTCGTGGACACAGAACTCTTTCTTGAAAAGACTTTTAATTCTCTCACAGGAGAATCTAGAAGAATATCCAGTAATGACTATTATTTGCTTTCATGCTTGCGCTTAGAAAATGCATCTGAAGTTATTGAAAGCACCTGTGGAGCTCACAGTAGGGGAATAACCTCCCATTCACCATTTGTTCAATTGGGTTCCTGGAGTTTCATTTCAAATGTCAACCTAGCCTTCCACTGGGTTGATTATCAGAGCATATGGTTCCTCCTCTAATCAGCTCTATCAAATTCCTGCAGGCTAGGAACTTGCAGAAAGTGTAACCTTGAACTCTCCCTACCTGACTGTGATCACAAGTGCAGCAGCAAGAAGTATTGTTTATTGTATGTGTGGCCTACATTATGTGTTGTCTTTCTTCTAGATATTCTATATTCTCTTCCTTTGATTAAAAATACAAAAAACTTAGTGCCAGTGCACTACTCCAAGTCTTCACATATACCAACTAATTTAGCCTCATAATACAACTATGAGGTGAATGATTTTATTACCCTCACTTTACAGATAGAGTCAGGGAAATGAAGTAATTTGTCCAATGGCACATAGCCAGGAAGTGGCAATGTTGGGCTCCCAACTCAGGCCTGCTGTCTGCAGCCCGTGCTCCTGAGCCTCACACTGTACCACACAGAACTAGCCTTGCACTTGCTCCAGAATATGTGGGCTGCCCTTCAAAACTGTGCCTTTCTGTAGCTTTACTTTGGCATTGAGCCACCTATTGTATTGCAGGCCATTCTAAGATGTAGCCTCATAAAACTCATCATTAGACTCATTGAAAAATATTACTCTGAACATAGTTTACTGAATCACACCATGTACCTTTTAGGAAATTTCTCTCACATGTCAGAAACAAATAAAAACTTATGTTCCTTATCATAGGAATGCCATTAGTCTCATTCTCATAATCTGTTGTGTTTATCCTTTTATTCCAGCCACTGGTAGAAGCTCCAAACCTAATTTTTGTTCCACCTCTAGCCCCCGTCTTTGCTGTTGACAAACATTCTTTCCTTTGACTGAACTTGAGTCAGCCTCCTCTGAACTCACTTTTTAAATGCCTTACACAGCACAGTGCTAAATCCTCCCAGCAATCCCTGAGGTCACAACTATTATAATCCCCTTTTAGATATGGGGACCATGGGAGGATAGATTACTTATGTGTAGTCTCCTGGATAGTGAAGGCGGAAATCAGCTGGCTACAGAGTTGATGTTCTCAACTGCCACACCCTGGGGATTCTGCAGTGGAGAGCAGAGAATGCAAGCTAAGCACGAGTGTTTCTAAAAAGAGGAAATTCCTGTGTAGAGAATAATGTCAGAGGTTAGGTAGAAGCAGTCCCCATGGTGCACACAAGTCGAGGCCCACTCTTAGGTTCTGAAGCATTATATGGATTTCTATAGTGTCCAGTGTGTCCCAGAGAAGCCCTTTAGTCCTTGGGTCACTTCACCTTTGAATCTCAATTTTCTCACCACGAAAATGACTATAATTCTGGTTGCTGTTTATCTCCCCTACAGGAACTTTGGGAGGATACATGACACACTGTCTAGGAAAACGTCGTGGCCCCTAAGAGATGAGCATAATCATTACCCCTGCTATTGTGTGCCATTATTATGCTAATAATACCCTTATCGGCTTCAGGCCAAAGGAAGAATCTATATGTTTATTCAAAGAGCATACAGCCTAAATGAAAATGGAAACTTGCTTCTTCATATTTATTTTTAAGCATATTCACATTTGGAGATTATGTTTTAAAAGTACATAGCATTTTAACAGCAAGTAAAGGAATTATTTCATTGCTCCTCAGTCAAACAGCAATGACTATACAATTACCTGTTCTTCTCCATCTGAAATTACCACTACAAATGTGCTCCTTTATTCATGCATTTAATTCTTAGCTTTTCAGCTGCCATTTGAAACACTTGGCTTTTGATGTGCATTCACAATGCTGTGTTCGTCCATCTAGAATTACTTCTTTTTCCAAAAATGGGAAAACTTGTCCAAAAAAAAGCGCCAAGTACGCATATATAACTCTGATTGGACTCTCATGATATTTGCGTGTGTGGTGGTAAGACCAAAAAGCCACTTAATGACCAGGAACAAGGACTAGAGTAAGACTGGGGGTCATTTTAGATCTGGCTGCAGCCCCCTCCTGTTCGTGGCGAATGGGAAGTGCTAAGCAGGATGCTGCCAGTCCCCTCATTCAGGAACCCTTTGGGTGGATTAATGAACCTTCTGGGAAGGATGCTGTGTTACACAAAGTCAGTGTCAAATAAAACACAACGCTCGCTGCGCGCGGTGGCTCACGCCTGTAATCCCAGCACTTTGGGAGACTGAAGCAGGTGGATTCCCTGAGGTCAGGAGTTTGAGACCAGCCTAGCCAACATGGTGAAACCCCATCTCTACAAAAAATACAAAATTAGTTGGGTGTGGTGGTGCACGCCTGTAATCCCAGCTACTCGGGAGGCTGAGGCAGGAGAATCACTTGAACCCGAGAGGCAGAGGTTGCAGTGGGCCAAGATCGTGCCATTGCACTCCAGCCTGGGCAACAAGAGCAAAACTCCATCTCAAAAAAAAAAAGACACACACAAAAAAACTCTTCATAAATCATGTGAAGTAAGGATGCCACCGTTTCCAGTAGCCTGCAGGGCGAAATCATCAGATGTTCAAAGAGCTCTCGGGCTTGCCTCCCTCCTCTTTTTTTCGGTCTTTTTGTTTCTGGCCCTTTGGATTTCCTCCTTCTCCTTGATTGAAGTTATGATGCCTAACTCTTCCCCCATATGTCTTCCAAATATGCACCCTGTGAAGGACCTGGTAACCTCATATTTATAGACTAACAAACCCAATTAAATTTAGACTAAAATCAATTCATACCAGAGTGTTATCTCAGCTTCAACTCAAGTCCCCTGAAGAAATCTCTGTAACACACCTCCACATCTTAAAAGGTATATTTTTCTAGGTAACTGCAAAGAGGTAGAGATCTTGGAAAAATGGTATGCAGAAATCTGATATTAGGGAACACACACTAGAAGGCCACCCCCCCAAAGAAAATCTGATTGACAGTTTATGAATGACAAAGATGGGTGGCTGAGTGGTCACAATCTATAAACTGGCAGCACTTAGAGACGTGGTGCTCTTCCAGGAATCCAGTCTAGACTCTTCCAGCTGAAGAATAACTATGTTTCAAAAATTACAAAGAATGAAAGAGCCTATTCTATTGATTTGTCATTCTCCCACCCCCACCCCCACACCTCAGAACCAGATCCTGCCTTGCCCATAGCAAAATAGTAGCTTACGCTCCTTCACCCATCACACCTAACCTCTTTGCTCCCTCTGTCAGCTTTCCACATCATAGATAATGAATCCTTTTTAATATTGCATATTTATCGTGTTTATGATTATGTTTTTGGGACCAAACTCCCTTTCTCTAATAATAGGAAATAGATCCTAATGACATCCACATTTCATATCTACCCACTGTATGGAAGTTTATGAGAAGAAAGAATGTTCCCCCAAAGAGTATCCCCATTATTAGGTTTATTGAGCAATTCTGTCCAGCTCTGTAAGGGACTCAAAGATAGATAAAAGACAGAGTTTCTTTCCTCAAAGAATTAACAGTTTTGAGAGGACTGCTCGGCCCACCAGAGATGACAAGTAAATACTATTAGCCAGTTATCTTCAAAGACATGATCCGTTTAAGAGAAAGAGGAAGATGGGTGTCAATATACCTAAGGAAAAGAAAAAAAGGTCAAATTGCATTTGTATTTGCCTGAATTCTCTGAATGATGCAAACCAGAACAGAGTGTGTCTTGAGTTACCCAAGTAATTGCTACTCTAGGTCTCTGAATGTTTAACCAGTTTTAAACAATTGGGATAAAAAATAATATGGAAATCTATATCCAGACATATATCTGGGGGGTTTTTATGGCAAACATATTCCCACACAAATAGCTAAAAGAAGATTGGAGAGTATAATATGCACTTCAGGCCGGGTGTGGTGGCTCACGTTTGTAATCCCTGCACTTTGGGAGGCCGAGGCAGGAGGATTACCTGAGGTCAGGAGTTCAAGATCAGCCTAGCCAACATGACAAAACCCCGTCCCTACTGAAAATACAAAAATTAGCCAAGCATGGTGGCGTGCACCTGTAATCTCAGCTACTTGGGAGGCTGAGGCAGGAGAATTATTAGAACCTGGAAGGCAGAGGTTGCAGTGAGCTGAGATCATGCCACTGCCCTCCAGCCTGGGCAACAGAGCGAGACTCTGTCTCAAAAAATAATAATAAATAAAATACACTTCATGAGTATATATGTATAACTTCTTCATAACACCAATATTTATAATATGAAAGGAGACAATATTTCCTGGACGTTGTCTATGTAATGTGAAGTTGCTAACTCATTCAAATTCCAAGCTGGTCCAGAACTATCACTTGGAATATGCGTTTTCATAGAAATCTGTGTACCTTTTGAGCATACATAGTTCTTATGAACCTTATTTTTTTAGGTTTTCTGGAAAGTAAATCTCCTAAAATTATTTCCTTTAATGTGTGTCATGGATCCCTGGGAATATGTGCCTAGGAATGCATAGAAATATAGTGATCTTGTAGACACACATAGCTAAGGTTTTGCTACAAGAATTGATATTGTAGAGTCTCAGAAGAACTTTATTTTGGGAAATTATATTTTAAAAATCCATATCTGTTTTACAGACTTTATATCAGATCCTAAACATCTGTATACAAAACAAAATTTTCATCCAATTACCTGAATATATTTAGAATGTATCTTTGGAATTATTTAATGTAACTGAATGCTAAGGTGTAAGACTTTGTTATGTGTCTCTAAAATATCCACCTTTTTTACCCTTTCAAAGAGCTTTGTGCTTACCCCAATGTGCTGCTTCTCCTCCCACTCCTTCTCTTTCCTTTCTTTTGCATCCACTTTAGAAAAAAATATACGATTTTCTAATAGTTGATTTAAGGCCACTGACCCAGCTTTAACCACAGGGCACGAAGGTCAATAGAACTAGTCAAAACAAGCTTGAGAGTAAGACTGCAGAACAAGTTTCTTACTTCCGACTCTACACATTTTGTCATGTAAAAAGTGAATCTGGGAAGCTGTAGAAAAGCTCTAGAACAAAGAGCAGGTGTCACAGAGACATGTCACTAGCATGGTCTCTGATTCACCGATCTGTGAGGGGCATAGAATGCTCCCACCAGGGTGAAATGAAAAGTGAAAGGGGCTAGAAAGAGGGCCACATTCAACAACAAATAATACCTGGCAGTAAGCAGGATGGTCAGGATGGCTTGTGTTGGCACACAGTCTTTGCACACTCAGCGGATATCCACAAATCACCTGTGAAACAGCACCAGAGCATTTAAGAGCCCGCTTCTCAGGCAATGATTCAAACTCTTTATAGCAGCCTAGAGTTCCTCTCTGGAAAATCACAATTTCACATCTACAAACATATATGGCACTGTAGTGTCACAAACTAAAATGTAATGGTGATTTGTCAGAGTGTACAACTTTTTTACCTACTGCAAGATGAAAGGACTAAAGTTATGTTCTCTTCAAAATAGGCAGCATCTTAAAATGACCGCAAGTTTCAGGAGGGAAGAATTGCAGTGCTACAGAAGTATCCCTTTGGGCTCATCAGATACCCTTCTCTATTATGATTTATATTAAATATAAATGTAAAGGTTAAAAAATAATAACTGGCCACCTGGGTGCAAGTAGGCTCTTGATATTCAGTGACCTATTTAATGCTTTTTAAGCAGAACTTTTTACTTCTGCTAAATCTTCTGAGCTTGAATCTTTAGTTCAAATGAATATTTTCATTTTGGTATGTAAATTATCTTTTCCATGTGGATTACTTTACTTGCTTAGCCAATTTTTTTTTCATTTGATACTGTTTCTAAGACAGATTTTACATATCAAGGTACTTTTATAATATTTGATAGGATGTCTGGTTATTAAAATGAAATATTAGATGCCAACATATGATTTTTATAATAATAGCCTCATTCTAAATGCAGCTCTATTTAGAGCCAGACAATTTGAAAACATTCTCTGTATCTCAGATGTGGCTAGCATCAGCTCGAATCTTGTTTTAGATTAGAAATTTCCACTCAAATGTGGAAAATCCATGATTGCTTATAATAATTCTCCTCACAAGCCCCATTATAATAGGTTCTTTATATATTAGTACATTGCATATTATTATAACTCATTCATTCAGCATTAAAAACACATTTGAGTATCATCAACACCAAGTACTAACTTAGTCCCTGGGAAGACAAAGATGATCGAGACATGTTTCTTATCCTCATGGAACTCACAATGGAGTAGGCAAAAATGTAAATAGGAATTGCTGCAAAATAATATAAAGGCTATAATGTGATATATATCTGAATATAGTACAATAGCATATAGCTATATGCAAAGCATAGTGCTATAACAAAGACAGATCAGTTCTTCATGGTTGGGAGTACATAAGGAAGTAACATTATTCAAGATGAATTCTTACAAAAAAGAATGTCAGTTAAATGGTAGGCCTGTTATCTGTTGGTATAGTTTAATAAAAATCACTGAAGACTAAAGAAAATGCTAAAAGTAACTTCAGTCATTTTATTTCCTCAGTAGTTTAGAGAGACTTTTTTGGGAATCTCATCCCCTGTCCAAGGCCCCTGCTTTTGATCCATTATAACAGCATTCCTTTAGATCTCTTGGTTTCATTCTCACTGACTTTCGTATTTATAGAAATAATTGTCAGTGCCAGTTGTAGAAACTATTTCCTGCTAAAATTGGAATGAAAATATTTCACTCATCTTAGATAAGGGATGCTCCTTTCAAAATTATTTAGATAGGCTTTTTTTACTGCCTTAGGAGCAATTTTTTAAAACTGAGCCAACCGGAAATCTTCGGGGAGGTGTGGGCTTGGGAAAAGCAATAGTCCAGGAAAACAAAGCCACTGGATGAAGGAATCCCTCCACGCCTCACACGGGCGGCCACACAGTGTTTATATGGAGAAAGACAGAAAACTGTCACCATTTATTTTATGTGGTTTAAAATTTTATATGAAAGACGATGATGCAATCTATCAAACTTTTATAAAAATCTTTGAGTTTTTCATCTCGGTGCATATGAGATCAAAATATAAGAAATAGGTTGGGTACAGTGGCTCATGCCTGTAATCCCAGCACTTTAGGAGGCCAAGGCAGATGGATCACTTGAGCCCACAAGTTCAAGACCAGCCTGGGAAACATGGGAAAACCCTGTCTCTACAAAAAATAATAATAGTAATGAAAAAAAAGATAAATAACCATTGACTTTTAAAAAATGGAAAAATAATTTAATCCAGTATTCTCGCGTTTAAAAATAGAAAATACAAGCCCAGACTGATAAAATGTCCTGGAAGAGATGACCCAGATAATTGTATGTACGGAATTAGAGAGAGAATTAGACCTCAAGTCCTAAGTTTTAGTAGAATTTTCTTTCTCCCTCTCCTTTTTAACATAAGATCCAGTTCTGATCCCTTCATCACATCTTGTATCACTTAGATTAAAAGGTGATTGTTTTGTCCCATTCTTCATTGTGTGCCCAGATAATATTGTTTGGCAAAGGGCTCAAGCAAAAATTAATTGTATCCCTGAGAGCAAGCTGCAACTCATGGACAACAGGACCAGCAGGGAATGAGTGCCCTGTTATTTCAGCATCTTGCAGAAAGGCTATAGAGGGACTACTTAACCTGAGGCAACATGTTTATCCTCACTACCACTCACATTCTCCCTATATCAATAGCAAGCAACAAGAGGCACAGCCCCACAGAGATTTTGCCTCCTTGTAGATCTCTCTTTTTAATAGAGCAAGTATGAGGTAGGGGATAGAGGGCACATAAGCATATCTAGTTCAGGCTCCAAGTAGCTGAGCTCAGGTGCCGACTCTTTTGGGTAGTGCTGAGAAATGATGGCTTCCAATGCCTTCTGAACTTGGGGGATCCCCAGTCCCATGAGAAGTTGAGTGGGTACAGCCTCTTCCCTAGGAGGCAAAGGGCTCTCCAGTCCTAGGTAGCTCACTGGTAGGCAGTCTAAAGGGAACTCATCAGACAATGCTACTGGCCTCCCACTAAATGAACTTCAAATGAGTGCAAGAGTTTCAATAATCCCCTAACTGTATAGATCTCAATGAGAAAATGATAATAGTTATCAGGTTTTAGTGTCAGACATTGTGTGTGCTAATACTTTACATACACGGTATAACCTTTAATCCTCACATCTACCCTGAAGGCAGATGTTACTTTCTTCACATTGCAGATCAGAAAACTGAGACTATTTGCCCAAAGATTATTAGTAATATAGCTGAAACTCAAATTCAGATCTATGTTCTTTCTACTACAGGCTATTTGTTTGCATTTACAATAGTATCTTATTTTACCTATGAAATAAAATAATAGAATCAAAATATTAGCTCTGAAACCAGTACTTTCAAGCCTATAATGTGCTTGTGAATCAAGTGAACACAAATTACAATACAGATTCTGATTCAATAGATCTTGGACGGGGCCTGAGAGTCTATATTTCTAACACAATCCCAGGTCAAGCTGATGCTGCTTATCCAGAGAATACACTTTGAGTAGCAATGCATAAAGTATTTTATGCATCACCTACTCTTTTTCATCCTATGGGATTTTAAGTTACAGAAAATCAGATATAGTTAAGAAATAAAAAATAGTATCCTAGTTCTATCAAACCAGTAACATCTTTTCTCAGAAGCAGTCATATCCCATTAGAATAATATATTGTACAGCATTAAGCTCTTTGGAGAAAATATATTTGTATAAAAGTGTCAAGGGAGACATCTGCTCATTGGCCACTGTCAACCTAGAGCACTCACCTTTGCTCCTCGTCTCCAGGAGAGACTTTTACTCCAACACCCTGTCAAGATTGTGACAATTGCATTTACAATGTTGAGGTGAGGATGTTCTTCACATGTCCTTTGATAACGCAGATAACTTGAGCTACAACACCTTTGAATGCAGTTGCATTTTGTGTCTATTGGGCCCGACAGAAAGAGGAAAATGAATAAGAGTCCCATTTGCGAGAGTCTTGGAAGCCTCACCTGCCAACCCCCAGCCTCAGCCTCTGCACAACAAATTGCTTATCAATGTGACAAGCTCCAATAATCAATCCTCAGAACCTGTTCTGTACTCAGTTGAAGAATGATGAGATAAAGGAGGCGTATGTAACTGGAAGCAAGTGGGAAACAAGCCCTGAAAAATTGCCCCGAGACTGAAACAGAATAAGCAGAATACTGCATCTGACCAGAAGGGAAGAAAGGGCCATGCAAATTCATTGGGAAGCAAAGAATAACTACAAGCAACCCAACAAAGAAAGTCACAGACCCCTGTGGAGTCCCATCTTTGTGGTTGTCATCACAGGTCATGTGCGAGATGAGACAGGCAAAAAGTTAAGGAGTTGTGATGCTTCTGTGCTTCTTTTAGGATTGCAGCAAGTCATAAAGAAACCTGTCAGGTCCTCTGGGAACTCCTTGCTTTGATGGCATGAGTTGCCACTCTCTCTCTAAGACAGAAGAAATTTTATGGTAAATTAAACTAAGAATACTAGGAAAATACCCTGGCAGTGAGAGATGTAACTCTGTCTATAGGTGGCTGCAGATAGTCACCGTAACAAATGCCATATATTCATAAACATGAAATAGGAATATCAACAAATATTCATGAACGCCATCTTTGTCCCAGACATTTTTCTGAGTACTGGAGATATAGCAATAAACCAAAAACAAACTTTTTGCTTCATGAAGCTTAGATGCTGGAGGAGGGGACAACCACCAGCAGTGACAAAAAGCATATACATATATATATGTATACACACACACACGTAATATACACATATGAACACATATACATATATATTAAATGCATATACATATATAAAATGTATACATATGTATATGCTTTTTTATGTATATAAAATGTCTGGTTGTAAGCGCTATACATATACATATATATTAAAAGCATATATACATATATATTAAAAGCATATACATATATATAAAATGTATATATATGTATATGCTTTTCTTATATATAAAATGTCTGCTCGTAAGCGCTACGAAGAAAACAAATCAAGATAAGGGGAAAGAAACTGATGGGAAATGCTGTTTTATATAAGGTGGTTGGGGAGGGGGCCTTTGTGAGGAAGTAACATTTGATCAGAGGCTTGAATTAGTTGAGTAAAAAGAGAGAAAAAAGTTAGACTCAAAGGATTGTATTTGCATTCTTAAAAACATTACAATCTGCTCTCAACTGGTTTTGAACAATGTCTCAGTGAAAATTGCTTGGAAGCCCAAGGCCAAAGTTCTTGAACCTGTTCTTTTGAGCTGCTAGTTACAGAATGCCTGTTATGGGTGGGGCACTGTGCTAAGTGCATCACATACCTCATGTCTGTAATCCTCATAAGTCTGTAAGGGAGATATTATGTTCCTCATTTTACAAATGAGATAACTGAGACTCGCAGATTTTAAGGCACCAGCCCACGATACTCGAAACAAAGTGACAAGCTTGGATTCACTCTGGGGTCTTTACCCTTTGCCCTTAACCTCCACACCCACTCCCTCATTTTGAATGCCTCTGTGCCACTGAGTTTCAAAGTCATCTTAATCTTCACTTTGATAATAACCCGCAATAGCCTGTTAGACAGCCTTCTCTTCCTCTCTCTTCCTTCATGTTCACTCAGAAGTGAATCTCGACTCTGGGCTTTTCCACATAGTCATGACTCGGTTACACTGGGCAGCAGCAGGACAGTGCTGGCCAGCAATGGCCTGGATCAAGCATCCGGCCGAGCAGGAGACATAGCAGCTCAGGAGGAGGGTGAGGCTCACAAGAAGCAGCTGGCGACACTGAGCAAGATAGTGAATTCCATGTAGAAATAAGTCAGGGAATAAAGGATGTAGCCGGCAAGATGCAAAGCCCAGACAGGTAGAAATATTTAGGGCAGTGTCAGTAAGAACTGGAAATGTCAAGGGGAATGCTGACCATCCAGAGTTAGTTTTTTGTTCCCCATTCATATTTCGTGAGTGATGTTAGCCTCAGCCAAGCACTGTGAAGTGGCACTCAGAAAGAAGAGGATTTTAAGGAATCACTGCCCCCAGCTGGGACAAGAAGCACGTGCCGAGAGAACTGAGGTGACATTCGTCATTCACCTGAGCTGACTCCAGAGAACCTCCTTAACCTATGCAACTAAGCATTCTTACATGTTCAAACTCATTTTTATGTCCAACAAATAAAAGTTCAGATGAGAAAAACCTAACAAGGAGCCTATACCATTTACAGTGGTTTTATAGTCGCCATTATCATTAACATGAACTATAAATCACCAACTTGACATCATCCATGCTCTTCGCATTTGGAACAAGAAAAGGAATCAAATGAAGGGCACAGAAACCACACTGTAAGCTTATATTGTGGAAAACAAAAACAACACCAGTTTTATTCTTAACCTTAAAGACATCTGGTTGGAAATGACACAGAGGTCTAAGCAACATCGATCTGTGCAACTTAAGTTTCTTTTTATATGTGAGGACTCTGGAAAAACAAAATATAAAAAGTGCTTAGTGCTATAACTTGAGTAAGGCCAAGAGATCTTTGATTGTGTTGGTGGAAAGAGTAGTAAGACTATAAGAATTCCTAATGAAATATAGTATATAATATACTTCCAAGTTCCAGAAATTAGAAAAAAGAAAGCCTGTAAAGAAAATGAGACTGCACTGCCTAAAACATATAGGGAAGTCTTTTTATCAAGCATTTTTATTTTCTCTTTTATACTTTAAATTTGAAGAATATTTTTAAATGTTATTTTTATGATAACATATTTAATGACCGACAGAAAAGTCAGTATATTTGATGAATTTTCCAGCTATTAATATTTCTCTGATATCATTTTCTCTCTATACTCCTGTCCAGCACTAGTCAGTAAGACATCAACACAAGAGGAAACTGAGAACTCAGATGATAAGAACCAAATATGTACCAAGGGCTCCAAAAAGCAAAATAAATATCCAGATAGACAAGCTCAGGCAGTAGAAGCTACCAAAAACGGTGTCAGCAATAAAGATATACGCATTCAGCAAAGGAATCCCAGTAGGACTCAGAAGTAACTGGGAGCCAGGCACGTAAAGAGAGTCCATTTTTAGGCAAGGAAAACCAGTAACAAGAATAATACTCGATACTGAATCCAAGGGACTGAGCTCTGAGCTAGGGAATCCTTATATGTTTCCTTGTAACACAGAGTCCTGTTGCAGATGAGCTGAGCCTACTGGTGAATGACCAGCCAGGTGTGAGCATGCACATAGAGTTCATTGAACAAGGGCACCCAGCCAAGGGAATGAAGGGGGATTGAAACCCAGCCCAGATTCCACCTGCCAAGCCATATGCTCTGTGTGGCTCTGGATCCACCTGGAGGAAGGGATACCTTTATCTGGTCCCCACAATCAGCCCTCTCGCCAAGTTGTGACCGGATGGAACTGCAGCCACTTAAAGAATCGCCTCTTTCTAATTCCCACAAAGGAGCCAGCTGGGCCGGCAGGGGGGCTGGTAAAGGAAACCAGACACTCATATCCACAATGGGAAGGTGGTGGTGAAGAGAGAAAGGAATGGAGATGGGATAAAAGGAAAAAGTCAGAGAGAAGAGTGAAGTCAAGACATTAAATGTGGAATTTAATAAAATAAGTTTACTTCATGATTTCTTCCAGTAACTACCTTGCATTCAAGGAGTCTCCTAAAACTAGTGTTCAGTTGAAAATGAAAATTTGAATATAATAACTACATTAGTTAAAATTAAGCTTAGCTATGAGTAACAGAAATCTACAAAATAGTAACTTTTTTTTTTCTTTTAAGACAGGGTCTTACTCTGTGGCCAGGCTGAAGTGCAGTGGTGCGATCATACTTCACTGCAGCCTCAAACTCCTGGGCTCAAGCAATACTCCCACCTCAGCCTCCCAAGTAACTGGGGCTCAGGCATGCACCACCATGCGTGGCTAGTTTCTTTTCTTTTCTTTTTTTTTTTTTTTTAGACAAGGTGTCTTGCTATGCTGCCCAGGCTGGTCTCAAATTCCTGGTCTCAAGTGTTCCTCCCACCTCAGCCTCCCAAATTGCTGAGATTATAGGCATGAGCCACCCTATTTTGCTGCAAAATAGCAACTTAAACAAAATAAAAATATATTCTTCTCTCAAGTAAAAGTTTGAATGTGGACATTCCAAGGCTGGCATAGTGACTCCTTTTCTGACACGCAGTGTGATTCTTGGCAGCCAGCTACAGAAGATGTCCTTGTCTTCAGGGTCCAAGAAGGAGATGCAGTCATCGTGTTCATATTTTAAGGAGGGGGATAAAAGGAGAGGTAAAGGGCTCATGCCACTGTCTCTTAAAGAAATTTGCCAGAAGTTGCTATACTATGTTTCAACTAACAGGGCATTGTCTAGGGCTTAGTCACACGGCCACACGTAGCTGCAAAAGAGTGTGGGAAATATTGTCTTATTTCAAGTGGCCTTAAGCACAGCTGAAAATTAGGGGTAGCAAGAGGGAGAAAATGGATATTTGGATAGGAGATTAATGGTCTTTAATAGAGAGACAAAAACTGATTTTTAAAAACAAAGCCAAAGGATAAGATCATTTAATTAACAAAAGATAAATATAAGTGGATATCAAATAGGAGGGTGAGTGTGTAATGTACTATTAACCAAAAGTGTAAAACAAAGCAGAGAAATGGCACTTTCTCCTATCAAATTAACTCTTGAAAAGAAAAAAACGCTAAATAATTTATAGAAAAGTGTCAGAGTTAATAATAACTATCTTGAAGCAGTGGGACTACAAATTTATTTTTGTCATAAGATCATATTTTATATTTAGAGTAATGACAATAATATTTTCTTTAAATATTATCCAGTTGTTTTGCTTTGTTTTCTTTTGTTTTTGTTTTTTTTAATCGATGTCTCCTTGTTCAGCTGTTGCTGCAGACAACTTCAGTCCTTGTCTCAGAGGCCTAAGCTGACAGTGTGGTAAATGGAATTAGACTTCAATGATCATCTTTTCTTCCTTCCTCTTTCTATAATCTCAGCAATAATCGGCAGAATCTATTTAGCTGTTCTCAAGAGGTTCCCAATTTCCTTATCTTATCCTTTTCTTTAACACTTGGGTGGCAGCCATCATTCTCTCGGGCATGGAATTTTACCTTTTTTAAACCTATATGTCTATCCATAAGCTAATTCTTTACACTATGTGTACTTATTTGTCCAGACTTTTGTCTTTCTGATATTCTTCTCTAATATAATTGTATGGGTGGATCTTTATAAGTGTTGTGGAGCAAAGCAGTAGACAATGGTAAGGGATAGGCATGCTTATGAGAAACAATCAATTCCGTGGACAGGATTGTGAATGCAATTGTTGGTTGAATCCACATCCAATATTGGATGACAATTTCAGTTTTTATCTTGAACTCTTCTTTCTCTTCTGGGATACAGATTCATGCATCCAACATTTTCATTTGATGGAAATTAAGTATCTCAAAATGTATCCAATTCAGAAGACAATGCTTAATTCCCCTCACTCTGCATATACTTGCTAATTCCCAGGTTTCCCCATCTGGACCCCCACCCTACAGTTAATGAAATCACAAGCCACACAATCACTCAGGTAAAAACCCTAAATCATCATCATATATATATATACATTTCTGCCTTTGCTAGCTCCGTCCTATCCTCAGTAAATTGTATTTGACCCACTTTCAAATTATATCCCAAATCCAATCTCTTCACATATGTCCTGTGGTACCTTTGGTCCAAGCCACTATCATTTCTTTTTCAGTTACCACACTAGCAGTCTGTGTTAGTCAGCTTAGGCTGACTGCTTAAACAATCAATACTCGAACTTCCAGCTTAACACAGTAAAGGATTATTTCTAACAGGGAGGCTCTGCTCCATACAGTCATTCAGGGACCGTGTTCCTTCCAGCAGTGACACCACCACCACCTAAGTCCTCGAAGTGCAGCACAATCACATGAAGAGTTGCAATGTTCAGGTCCTAAAGTGGCCTCCCTCATTTTCACCCACAGTCCATTGGCCAGAAGTCAATCACATGACCCTACCTAATTGCAAGGCAGACTCAACAACATAGCCTTTCTGTCTGGCCAGGAGGAAAATAAAACATGTTTTGGTGAACACCCAGCATTGTTTTTGTCAGACATATATCCTGCTTTGAAAACAGAATGTCTCTTGGAAAAATTAAAAATCACAGCCTAACACTGCCCTGTTTAAAGCCTTTTAATAGTTGTCCTCTGTGGTTACACAAAAAGCAAACTTCTTATCCTGATTATAAAATCCTACATGGGGCCGGGCGCGGTGGCTCACGCTTGTAATCCCAGCACTTTGGGAGGCCGAGGCGGGCGGATCACGAGGTCAGGAGATCGAGACCACAGTGAAACCCCGTCTCTACTAAAAATACAAAAAATTAGCCGGGCGTGGTGGCGGGCGCCTGTAGTCCCAGCTACTCGGAGAGGCTGAGGCAGGAGAATGGCGTGAACCTGGGAGGCGGAGCTTGCAGTGAGCCGAGACTGCGCCACTGCACTCCAGCCTGGGCGACAGAGCGAGACTCCGTCTCAAAAAAAAAAAAAAAAAAAAAAATCCTACATGATCTCTGACCCTGACACTTCCTTTTGTTTATAATTTTCTCCCCTCTCTAAGCACACTCATGGCCTGGGGCTTTGGTAAAAACCAGTCTCTCTGCTAGAACTCTCTTCTTTCATATCTTTAGATATTTAACTCCTTCTTATCATTCTGATTTCCTAATTGTCAACTCCTCAAAGAGGCTGTCCATAATCAACTGATTGAAAGTACTGATTGAAAGTGAAATGGCTCACTCTCTAATTACTATATTTTGTTTATAGCATTTATAATTATGAAATTATCTTATACATTGTTTTATTTTTATTTATTATTTTCTGAAGCCCTTCACTCTGTTAAGAGCAGGGATCTGGTTTGTTTTGTTTTCCATCAAATTCATCATTAGAACAGTGACTGTATATGACAGGCTTAAAATATCAATTCAATTTGTTGAATGATTGAATACCTATCTTAGTTGAATGTGAGTTTGGGTTCAATTGCTCTAAAAGGAACCCAAAATAATGGTGCTTATGATCAAAGCTTACTTCTCTCTCAAGTAAATAATTTGGGTATAAGAAGCCCAAATTTAAGCAGTCCAGGGCTGTTATACTGTCTTCACAGAGCCAAACCCCCAGATCCCTTCAACTTCATTGCTTGGCTATCACTAGGGGTTTGGTCTAATCTAACTAGTTCACTATGGCTCACACCTCATCTGTATTCCAGCCAGCAGGTGGGAGAAAATAGGACCCAACCTTCTTTATCCAGGACTCAGAAGTTGAACACATCATTTTCTCTTACATCTCATTGCCCAGAACTTAGTCATATGATTACATCTAGCAGTAAGAGTACATGAAAATTTCAAAGTTAATCTATGTAACCATTTTAACATTGTACCAGGATAAAAACTGGAGTTCTGTTATTGTAGAAGAAGGAAAGATATACTGGGAGAAAACGAACAGTCTCTTCCACAGTATTTGAAGTGATTTTTTTTCCGCTTAGAATTTTATAAGGGAAAAAGTCCATTGAAAAGAATTGAATCCACAGTACTGAATGACCACTATAGCATTTGGAACAGTTAAATATGTCTATAGCTAGCCAACTACAAATATTGTGCAAATATTCTAACATTACCAATCCCTTTCTTTTAATTATCCATAATATCTTAGCAAAAATGGCAAAGGGCAATTTCTGACTTATTGCTTATTCAACTTTTTTGGTACTTGGTTGTCCTGGTTCTTGTCTCTTACTCCAAGATCCCACACCATTGTATTTCCCCAGGTTGATCTGGATTTTTTTTTCTAGTTTAGAGTTAATAGACTAATTGCAAAGAACTCAATTTCAGGTTGGATCTTTAAAAGGCAAAAGCATTCTGTCTTTACTACATTAACTTTACCAATAGCATTTCTTTGATTTAGCTGTTCTTGTTCTCCTTAGAAATACACTAATATGCACAAAATGAAAATTCAAAAAGGGTGGTTTTCTGGTGCAAACATGAAATTTTTTAGGACCAAATGTCTTTGAATGCCCTCTGCAGCTGCTATTGGAGGGTTAAAAAAATTCCTAGGATTGTGTGTGGAAAAGATAACATCTGTGTTGAGTCTAAGATAGAAAACATGTACTTAGAAGCTCTTTCCTCTACTGATTTTTCCCCTCTCCTCTTGGTAAATCACCTTCCTAGACCCATCCATCCCCCAACCACCTCTAGGCTCTACTGCTTCAGCAACTTAAGTTTGATGTTATGCCTGGAGATGAAATTCCAGTTTTAATTTTTCTATTTCAACTGCAGTTTTAATTTTTCTATTTCTTGTATTTCTTGTACACTTTCTCATGGTCACCACTATATTATTCATCATCTTACCACTTGGATTTTTTTTTCTGTGAGGGTCTTTACCACTATGGAAATGAATTGCAGGTATGTCTTGTCTTCAAGAAAGTATGATGAAATCCCCAGAAATATTTCAAACTTCCAATAACTCCACATAAGAGACATTTATACTGTACGTTCATTTGGCAATTGTGAGATTTAAAAACTTTTTTCTCCAGCGAAGGTCTCAATGTATTTGAGTTTGAGGAAATTTATAAAAGTATATGCATAGTAGAATTAAGTGTTTTCTTCAAGATGATTGATGAACTAAAAGGGTTATGGGATACTTAAAGAAGGGATAGTAAAGAAAATATTTCAAGACCAGCGTGAGGTAGTTTATAGTGTCCTTGTGCTTTTGAGTATCTACCTACTTAGTAATACACGATTTGTATATGTGAGAGCCATTGTCCATTTCGCTGATTATGCATGTTCATCAATCTGACTTTTGTTATTTAGACTGTGTAGGGTGACTGACGATGCTTTCAATTCTAAACCAGTTTAAAACATGACCTTGAGCAATTTATTTACCTTCTTTGTGGCATGGGAATTTTGTTTTCTGTTTGTTTGTTTGTTTTTATTATTATACTTTAAGTTTTAGGGTACATGTGCACAATGTGCAGGTTTGTTACATATGTATACATGTGCCATGTTGGTGTGCTGCACCCATTAACTCGTCATTTAGCATTAGGTATATCTCCTAATGCTGTCCCTCCCCCCTCCCCCCACCCCACAACAGTCCCTGGAGTGTGATGTTCCCCTTCCTGTGTCCATGTGTTCTCATTGTTCAATTCCCACCTATGAGTGAGAACATATGGTGTCTGGTTTTTTGTCCTTGCGATAGTTTACTGAGAATGATGATTTCCAGTTTCATCCATGTCCCTACAAAGGACACGAACTCATCATTTTTTATGGCTGCATAGTATTCCATGGTGTATATGTGCCACATTTTCTTAATCCAGTCTATCGTTGTTGGACATTTGGGTTGGTTCCAAGTCTTTGCTATTGTGAATAGTGCCGCAATAAACATACGTGTGCATGTGTCTTTATAGCAGCATGATTTATAATCCTTTGGGTATATACCCAGTAATGGGATGGCTGGGTCAAATGGTATTTCTAGTTCTAGATCCCTAAGGAATTGCCACACTGACTTCCACAATGGTTGAACTAGTTTACAGTCCCACCAACAGTGTAAAAGTGTTCCTATTTCTCCACATCCTCTCCAGCACCTGTTGTTTCCTGACTTTTTAATGATGGCCATTCTAACTGGTGTGAGATGGTATCTCATTGTGGTTTTGATTTGCATTTCTCTGATGGCCAGTGATGATGAGTATTTTTGCATGTGTTTTGTGGCTGCATAAATGTCTTCTTTTGAGAAGTGTCTGTTCATGTCCTTCGCCCCACTTTTTGATGGGGTTGTTTGTTTTTTTCTTCTAAATTTGTTTGAGTTCATTGTAAATTCTGGATATTAGCCCTTTGTCAGATGAGTAGGTTGTGAAAATTTTCTCCCATTTTGTAGGTTGCCTGTTCACTCTGATGGTAGTTTCTTTTGCTGTGCAGAAGCTCTTTAGTTTAATTAGATCCCATCTGTCAATTTTGGCTTTTGTTGCCATTGCTTTTGGTGTTTTAGACATGAAGTCCTTGCCCATGCCTATGTCCTGAATGGTAATGCCTAGGTTTTCTTCTAGGGTTTTTATGGTTTTAGGTCTAACATGTAAGTCTTTAATCCATCTTGAATTAATTTTTGTATAAGGTGTAAGGAAGGGATCCAGTTTCAGCTTTCTACATATGGCTAGCCAGTTTTCCCAGCACCATTTATTAAATAGGGAATCCTGTCCCCATTGTTTGTTTTTGTCAGGTTTGTCAAAGATCAGATAGTTGTAGATATGTGGCATTATTTCTGAGGGCTCTGTTCTGTTCCATTGATCAATGTCTCTGTTTTGGTACCAGTACCATGCTGTTTTGGTTACTGTAGCCTTGTAGTATAGTTTGAAGTCAGGTAGCCTGATGCCTCCAGCTTTGTTCTTTTGGCTTAGGATTGACTTGGCGATGCGGGCTCTTTTTTGGTTCCATATGAGCTTTAAAGTAGCTTTTTCCAATTCTGTAAAGAAAGTCATTGGCAGCTTGATGGGAATGGCATTGAATCTATAAATTACCTTGGGCAGTATGGCCATTTTCATGATATTGATTCTTCCAACCCATGAACATGGAATGTTCTTCCATTTGTTTGTATCCTCTTTTATTTCATTGAGCAGTGGTTTATAGTTCTCCTTGAAGAGGTCCTTCACATCTCTTGTAAGTTGGATTCCTAGGTATTTTATTCTCTTTGAAGCAATTGTGAATGGGAGTTCACTCATGATTTGGCTCTCTGTTTGTCTGTTATTGGTGTATAAGAATGCTTGTGATTTTTGTACATCGATTTTGTATCCTGAGACTTTGCTGAAGTTGCTTATCAGCTTAAGGAAATTTTGGGCTGAGACAATGGGGTTTTCTAGATATACAATCATGTCATCTGCAAACAGGGACAATTTGACTTCCTCTTTTCCTAATTGAATACCCTTTATTTCCTTCTCCTGCCTAATTGCCCTGGCCAGAACTTCCAACACTAAGTTGAACAGGAGTGGTGACAGAGGGCATCCCTGTCTTGTGCCCGTTTTCAAAGGGAGGCATGGGAATTTTAATTCTTTTACTCTGATTCTTTTAAAACATAGTAGTCAGTTTGCCCAAAAGTAGCATTATTGAAAAAAATATATAAATTAAATTTTGAAAAATATAATTTTGTTTTAGATACAAAAATATAATCATATTTTGCTTTGCCCAAAAGTAGTATTATTGGAAAAAAGATGCAAATTAAATTTTGAAAAATATAATCACGTTTTACGTACAAAGTTGTCCACTATATGTTACTTTATATTATAGTTGTTGTTTAGAGAATGAATCTCTATAAGACAAATAAGCAACTCGATTTTATTTAAATGAAGATCTTTATTAAACCAGGGAATTTCTTTAAAAGATTAACTGAGGAGTACCACTCCAGGAAGATGTAAATACAAAGTTGTTTTATTTTTCTCTGATTATTGTCTCCAACTCAAGCTTTAACGTTTTGGACAGAGTCTATAACTTTAGGTAAAAAACATTTTAGTTATTACAATTTAGCCTGTTTCACAATAAATCTTCAATTTTGTGGTCCGTTAGCCATTATCAACTAGCCTTGTAGGAGGAGGCATGGTATATTCCTCCAGTTCTAACACCTCAGAGTGTGTGTGTGTGTGTGTGTGTGTGTGTGTGTGTGTGTGTGTGTGTGTGAACTGGGGGTGGGTAAGAAAGTTTGGTTCAAGGCTGCCTGCTCTGCCCCCTCTTCTAGGTCTAGCTCTTTCATAACTGGGAATGGAGATAAGATAAGAGGGGCAGATCTTCCTAATGCACTGATTATTTGCAGGTGGTGGGGAGAGAGCCTTTTCTTGCTCTAGCTTAAAATGGTCCATCCTGCTGCTGGAAGCCTCAATAGTTGTGGTAGTCTTCGCCTGGATGATGGGGGTGGTTTGCTGAGGATTCCCTCAAAGAGGGTCAGCAGTGCCAATGCTTGGATTCTGGGATAGGCTATAACCTCATTTGGCCAGTTTCCACCTAGGCAATTTGTGTCCTGCCTCTTCCATTAACATTTCTGCTCCTTCAGTGAAACTAGAGGGACTGCTAAAGTCCTTTCCCATCTACTGAGAGAGCCACAGGGACCCAGAGGAGAATATCAGCATCCTCTTATCCTGAGCCACACTACACAGTCCCTTCTCACTCGGCTGTTGTCAGGTCCTCCAGCAGCCTTCAGCACTTTGTGGGTTTGGCAGAGCAGAAGCAGCCACCGGTCTTTGTTCACACTCACAGCTTCAGGGCATGTACACACATCATACTCTCTCAAGAAACCTCTCACCATGCACTGGATGATAACACTGAAACAGGATTCAGATTCTGCAGCTCGGAAATCTTTCAGCAGTGCGTACAAAGGATTCTTACAGTATCACCACCCAGTCCACCCTCACTCCCCTGAAATTCCTCACTTTCTCTCTTGCACTGAGACAGTCAATGGTATCTTTCAGCCTTTGTTACTGATTTTGTGAAGTTAGGGGTGTTCTCAGGTACTTTGTGCTTCTTTGTCCCAGTACGGGGCAATGCTGAGGCAATGCAAAAAGTCCTAGTCTATGTTTCTAATAAAGATGGTAATTATAAATGTCAAGCACTGTAATTTATTATCAAATGTATTACAAATAACATGAAGAAACTAACTTCTAGGTGTGCCTTTTAGTTTTCACTCTTTTTCAGCTTCAGTTTTCTTATATGCAAAAAAAAAAAAAAATCTGTCATCTATTTTCTATGAGTCTTTTCTACCAACTGAGAGCCTTTTGGAACTTTCCACCATTCTCTTCAGAGCTGATGTAACCACCATTAATCTGTGAAAGATGCTTAGGACTTTCAATGCCAACCAATAATTTTCCTCTCTACCCAGGAATTGTCAGCATCTTGAAGTGATCTCCATAAAGAATTTTCTTATACTTTGTCATAAACTTGAATTCTGACTATGCCTCAATAATGGTTAATATTACAATATAAACCTAATACATAAATCAACATACCTAGCAATGTAAAGATATGCTGACAAAATAAATATGTCATTTTATTAAATAAATAAGTGCTTTAAGATTTAACATCAGCTTTTACAATCCATATTGACAAGCATTTTGGAGAGCCTGAGGCAACCTTTTTTATGGCTTTACTTTTTAAAGCAGAGAAGTAGTAAAAAGCCTGTGACATTTAATTAGGTTTCTTTTCCATGGAATTACCACTGTAGACCTTTCAACATGGATGGTTAATCACTACCTCAGGCAGACATATTTTATTGCCCCAAATTTGAAATGAATTCTAATAAAGGTTCAGGAAGTAGCTTTGGAGAAATTTGAAAAAGTTGATGAAAGAGGAGAAAAGAAAGAACATTATGATAAATAATATATCACTTTCATGCTCCCTTTTGACTGATTTGCACAGTACTCACTCTTTTATTTCTTCTTTGTTTATTGATTTACTTGACTGTACTAATCAGGGTTCTCCAGAAGAAAAGAACCAATAGGAGATGGTACAAATATAGGTAGACACATAGCTAGCTAGCTAGCTAGATTCTATTATATATAAAAATATTTTTATATATTTCGATTATAATAATATTATATTAAAACTAATTAGAGAAAGATTAACTAAAAAGAACTTCTCACATGATCCCGGAGACTGAGGGTCCCATAATATGTCTTCTGGAAGATGAATACCTAGGAGAGACAATGGTGTAAGTTCAAGTCCAAGTATAGGAGAAAATTGATGTCCCAGCTCAAAAACTTTCAGTCAGAGGGAGCAAATTCTCCCTTCCCTTGCCTTTTGTTCTACTCTTACCTACACTGGGTTGGATAAGGCCCATCCACATTGAGGAGAGCAATTGGCTTTACTCAGTGCACTAATTCAAATGCGAATCTCATCCAGAATCACCCGCACAGACATGCCCAGAATAACATTTAACCAAACGCCTGCACATCCTGCAGCCTAGTCAAGTTGACACATGAAGTTGTCACAATGACAGTAAGAAAACACTTAAATGGCTGCTAAAACAAACACAAAACATACTGGTAAAGAAAACAAAAGATTCTATCATCCATACAGATATTTTTTGTACATAATACCAAACATAAGGATATTTGAATGTATTTTGTAAATTAACTAAATTTTCCCACTGTTATTCATATTTTTGGTATGGCGTAGCCATATCATTGAACAATAACAAGCATGAGAGAAAAAGAATCACTATTGTGTTAACATTTGTGCATCACATATATTCAGAAATAGAGTCTGGCAGTCTGGATACAGAGTGTGTCAATGTCTACCTCAGAGATAACCTGCATCAGAATTGCCTAGATTCTTGTTAAAAGAGCAAGTTTCTGAACTCTAATTCAATCTACAGAAACATGTCTAGAGAAGGGGCATTAGAATCTACATGTTAACAACCTCTGCAGCATCAGCCTCCTCCAGCATTCTTCAGTTTCAGCATCTCTGCTCATAGACTTTTTCTTTGAAATAACTGGAGCCTTGAAATGAGAAGTGGTTAGAAAATAATTTGGGTTCTCTTTGTCTTTGTGCACTGGCCCCACTGCTTACAGTGACAGTCCTTTTGAAAGGGGTTTCAACTTCTACTTTTATCTACACCAATCTAACCCATAATATATAATATTTTCCCCATTGTGAATCAATGACTTTATCTTATCAAGCACTAGTTTGCCCTGAAAGTGCAAAACCTTTACTCAAAATTCAATCATTTTCTTTCTCTGATTTTTTACCAGAGTGAAAAAATAGATTATGACATAAAAGAGAAACACATTGCTTCAGTTTCTGGAAATGACTATTGGGATTGCAAGTCACCCAAATCAAAAGAAGCTAAATAGTGTGAGATACTTATCCTCATTAGAGAAAATAAATATGATCTTTTCTTGTTGTGCAAAGTAATATTTCGTGAACCTCATTTTATAGTGCTCCCCACTGGGACACTGTCATTATAAACAGAATATTATGTAATCCTCATAAAAACCCTATGAGATTAGTACTACTACTGAATTCCCATTTTACAGATGAGGAAAACTGAAGCATAGAAAGCTAAGTGCCTGGCACAAAGTGACACAACCAATAAGAGGTAGGGCCAGGACTGGACCCAGGATCCAAACAGAATGACAGAAACTCAAGTTTTTAACAAATACAAACTGTAAAATTGGGGATAAATTAGCTTTTAGCAGTGCTGGTCACTCAGAACTAGAGTGTCTAAGAAGACTTTTAAGACAGATTCTCACTCTCGTCTTGAGCAATCACATGGGGAAGCAAGGCGAAAGATAGAAAAGCTAGACGAAAAAGAACATTTTAAAGATTATTCAGAGGAAGAGGAGGGAGAAACAGGAGTTGCTCAGCATTTCCACTGAAATTCAAGTCACCAAAATTTCCCACTTTGCACGCTGTGCTGCTCTTGGAACAAAGCCTTGCAGATAATATTTTTTAATGTATAGTTCAATGAATTATATTATTTGACAAGATGAAGGGTTTATTTTACCTCAAATTGTCTCCCTACTATTGTTACAGTTCATCAATTATTGATCCCAATAATAATGTCACTAATTCTTATTCATTTGAATTATTAAATGTCTGAAAAAGAAAACTTTCAGAGAAGGTATGAAGGAAGGTAATAGTGAGACTGAGGAAATGGAAATACAGTTGGTAACGATGAAAAGCATGTAGAGAGGAGAGCATTAAAAAGCAAGTGTAACTATTTTGGCATTTAGTGTTGAGGGACGCAATGGTCAAGGATACCGAAAGTCTTGTAATGCATTGTCGAAGGCCGGTTTTACAGAATTCTCCTACTCAAAATGTCATAACCTGTCCAGCTGAGAACTTCTGGCCCAGAATTACAGGACAAGACATTGTAGGTTTTTCTAATTTCAGAAACTTATCCTCCACTGAGATGGGGTTTGGTGGGGGATGGGATGGGGGTGGGAATTGCTTCCTTTTCTGGATCAAGAAGGTGTCTATTGTCCAGTTGCGTGAAGGATATGTTTTTTCCTTTGGGTTTCCAGATCTGCTGCCTTTTGTCCCTTGAGCAAAACCCTGCTACCATCATCACAGGTGCTGCAGGGCAGTGGCTAATAACTCTAATCAAATGGTCAATTCTCTATTTTCTTCTTTATCAGCCCCAGAGCAACATTTGACACCATTGATCATGCCCTCCACTTGAAACACTTGTGTCACTTGACTTCTTGTTGCCATATTCTTCCGATTATTTTTCTACTTCCCTGGATGCTGCTTCTCAATCTATTTCATTGAATCCTCCTCCACTATCCACCTTCTAAATATTGAATTGCTCCAAGGTTTAGTCCAAGGGTCTCTTTGACATTTCTCAGCATTTATTCCCTGGATCTCATCCAGTCTCCTGGCTATCTATACATGAATGATTCCTAGAATTCATCTCTAGCCCAGTCTTCTCCCTTGGACTCTGGACCCACATGTTTAAATGGCTACTTGACATCAGAATTTAGATGTCTACTCTACTGGGCATCTCAACTTTAACATGTGCAAGATAAAATTATTGGTTCCTGCCGTCCTCAGAGCCCTTTCCATGACTATTCCTCATTAAGTCTTTACCAACTCAGTCAATGTCATCACTGCCCATGGGGTTGCCAAGGCTGAAAACCTGGACATCATCCTTCACTCCTTTCCTCCAACTTCATTGCACTGTGTTACACAAGGTCCTATATGGAAAAAGAATCCACAGTAGGTGACTCAAAAGAAGACTTGTGATGTAAAGAAATAGTAATAAAGGAGTTGGAAAAAGCTGCATAGAGATTAGAAACAAACAGGAAATTGCTAAAACTTTAGTGCTTGAGGGAGAAAGTGAGACAGTGTCAGCAGAGCCCAAGAGGTGCCCTTGGGTGGGGAGTGGTAGATTTACATAGTGGCTTACATACGGAAGACAGGTGGCTTATCTAGAGGAGATGCAGCCATTTTAGGATGCACTGCCTGAAAAAGAAGGGAAAAGAAATACTCTGGATTTTTTTTTATCCCCTTGCTCTCCAGTCTCCTGCTAGTGCTTCCCTTTGACCAAAGCTAGCTGAAGACCAGAGTGCAAGGAACCTTTGGGAATATATTTTCCAGGAGAAAAACAGAATGGATCCAAGAACAGTAAGCAAGTGACCACCACAAGCACTAATCATTCTTTGGCTTTATTTTTACATACAGCTACTTGCTGTTGCTGTTGATGATGTTGAATATTTGTCTTCTCTATTAGGTCATGAGCTTCACTAAGAAGATGCGCTTTGCCAGTTTTGTTCTCTCCTATATGTCTGGTGCCTAAAACAGTGGCCAACGCACTGCACTGTGAATAAATATTTATACATGAGGAGAAGGAGGAGAAGGGGTAGATTTTAACTAAAAATGTTTAGAACATATTCTTCTATCCAAAGTCTCAACGAGGGTGTTATTGCTTTTCAAAACCCCTTAACATCTTCAATCATATGCTTATCTCTTACCAAGAGAAGAGACTACACATCTCTTGGAACGATGGATATTTAGGGAGTGGATACTAAGATTCAGGAGGGAGGGCTGTGAATGATGCCATACCAGAGAGTAAAAAAAAATGTAGACTCACAAGGAGTCAGTAGCTTACAAGGGCTATCTTGATTTAAAGAACCAAAAGAGTTTCTAGCAGAGCTAAAAGAATGTATTTTTCTAACACATTCTCTTTATTATTTATATGGAAATGTGTAGCTTAGACTGGAAAACTGTTTCTAAAGGGTTTTATCAAGGTGATTCCGTTATTAGGGGAAGACAGGAAAAAAATAAACACACAATGAGAAATAAGGCTCTGATTTTATGAACAGAAATATACAAAGTAATATGCCCTCCCTCTGTGCTGTGGTTGTTCAAGTTACAGAGGGCTAACAGACACAGGTTTGAACTAATGGATTCTCCATCTTGTGGAGGTGTTTTGAGTAGCTCCATATGGCAATGGACATCTTGAATAGATGAGGCAAGAGGTAAACAGTGTCTCTTCTGCTGATCCATCATATCATAAAGTGAATAAATGATAAAAACAAAACACCAAAATATTAACTAATTAAGGAAGATGACATTGTATCAATGTCTACAATGGACAAAGCCCTAGAGGGGACAGAAGTGCTTTACACATCCAGTGAAAAGCAATGGCAATAGTGCCAAGATCTTAATTATCTCCTACTAAACTCACTGCTTTTGGTCAGATTTTATAAATATTAATCAGTTATTAATGACCTCCTAAAAGCAGCTAAAACAAACATATTTATATAAATTTAATAGCAAGTTATTACGAAGTTTTCCCAAAAACATTGGAGAGATAAACTTTAGACCGAACTTGACATTTCTCATGCCAAACCATGGCTAGGGCTATGATGTATAATATTATAATGTCATTAATTAGAAGAGAAGGACAGAAGGGAGTGAGGAAGAAAGGAAAAAAGGAAGGATGGACTTTGCCAAGAAAATCTAAAAGAAGTCAAAAGATAGAAAAAAAAAGTCCAGGCATGGTGGCTCATACCTGTAATCCCAACACTTTGGAGGCCAAGGCAGAAGGATCACTCGAAGCCAGAAGTCTGAGGCCAGCCTAGGCAATATAGTGATACCCTGTCTCTACAAAAATAAAAATAAAAACAATTATCTAGGGTGTGATAGTCCTAGTTACTCAAGAGGCCAAGATAGAAGGATCACTTGAGCCCAGGAGGTCAAGGTTACAGTGAGCTATGATCACGCCACTGCACTCCAGCCTGGGCAACAGAGCAAGACCCTGTCTCACAGAAAGAAAAAAAAGAAAGACTGAAAGAAAGAAAACAAAAACAAAATTGGGAAGAGATAGAAGAATGAAATGGATTGCAGAAGGAAATCAGATCAACGAAGAAAGAAATGAATGAGATTGAGATGTCTGAGTTCTATCTGCAGTTGTTTGATGGTGTGGGATTTAGAGTGGGAGAAGAAAATGGCTAGGGTTGTTCCTCTTTCACTGAAGTCTTTAAACACAGTGATTGTTGATGTGGCAGAATGAGCTTGTCACTGACAATCCAGTTGTTTCTAATCCAAAGGATGCCAGGAATGAATCCCATGCCTCTGTTTTTATTTGTTTGTTGTTTTCTGAGGTGATCATGGAATAGCCTTTCCTAAAGAAAAGATGTTACAAATATTTGGGATCAGAAAATCAGGTGCTATTCAGTTTCCTTTGTTCTACTTAGCTTCCAGGACTTAGTTTCAAACTGAAAACATGTTTTGAGGGAAAGATAAAGAGGTAGCTGAAAAATAAATAAAAACTTGATTAACACAGAAGAATTGCTCCTTGAAATGAAAAAGAGTGTATATTTCCACGTCCCAACCAAGTTATAAGTGCCTGACTAAAATGAGTCTGTATGTCTCCACGTGGCCTGTGTATGTGCATCCAAGCCTGTGCAATACATGCCCGTGCGTGTCTGTGCAATTCACTTGACCTCACCCTGACTTTTTAGCTACTCCTGTAGCCTCACTGCCAAGATCTCAGTAGTCCTTCTACTCGAAGAAATCCTCAAAACAAAGAAAGCTGTTATTTTCTGGTGTTAGATCAGAGACGTTAATACTAGGTAAGATCTTACAAACCATTTAATATAAAATTCTAGATATGAAAATTGAAGGTCAAAAAAGTTAAGTAACTGCTTCTTTCCCATTTGGCCAGAAGGAAGTAGATAATTTTTTCATAGAGGAGATATTGAGCCAGATCCTCCCATTACAATAGCTATGTTTCCCATGTGGAGAGATGGCCTACTCCTTATATTCTGAGGAATAGTGTGTATTTTTGGTTCTGACATGATAAATGCAATGCCTGCCAGTGCTACAAGGCAGCAGACACCAGAACCTAGTAGGGTTAAGGTTTATGGAGTCCAGTTACTCATCTATATTGCCAGTGTTAACCTCTTGGCCCACTGAGTTCATTGTTAGTGCTTGTTTATTCATCTGTAAAAAAGGGGGGAGATAGTATCACTGGCTCACTTCAAGGAAATAATAAAGAATGAAAATGGCATAGTAATTGAGTTTGAACTATAAGCTAATGAATCATCATTAGACAATTGAGGGTAACAAAAATATTTGTCATATGGCTTATACTAATTATTTTCTTAGTTTTAAAACCCTGACATCCAAATCAAAGAAAGTACTGCATCTTAACACTGGAAAATATTAAAATCTTTAAATTTTTATTCAATATTAATAAGGTTTTGAGCATATAACTTTTGTCTCTAATTTAAATATATTAAGAAAATCTGCGTTGCATGCTTAGTGGTTTATGGTAATATCATGTGGGCAAAACCTTTCAATTTCCCCATTTTAGGTTAGCATTTTGTACTTATATACTAATCTACATCATATCATATGAAGAAAAGATTTAACATTTCTCAGAGATTGGAGAACTGGCATGACTTTGCAGAATCTATAGTCTCTAGGTGTTTGATGTGTATTCTCTCTGGTATTTAAACTACCTCAAACTACAATAATAATTTTTATCTCAGGATTACAGTTCACTTCTAGATTTCTTTTGACCATCCTGACTAAAGTAGCACTAAGCCTGGTTTTAATTTTAGTAAATATATATTATTGCCCACTGTATACCTGGCAACTTGCTAAGTAGTTAGATGTTTCATTTATGCAGTATTCCTGAGAGAGAGGCTTTTTAAATGAGCAAACCATTGTGTCTTTTCTATTTGCATCATTATTCCATATTGTAATCTCTTCAAATGAATCATTAGCCACCTACAGTTTTACATGTACTCTCAAGGAAGAATTTTATTAAAATGAATATTTCATAATAGTAGGAAAGATATGGGTCCTAGGCAGCTGAACTTATAGTCATGGCATAATTAGATACAACCAAAAGATTTGGTGAGTGACATTTGTCATTTCTGCTAAAAACCATGACATTCCTTAAGAAAACATTGGTAGAAACCATGATGAGGTCTCAATAAGATGCGTTACTGAGAGGTGGTGACTTCCAGCCCAGAATAGATTGACAAAGAGTGGCATGAGGGAAACTGACTTAGCTCTCAGACTCCTTTGGGCATTATGTTCAAAACGACCCCCACAATGGGGTAATATCATATTTATATCAGCTGATCCATTCACTAGAGTCCATTCATTGCAGAAGCCATGTGGAGCAGAATCAGCTCCCTCTCCTGGAGGCATTAGTCAATGCACATGACGCTTGAGTTGGAATCATGACTTTGAGTTCTAGGCAGGGAAAAGGAGACAAAATCCCAATTCATGGGCAAGAGCTGGAGGGTGAGGGGCAGACTGAGAATTGATTGATGGCCATTAGAAAGTTCAGTGCTCACCCCAATAATAATAGTAACTGGACATTTGGAGCACCATGTTATAAGACCATGTTATAAGATCCTAGTTTTCTTTCAGCTGAGTCCCTCTTTAGACTCATCATGGAGGTTCTGGTCTGCCTTTTGGGGCTATGGTTCCAATGACAACTCAGTTTTCACAGCCTTTGCAGTGCTTTTTGGGTCTGCTTTGTGTGGGGGCTACTCAGAGGCCAATCCATAGCTTGGGCAGTATTCTATACTGTAACTCTTCTCAAATCTTTTACAGTGTTAATTCTAATCAATTTCATGTAAGGGTTACTAAGCATCTGCCCATATAAAGGTTTAAAGAAACCCTTTCTCCAGCTTCCTCCTCTCCAAAATCCTCCCCCCCCAACTAATTGGTAGAGGGAGAAACACAGCTTGAGGTGGAAGTAGGGGAATCCAGGTTTCCCCTACAGTCTGCTGACATCATCCTGGCTACAGGGGATTCTGAAAGCTGCGTGCTACCTTGCCACAGGTGGAATTGGAAGTCCAGGCTCCCTGCTCAACCTTTGCCAGCAGCACAGGGGAATAGAGGTAGGCATGGTTTTTTTCATGATGTTTGGCTGGAATGGGGTGACTATCTTCAAAAATATTGGTATCCTGCTGGACCAGCTATTTTCTGGTCCTTTGGTGATAGAGAGCAGACTTTTAATGGACTTTTTGGCTGTGCCTTTTGGCATTTCCAAGTCATGGGCTTCTCCAGCACCAAGCCTAGGGTGTATGGAAGGCAAAAAGAAAACATAGGGCATTCATCCCATGCTATTAAAACCCCTAGCTCCTTAGTTAGTCTATCTACTCTCTTCATTCCTCCTTTCACAGTTTTCTTCTTCTTGTCTCTTGTATTATGGCCAGGGTTTTATAATTATATTTAGTGGGAGATAGACAATGAAATGAGTCTTTTCCATCTTGCACAAAATCAGAAGTCTCACATTATTTATTATAATCATTAACAAAGCCCATTCTACACAGTGGTTGTGCTTCTGGGACCCTGGACTAATGTAAAATAATACCAAGACCATTTGGCTGCAGAATCTCAGGAAATTTTACTAGCCTCATGAGGAGGCAAACAGTCTTCTACTGAGAAAAGTTTTCTCTGTTCTAAGGTACAGTCATTTCCAAAATCCCTTCCCACCAATTCCACTTGGCGACTAGAGACATGTAGCTCCATCCAAGATTTGAAAACCTGTTCATTTCAGATGGTGTTCTATGTGGAAAAAACAAAATGCAGGCATTATGCTGATATATACCATTTAAAATGGTCCTACTTTGGAAAACAAAGATGGGAGGAAGCATGTCAGAGTTGACATTTCCTGTCTCTTTCCTAAACTGACTTATGATTAAGTTTCTGCATGAGTAATAATTATATCTCAATAAATAGTAATACAGTAAATTCAAAATAACTCTGTAAGTGGGATCCCAAAAAGTGAAGGTCTCACTACTGTAAAGTTAGTGAAATGATGAGAGTGAGCCTTCTGTGGGAAACTGCCAATCCCCTTATATCCAAAATGTGCAAAATACAGAAATGTCACCGAAGATTTCACCATAACTACCACTTATCTAACACTGATATTCTGTCAAGACATGCACTAAGGATTTTATCCTGGGTAGAAGATTTTGCTATTCGCTTTCTATAAATGAAGAAATTGGGTTTTAGGGAAGCAAGAAATCTGCCCACATCATGTAGTCTGAATATGGAGGTGCAAAAAGAGAAAATGAGAAGATCTAGCTTCCAAACACTTGGCTTTAATCAGTACTCTATCCTGCCCCACCTCTCAAAAGAACCAGAGTATATGGCTCATGGCCTAATACCAGACTTCATCTCTTGAATGCGAGTAAAGTTTGCAATATGGCTTATGCTGAGTGAGACTGATCCGACAAGTGGAAGTGATTCCAGCTTGGAGGGCAAGGAAAAGACTGAGGCTTGGCAGACTCTCTAGCAGCAGGAAAATATCCTTGATATTCTTCACTGTGTGCAATGACAGCTCTGAACTGGCTTAACTGAAACTTCACCACAGCTTCCTTTTTATTTTTTGATTTAACTAATATTCATTAAACTTTTAGTGTATGTAGGCACTCTTGGAATGGCTGGGACTCCACAGCTCTCATAGAGATCCAACCTGAATTGAGTAAGTCTGGCCACAAGACAGGGTACATTTATGAGATCCTGGACTTCTGTGAAGTATTTCAACTTTATTTGGAATCTTCATTTCTTATTCTTGGCTTCTTTTTACACTGTGAAGCCAGGCACAGATTGACAGATAGAAGGAAAATTGATGGGCCCCCAGGGGCCCAACAGACAACAAGCAACAAGCAATAGAGTCCAGCAAGCTGCTAGCTCAGTGGGGGACACAGTTGTACTGGCAGGCTGTCTCATCACGGCCTCAGGAGGAGCTGGTGGCAAGCCATAGGCCGACTGGTAGCAACAAGAAAAAGTGTAGAAAGGAGCTGAGGTTGAGAGATGCAGTTACAGAAATTACTGTGTTTGGAAATAATTAGACAAGAGTTCAGTGACATGATCGAGGGCATTCTCCCAGTATTTCCCAAGCCTCTACTATGTGAGATGTGTTGATGTATTGTGCACATTGGGGATACAGTAATAACTACATTTCCTCACCAATCAAGCTAATATAAATTTACCTTCCTCTGGGCTCCACTAGTGCTCTTGTCCAAGTAGTCACATGGAATTTATAATTTATCATAGTAGGCTACATGTAACAATTATTTGCACCCTTTTCTTACTCTTCAGAGCTATAGTTTATTGAAAGCACAGGCAGCTTTCATTTCTCTTTGCTACTCCCAATATAGAACCCAGAATAATATTTAGTTCATAGTAACAATATAATAAATGTTTGCTGAATTAAACCATAGACACCAACTTAGTCTAAGCCACCATCATCATCTCTCTACTAAGCCACTGCAAACCAGCTCCTGACTGGTCAGTCCCTGGCCTTCAATTAGTGGCCCGTTTCAATTCACATTCTTTATTGCAGCCAGAGTGGTATATAAAAGGTAAAATCTACCATGTTTTTGCCTATATCCTTCAATGACTTTGACTTACAATAAAATTAAAACAACTTCATATGATCTACAAAGCCCAGTATTTTTCAAACAACTCATCATCTCCAGCCATGTTCTATGACTATTTCCACGTTGCTGTCAAAAGTCTATCTATTCATTTGTGTGTGTGTGTGTGTGTGTGTGCGTGTGTGTGTGTGTGTGTGTGATGGCTGTATTTTCTTCCTAGTTCTTCTACTTCTAATTCTCTATTTTACCGCCTTCGCACATCATTTCTTGTGCATGAAATACTTCTTCCCCATCTTTTCACCACTTCATGTCTTAACTCAAATGGCATTTCCATTGGCCTCCCCTAATGTAAATTATTTTCCTTGTTTTCTCACCATTGAACTCTAAGCCTTTTCTTCATTGCATTTAGAGCTTTTGTAATTTATACTTACTAAGGGTTTATGTATTTGATATCTCTCTAGCACATTAAACTTTGATTGCTAAATGTTTTCAAAGCATATTTCTTGAGTGAATGTGTGAATGATATTCATTATCTGTTATTAAAAGACTAATCATATTTTCATACTGTACCATTCACTAGAACCCAGAAATAGTCCTCTCTACCTTCTGCAAAGTTTGTACACAATTGTAATGGTTTGCTCCTGTGCTGTTTTGCATATAAGAGATAGCTTTACTGCTATAATCCTCTTTCCAGGAGATTCTAAGTCAGAGGTGGGCAAACTTTTTCTGTGAAGAGCCAGATACTAAATATTTTCCGCTTTGCTAGGCGTATGGTCTGTGTCACAACTACTCAACTCTGCTACTGTAGGGAGAAAGCAGCCATAGGCAATATGTAAATAAATGAGTGTGACTGTGTTCCAATAAAATTTATTTCCAAAACAGGCCACAGGCTGGTTTTGGCCAACAGGCTCTAGTTTGCCAACCTCTGCCCTAAATGCCTATAAATACAGCTTTAGATAACACATCTGTAATGCCTGGGTTATCCTAACCGGCACTGACCCTTCATCACTTTTATCCCTGTCTTCTATTCTCATGATAGCAACCAAGATGATCTTATCTAATGGCCTCCCATCTTACTCCATGCAAAATCCAAGGTCCTTGCTGTGATTTACAAGGCTCCATCTGCCCCTCACCATTATCTCTCTGAGCTCATCTCCTATCAATCCTCCCTTCTTTCAGTCCACTCCAGCCACACGGGCTTTGGGCCACTCCTTGAACATTTCAGGCAGTCTCCTGCCTCACTGCCTTTGCCCTTGAGGTTTTCTCTATCTGGAATATGCTTCTCCTGAAGACATTACAGCCAGCTTCCTCCCTTCTTTCAGGCCATCTTCCAAAAGTGATCTTCATGGTGAGATCTTTCTTGGCTGCCCTATCAAAAATCCACCACTCACACCCCAGATGCTTCTAACTCCTCTGTTCTGCTTCAGTTTCAAAATTCATCAATATATAAAACATTAAATAATGTGCTTATTTATCTTATTTATTGTTTGTCTTTTTCACTAGAATGTAAGGGACTTGCTCTGCCTTGATTATTGCTGTATTGTTAATGCCTAGAACTGTGCCTGACACATAGTATACACTCAATAAATATATATTGAATGAAATAATGAATTAATGGTCCAGGCATGGTTGCTTATACCTGTAATCTCAGCACCTTGGGAGGCCAAGGCAGCCAGATCGCTTGGTCCCAAGAGTTTGAGACCAGCCTAGGCAACATGGCAAAATTCCATCTCTACAAAAAATACAAAAATGTCTGGCATGGTTGTGCATGCCTAGAGTCCCAGCTACTTGGGAGGCTGAGGTGAGAGGATCACTTGAGCCAGGGAGGTTGAGGCTGCAGTGAACTGAGATTGTGCCACTGCACTCCAGCCTGGGTGACAGAGGGAGATCCTGTCTCAAAAAACAGAAAGAAAAAAATGAATGAATGAATGAATGAATGATCATCTCCCCCTATAGACACCTCTGTACCTGAACCAAGATACTATCACAAGTAGTTTTTTCTTTTCTTTCTCTTTTAATATTCAAGAAACTAGTCAAGCTGAAAAAAAGTTTGTACACATTGTACTCATCTTTGTGCTCAAATTAAGAATAGTTCAGAGGTGCATTTTGGCCACTTCTTTCCTTCTAAACTATCTCTCTCCATTGACAGGATAGATTTGAAGGAAAGGAAATTAAGTTACAAAACAAAGACAAGATGTAACTTTTTCCCTCAATTAAATGCACACACAAAAATTTGATATTGAGAAGTTTTGCTTAAATTATCTGTGCTAAACCAGACCTTCAGTCTTGGGTCATCATAATGCCAAAAGCTCTCTTTTTAGAGAGCGCCAAGATAATTTATTTCATAACTTTAAATGGAAACTATTATATGAATGTATGTTTACACTTTGGAACAAAGAAAAACATCAAAATTTTTCATATTCAAAATTGTACATGGGTTATTTATGGACATACAAAATTGGCTCAAGGTAAGATGTATTTTACAATGACCCCTCCATAGAAAAAGAAAGATTAGAACGTGAATTCATTTATATGTAATTAAAAGGAGACCACAGTAAGAAAAATTAGTTGAAATTTTTAAAATTGGTTGCTTTGTTTGAAATGGAAGTGAAAACTATTGCTAATTAATCTTCTAGTTGAACTTTTCACTAAATGTCTCTCATTTCATTATCAATTTAAATCCTCTTCATCTTTCTGGGTTCTAGAATCATTTCCTTCATGCAGACTTTCCCATTGATGCATTTCCCTGAGCTCTGATAGTTTTACCCCTGAATTTTATGCAGTACCTTAAACATAGTGGGTAAGGACAACAGATACCAAATTTCCTATTTCAAAGTGCCTTCAAAGTATCTTGAATTCTTATTTAAGTATTTCTTGAATATATGCCTTCACCCAGTGAGACTGTAAGCTCCTCAAAATAGAATGTATCTGAACCTCCCTCTCTATAATTCCTCAAAACGCAGAGCATATGAGTGCTGAATAAATACCTGTTTAACATGATATTTTAAAAAGAAATATTGATGTGTATCAAACATTTAAGAATTAAAATAATGTAATTTTATAGTATTTAAAATGGAGCACATCCATAAAGTCTAGTATTGTGAGAGGGACATGAAGATGTTGATTCACCCGGAATCAGATAGGTTATTATGTGGTTGCTGTTGTTGTTGATGATGATGATAACTCTTCAGTTCCCCCGTATTTTTACTATACTAAGTGGGAAATATGAGTTAGGCTAGAAATATAACATAACTCTTGTTACTGACTTGCTCATACTATTTTTAAGGCATCAGTGGGTTTTCTCCACTGAATTTACCTCAAACTAGAAACAAATTTAGTTTGGAAGAAAGAAAGAAGGAGGGAGAGAAAAAACTGGAGAGGAGAAAAATGTCACATTTGGAAGATTATATGTGAAGACTCCTAGGATACAATAAAATCATCATCATCGTCGTCGTCATCATCATCATCATCACCACCATCAATACCATCAGAGCAATCTGAGAGTTCATTCTAGTCTAAGAACCTAGCTCTCTATTTTTTGGAGGTTAAGTATGCTCCAGGTATTTCTTTCCTCCCTGTGCTTAACAGCTGTGTGTCTGTAACCCATACTGTCTTTTCTATCTCCCACCTGACTCCTCTCATGGGAAGCTAAATTGGTTTAAATCATATGGAAGCATTATAAGTACTGTTTAGTGATGAGAATAAACTGATTCCAATCATATAGGTACTTTCCTAAATACTGACTGATGAGGAAGTTTAGATGTGCTGTAATTGATAAATAAAATGAAGGAGGTTACCTGGCAAGATGTGAGAGGCAGGAGCAATTATCGTATTTGAGATTTAAAGGAAAGAGTAAGGAACACTTCCCAAATAATTCTATGAGATAAATATTACCCTGATACTAAAACCAGACAAAAACATCACAAGGAAGGAAAACTACAGGTTAATATCTTTATGAACTTGAGTGTAAAAATTCTCAATAAAATACTAGCAAGCCAAATTCAATGAACAAATGAGGTTTATTTTATAAATGCAAGAGTGGTTTAACATTTGAAAATAATTAATATAATATACCATCGATAGAATTAAGGTCAAAAACCACATGGTCATCTCAATAGACAAAGAAAGGGCATTTGACAAACTCTAACATTTTATGACAACAAAATAACTCTCAACAAACTAGTAATAGAAGGGAACTTGCTTAATCTGATACAGATATCCATAAAAACCCGAAGCTAATATCATATTTAATGGAGAAAGAATGAATTTAAAACTTGTACTTCAATGAATGCCATCAAGAAAGTGAAAAAACAACTCACAGAATGGGAGAAAATATTTTCAAATTATCTATCTGATAAGAGACTTGTATACAGAATATTTAAAGAACTATTACAGCTTAATAATAAAAAGACAACCCAATTTCAAAGTGGACAGAAGATTTGAATAGACATTTATTCTAAGAAGATAAACAAGTGGCCAAAAGTATATTAAAAATGCTCAAAATAGTTATTAGAGAAATGCAAATCAAAACCACATTGAGCACATCATATCCATTAGGATGACTAAAACGAAGAAGTAAGGCAATAACAAGTATTGATGAGGTAGGATAGGAACCCTTTACACATTGCTGATGAAAATGTAAATGATGCAGCTCTTTTGGAAAATAGTCTGACAGTTCCTAAAAATGCTAAACTTAGTGTTACCATTTTGATTCAGTAATTCCACTGCTAGGTATATACTCCAGAGAAATGAAAATATTTATCCACACAAAACTCTACAAATGTTCATAGCAACATTATTCATAATGGCAAAAGGTAGACACAATCCAAATGTCCATCAACTGATGAATGGAAACATAAAAAGTGGTATATGCGTACAATGGAATATTATTCAGCCATTAAAAAGCAAAGAAGTACTGATACATGCTCCAACATGGATGAGCATTGAAAAGATTTTGATAAGTGAAAGAAGTCATGAAGGTGTACATAACTGCATGATTCTATATATATGAAACGTTCAGAGTAGGCAAACATATAGACAGGAAGTAGATGAGTAGTTGCTGAGGACTGGTGGGTTAGGGGATGAAGCCAGGGAATGGAGTCACTGCTAATGATACAGAAGTTATTTCAGGGTGATGAAGTGTTCTGAAATTGATTATGGCAATCATTGCACAACTTTGTAGTACACTAGAAACTTTTAAATTGTACACTTTTAATGGATGAATTGCTTGGCATTATATCACAATAAAGCTGTTAAAAAAAAGGAAGGGGTTCACCTTCCTTTTTTTTTCTATTTCATTTGCAAACCTTATTAGGACAACATGCAAAGTTATTTCAGCAAATACTTGCTCGCTACACTCATTTTCTGTCCCCAGTAAAATGAATTCAAACTCAAGAATCTTCAACAGCTGTACAACATTCCACCTACATTATGGAGCACAATAAAGGATTACTGTTCCCACAGCCATCTCACAAATACTGTCTCATTTGGTGTCCGTCAGGGGAAATATTTGTATTCCATCTGTCCAAAAGATGTCCTAAGCACCTGTGATAATCATAGTACAGTGAAAGCTCAGGTGTTTGGGCAAAAAGAGACATCAGATGTTATTTCATGGAGTTGGCAAAATAAGTGAAAGGGCAAGACCAAGATAGGAGCAACTAAGAAATATCTAACTATGCATTACATGGGAAAATTCCTGTGAGAATCCCAGGAGTTGTGGCGGATGTGATATTTTATAGGCTTGCTATTGAAAGTAGAGTTTCTCCTAGACCTGTATCTGCTTTAGTATCTATCCCTTGCCTCTTGTAGGAGCAAATACTTTTCCACTTATGGATACTTCTAGTCTTCTCCCTGAAGGAAGAGTGTAAGAGGAAAGCCTTCCATTTCTTCATGAAAACCAATTACTGGATTTTTCTCCAGGGAAAGCATGACCCCTCTCATTGGAGAAACAGAGAGAATCTGACACCCAATGTCCCCAGAACCAGCAGGGACCTAAAAAGGAAGGACACTTGCTTCTCTTCCTCCTCTCTCTTTTCTTCTTTCCCCTTCTCTCTCTTTCCTTTGTTCTTACACCTCTTCATTTTCTCACAGGTGGCATGACCTCTCTCCTCTTGCAAGGGATTCGTGTCTCTCTAAAGTGACTTTGCCTTTAAATAGAAGTCATCTACATCAAGTTGGGAGGTAGAAGTATCCTCCTATCTAGTTTACCACAAGCAAACTGATCAATTCATTGCTGCTTAGCTCAGGTCTTTGTGTTTACTTTATTTACAAGAATCCTTGAAAAAATGTGAGTGGCAGCATGTAAACATTAAATTGTTGCTGAATTTCCAGCATTATTCATAAGATTGTCTTTTGCTGGCCCCATGCTTTCATTCTTGTTCAATGAGTAAAGTTCCTAAACACAGTATATGTTTTACAGTTTTGACTAATTACTGTGTATGGGAAATCACTGAGAAGCACAGGATTGGGTCTAATAATGGAAGTGGTGCTTTTTATGCAGAAATTTAAAAATTAATATTACACAACAAGTCACTGGAGTTTACCTAAAATTTTAGATATGGGATTATAATATTTTAAAATGCAGTTTTTAGAATATAGAATGATGTTTTGAAAGGATGAAATGATGGCTGGGTGCAGTGGCTCACGCCTGTAATCCCTGCACTTTGGGAGGCTGAGGCGGGTGGATCATGAGGTCAGGAGATCAAGACCATCCTGGCTAACACGGTGAAACTCCATCTCTACTAAAAACACAAAAAATTAGCTGGGTGTGGTGGCACGCGCCTGTAGTCCCAGCTATTTGGGAGGCTGCAGCAGGAGAATCACTTGAACCTGAGAGGCAGAGGGTGCAGTGAGCCGAGATCGTGCCACTGCACTCCAGCCTGGGCAACAAAGCGAGACTCTGTCTCAAAAAAAAAAAAAAAAAGAAAGGATGAAATGATAACAGATACAGAATAAAAAACCGCAGCTTCAATGTGGTATATTTATGGCATGTCTATTATGTTAGAGATGTACTCTCACTAGTCATCACATAGATATTGTTTGGCAATCCATCATCTCAATCAATCAACTCTCCTCCTTGCTGGGCTTTTTGTAGTAGAGAATACACCAAAGAGGCTAAATAAGAGTTAAGCTGTCATCCTTATAAATAAAAGCACAGTGTTTCCCAAAGTCCTTGGTAAAGCTGGAATAGAGACCTTATCTGGGACCAGAAGCCGATGTAGGAATCTCCACCTAACAAATCCAAAATCTGGATTTTCTTCCCTCACCTGAAGGGAGAATTAGGTCTTAATGACATCTCCCTCCCCAGGATTTACTTAGCAGCCAAGTACATGGAGGACTGTGGTTTGCCTCATAAATTCAGTTGCTGTTGGAGACAGAATGCCAGAGACCAATGTTAAGAGATGGGTGACTGGCATCCTTTTACAAAATAGGGCCAGGACTGCCTCATGCATGGAATGAGAAAGCTGAGAGCAAGCCTTGGCACTTCTTACTTGTCTGTTATACAAGTAGTGCAGGAGAGAGAAATGAGATTCCACTTACTTATTGTTTTAGAGGAATAGCAGCCAACCTATTGATAAATTGCAGCAAGTGTTATCAGACTCTCATCATCAGGTCAGCAGTTCCCAGTGCTTGGAGAAGAATAGTTAAAGAGTGAGAAGAAGGAGTAGAAATGTACTCTTTAGCGCTACCCAAATGAAAGTGGAGTAGGGGTCCCCAGTTCATGGAAACATAAGAAGTAGGGAACGACCATCTCCACCTCAAAATACTAGAACACCAGAAAACATGGGAGCTCAGAGGCACGCATTCATTCCTCAATTTTACAAAAAAAAATTAATATTTACTGAGTGCCAAGTACTGACATAGGAAAAGAGGATACAGGAATGATGGTAAGACACAGTCATTGCCCTCAAGACTGATCCTCAAGGAGATCAGTCTCCTTACACTGGAGTAAGAGTCTGACGATTTGGGTTTTGGTCCTGTCTACCAAAAGAACCCTGTACATTTGCATGTCTCTGATTCTTCCAAGCCTCCATTTCTTAACCATTAAATGAGAGGAGTGCGTAATATGCCTGCCTCACAGGGAGTTAATGGGATTCAGATACAGTGGTGTTCTCCATGGTCCCTTTGTGTACATCTCCCCATTTAGTGGGTCCTTCCTTTGTACCTATCCTACTTAGGTGTTTAATTAATATCTGCTGATTAGTTGTTTGATTTCTTTGAAAGGCAGCCTATCTTATTGAAGATTCCCATGTCAATGTTAAATAATCTACCTCTTGAGAAATCTCAGGGAGTATCAAAGAGAGAAATTTTACAAGCTGCTAACATGCTTTTATCAGCTCATTATTTAACATTTCTGAAACCTAGATTGTTGTCAGTCAATTATAAGTGAATATGGTCTGAAAAGAAACAATGTGGACCTATTTCGTTTTGTTCTGTAACTACTGAAAAAACCCTAGAGTTTTTATATAGGTTTAGAAACCTTCAGATCATTTGTCTAAACTTACAGATAGTCATGTGGCCAAGGTCATCTTTCCCTAGGGTCCAGTTAGCTATTTTACAGTCATAGCTGTCTGCGTGGGTCTTCATTTGACTGTTTTCATTATTGTTTTTTTGAGACAGAATCTCACTCTGTCGCCGAGGCTGGAGTGGAGTGACACAATCTCAGCTCACTGCAACCTCCATCTCACGGGTTCAAGCGATTCTCTGCCTCAGCCTCCCCCAGTAGCTGGTATTACAGGCATGCACCACCATGCTCAGCTAATTTTTTTGTATTTTTAGTGTAGATGAGGTTTCACCATGTTGGCCAGGCTGGTCTTAAACTCCTGACCTCAGATGATCCACCTGCCTCAGCCTCCCAAAGTGCTGGGATTACAGGCGTGAGCCACCACACCCAGCCCTTATTATTGTTTCTTGATGAATCTTTGCCTAATGCAAATGAGCAGGACGAGGTCCATGAACATTATCAAGATGGAAAGAAAGAATAAAATTTATCACAAGAGAGCAATGAATGTTCTGGCATGTTATCATGATTGACTTCATTTCTACTGATAACTTCAAGAATGAATCTTAGAAATGTATTTTCATAAACTGTGAGTATATAGCTAAGACCCCAAATGAATGTTCATCCATAAATAAAAATGATGGCTAACATTTATTGAATGTTTAGTAAGTGCCAAGGGCACTTTATACAGATTATCTCATTTACTATTCTCAGCAACACAGTAAGATAGGCGTTTGCATTCTCTGTCTTGCATATGAGGAAGACTACATGGAGCAGTTTCTTGTTGAAGTTTATCTAGTTGGGAAGTAATGCAGATGGGGACTGAACCAGGCATAAAAACCAGAGCTGGTGCTCCAGACCCCTCTGCCATGCTGCTATCTTCCCCACCTGCTATCCTCAATTCCCTGACTTCAAGAATTAACACCAAATATTTTTTGAAAGAACTTCTGTTTATAAATTTATGTTGTAATAAGGCCAAGGCTAAGCTGTGAACTGCTGAAAGGGGACTGATTGCAGCAAACTATGGTGACAAGAGGGCCTTTTTCATTTGAAAGGAAGCCCGTACTGTACTCATCAGAATAAGTTCAATTGACTCCTGCTCCTGTCACTTCTGAGAGAGTCCTCTGGCAAGGGTCTTTCTGCCCCATGGGCTGATAGAACTCAGCTGGCTGCCCAGCAACTCAACTGTGTTCTCCTCCTGAGTGTGAGTGGTTTGCTGTTATTTGCAGAATAAATTAGAGACAAGAAAGCTCTTTTTCAGCTTCTCCCTACTAAATGAAACCAACTCTATTAGCTTATTCTGAATAAGAACATACATATAAGGAATGCCTCAATTAGTTTAATCCAGTTAACTAAACCCTTTGTTCATCAGTATTTTTCCACAATTAACTTCTAAAGACAAAAAAGACAAATTTCAAAATAATCAGAGAAGAAAACTTTAAAACTCTGCTCTAGGCCTGATACACATTCAACTTAAATTCCTATGCTGCTACAACTATGTAATATTACTGAGTAATAGTTAATATTTAAGGGAGCACAGTAATTGTGTACCAGATATTTGTACTAAGGGACTCATGTATCTGTGTTTCATTTAACACAGCAAGTCTTTGAAGCAGATACTGTTATTCTCTCCATTTTGCAGGTTAGCAAATCGAGCCATGGAGTAGTTCATTTGCCAATCTAATAGATGGTAGTGAAGAAACGTAAACCCACATAGCCTGATGCCTTGACCCATATACCATATTGCCTCTTGATTATTAATGCATGATAAAATGATGACTCCAAAGTATATTACTCAATATGTGGAGCCAGAACTGGGACCAAAATGCCTGACTCCACAGTGCATCCTTTTAATTGCTACACATGCAACCTTTTTCTTTTTGTCAGGACTAGATACAGAAGAGGAACAAAAGTCTAACGCATTTTAGAAAAATCTCTACAGCTCGGTGGTGGTGGCTCACGCCTGTAATCCCAGTACTTTTGGAGGCTGAGATGGGCAGATCATGAGGTCAAGAGATAGAAACCATCCTGATCAACATGGTGAAACCCCGTCTCTACTAAAAATACAAAAATTAGCTGGGCATGGTGGCTCACGCCTGTAGTCCCAGCTACTCGGGAGGCTGAGGCAGGAAAATCGCTTGAACCCGGGAGGCGGAGGTTGCAGTGAGCCAAGATTGCACCACTGCACTCCACCCTGGTGACAGAGCGAGACTCCATCTCAAAAAAAATAAAAGGATCTCTAATAAAGTTAATCAACCAATCAGAGTTAAATCAAAAAGGAAGTTCTGGTTGATTAATTTAATGACTATTCCAATGATCAGAATCATCCCATTCCTGAACTTTTGGGTTAACTGGTTTTCCATTGGCTTCAGGGCATTCTGTTCAGAAAAAAATCCAGCTGTGGAATGTTTTTATTTCATCTTCATTGGGAAGAAAGGCTACAAAACATTCAGAGATGCCCCTAAAAAACCTGTCCTTTGAAGCATTATTCTTTTATCAAGCATCTGTGCTACAACTTTGAAGATTTCTCTCTTGAATCATATTTAGTAGAAATCAAAACTATGCATAATCTAAGTTTGCTAAGTAAGAGTCCTTCCATTTCATAAATACATCCTAATGATTGAATCAGACATTTTAAAAACATTCTCCAGCTTTTGCTATTGTAAAAATCCTAAGCATCCGTTTTACTCTTTATAGGATAAAAGATCTCCAGAGCTTGCAATTAATGAACTGTTAAATTCAGGCATATGGATGTGATATGGTTTTCAAATGGGACAAAAAGAAGTTATTACACTTCAAAGTGATGACATTTTACCATATCTTACTTGGCAGCATTCAGGAAATGTCCTTCAAATGAAAGAATTAATTTTTATTCCCTAAATGTGTGTAGCTCAACAAATGCTAAGATTGTCATAATTGTTATTTCCGCAAGTTCTTGTATTTATTATTTTCTTTTTTATTCTAATTTTTAAAGTATATGCTTGTATTTAGTTTTTAAACTACCAATTCCTTCCTCTTGACCGTTTTTCAGCCCCACTCCAGATTATTCCATTCATTGCTCTTCTCTGCCAAAAGCAATGAATTTTTAGTTCCACATGGCTCCTCCTCCCTCCTCCTATGTTAATATTCATGTTATCATCTTCTTAAAATAACTTCCCACTTCTCATATGCCCAACTGGCATTCTCTTTTCAGTGATAACACAACTAACATATTACCAGGAAGCCATCCCTTTTAGGGGTGGCCTGGTTTGGATATTCAAATCCTTCTGGGCTTAACTCTCACCCAGTGTTCCTATTATAATTCCTATACACAAATGAAACTTACTTATAAATCAGCAATGATAACAAAAGTTTTAGTGCATTTTATTTTCCAAAAATATTTGTTATAAAATACCAGCGTCCTCCAGCCAGACCACCAAGAATACTGCTATCATTTAACACATTTAGGTTTATTGACTAATTACAATGAGGAAAAACCCACACCATCGGGGACCATGGAGTAATTTAGGAAGAAGGTATTAAAATGAACTTATATGATTGTTGCAAATGTTAGATGATTTGGAAAAGAATTCAAGGGAGCATGGTTGTTTATTGTCAAGAAGAGAGGGTAGTTCTATGACTGGTTATCTTAATAATAGTTATCTTAGTAATTATTATACCTAGATGGAGAGAATACTAGAGTAAGGGTAAGCCGTGATTGGTAAGAAGCGCCAATTACCACTACCACTTTTGACAGGAAGAGATTTAGTCCATTTTATGTTTTGGGCAACGTTTGTGTTTTGTTCAGACTTGGTTCTGATTATGGAGGGGTCTTGTTTTGTCTCGGTTCGTGCCGGTCACAGAATGGCTTTGTCTGATGCTGTTTTGTGAGGTTGTCTGTGGTCGAGAAGATAACACTCAACACAGCTGGGAGTGCCAGAACAATTCCTGGCAGCACCGTGGCCTACTTGACAGCACCCAGCCCTCAGAGGCTGCATTTCCTCCCTCAATCTTTGTTTTTTTTTTTGAGACACAGTTTCACTCTGTTACCCAGACTGGAGTGCAGTGGCATGATTTCAGCTCACTGCAAACTCCACCTCCCAGGTTCAAGCAATCCTCCCACTTCAGCCTCCCAAGTAGCTGGGATTACAGGCATGCGCCACCACACCCAGTTAACTTTTTATACCTTTTTTTTTTTTTTTTAGTTGAGACAAGATCTCACCATGTTGGCCAGGCTGGTCTCAAACTCCTGACCTCAAGTGATCCACCAGCCTCAGCCTCCCAAAGTGCTGGGATTACAAGTGTGAGCCACTGCGACTGGCCCATATTCATTTTCTAAAACTTGAAAAGCATGGAAGGTACAGACAAAACAATTAAAAACTTCCTGATAGTGGCTGTTTAGCAGGGAAGGGGAGAGAGCAGGAAAGCAAGCCGTCCTGTGTGTGCCGGCTCCGCAGTGGCGCTTCATCTTTTGGCAGCACCAACGCCCTGCAGCAAGGAAAGCTGAAAAGAGAGCTCCGGGAATCCCCCCACTACAAAGCCAACTCAGCTGGGGCAGTAAAGACATCAGTAACCAAGCTGCATTCGGAAGCTGGCATTCCAAGCCCAACAATTTGGAACGTTCTCCGTAGCAGTCGTCCTGCAGTTGCCAGCACTGTGCTTTTCCATTCAGTGTAGCACGTACTGTGTTCCAAGCACATGTACTAACTTACCTAAAACGCCTAACAATCCCATGAGGTACATCTTCTTGTCACCCTGTTTTACAGATGAGGAAACAGATCCGTGGAGGCTTACAAAAACTGCCTGAGGTCACAGATGTAGGAAGCAGGAGATATGAGATTTAAACTCAAGCAGTCTCTTCTGGGGGAATGTGCTATTAACTACAATATCAGATAGTGTTAATTACCAAGTTTTGCCCACTTTGAGTATGAAAATCTTGACTGCAATTGTCAGCACGTTTTAGGACATCCCCGTCTCCCATCTCTATTGCTATTTCTCTTCTCGCTTTTTCTCTCCATATATATATATATATAAATACAAATTTAGGTGTATTGACAAATATACATATATACACACACAGACACACACACATACATACACACACACACATACTATATATGCATATATGTGTGTATATCTGTATATATGCACAAACACACACACACACACATATATATATATACACACATACACTGGATCTTTAAGTTTTTTATACTACATAGAACTACAAAATAAATTGTCAAAATGACTGAATGCAAACTCTGGATGAGACTATATGTCTTTTATCTATACACTAAGATACATATATATATATAAAATATACAACTGCTCTGAAAATTATACAATGAGAATCTGCCACCAAGTTTTATTTTTTCTTATTAGAGACCTAATAAAATCCTGTAACCTCCTGACTGCTAAGGACTGAGTGTCTGTTCATGCTTATAATTATTTCCTCTTTCCTTTGCAATATTCTGCTCCTTTTCCCATCTACTCTTTTTTTTCTTTTTTTTTTTTTGAGACTGAGTCTCGCTCTGTCACCCAGGCTGGAGTGCAGTGGTGCTATCTCAGCTCACTGCAAGCTCTGCCTCTTGGGTTCACCCCATTCTCCTACCTTAGCCTCCCGAGTAGCTGGGACTATAGGCGCCCACCACCACACCCGGATAATTTTTTGTATTTTTAGTAGAGATGGGGTTTCACCATGTTAGTCAGGATGGTCTCGATCTCCTGACCTTGTGATCCACCTGCCTTGGCCTCCCAAAGTATTGGGATTACAGGCGTGAGCCACCACACTCGGCCCTACTCTCTATTCTTTACTCTGACTCATTCTGTACTGGGATGGGAATATTTCAAGAGAAGTCACTTCTTGCTTAAGGACAAGATGAAGTGAGGCCCTCCCTCATTGAACATTATCAAAGGTTTCCAGGTAAAACCATCATACATGTCCCTGGCAGTAGCAGCTTAGAGAATTCCTGTTGAACACCCTCTACCCTTTGTGGGCTATATAAGAACTAAGAGGTAGAAGCTTTGGCCATTGTATGAATTGAGCAAACTTTGGGGCTTGATAATCATCTATTTACTTAGATGATACTAAATTAGAAGCAGTCAGTATACAAATACACACTGATCATCACCTCAAGACTAGGGATTACGGGGATTAGAAAATATCTAAAGAGTTCGTCATCTCTCAGGCAAAAGGAATGTCTTATGAACCGGTTTCTACCCTGTCAAAGAACAACATAGAACAAGTAATTTCATTTCATATTCCGTTCTCTGTTAGACATCCATAGTCCTGAACCAGCCAAATTAATGAATAATATGCTAATTTCCCAATTAGGCATAATTGACATCTATTGCCACCTCTGCCAATGTGAACTGAACAGGGGAGGAAATGGGAGAAAAATTCAGAATCATTGAGTGACACTCAGCAAGTTTCCTTCTCAGTAAAATGAGGCAAATAATACCTATTTCACAAAACCCATTGCTGAATATAGGGCTGTTAATAATAATTATTGTAAAAACTAATGATAAATAGTAGCATTTATTATTTTTAAAGATATAATTCATATTTAATTACTCAGTAAATTTTATAAGTTATATAAAATATATAATTCTATTAAAAATATATAGAGTAAATTACATAAAATATAATAAATATAAATTAATATATTTATATCAATTATACCTATTATTGTTAAGCTAGTAAGTATCATTACAATAATAACTATTACAAGAAGAATGTGTTCAAATATCTTTAAAATTTCTACATGTAGATCATGGCAAATTCAATTTTAAAAACATTTATTGAGCGTTTACCATAAGCCAATAATTAATATACAAAAGTGAAAAAGGCAAATGCCTAACCTGGCCAGTGAAGAGTTTCTGGACTGGCTAAAAGATGGGCCCACCAATGGGCAATCTCAGTCTAGTGTATAGTAAGTACTGTGATTTGGGTTGGAATACAAAGGAGAGACGTCTAAGCTGGTGGAATGGGGGTGAGTAGGGCAAGCGGAAAGTGTTAGAGATCACGCATGTTCGAGTGGTGAGGTTATGCTTGAGATCACGCTAAGTAGGAATCAGCCAGCTAAAGAGAAGGAACAATGGATAAATGATCCCACATAATGCCAAGGAAGTGAACAATAACTTAAAATACTGATGCGTTATCCAGACTTTTTTTCAGCTGCTTTGCTGGACTGAGTTTTCAGTTGACTGTGATTTTATTTTTTTCATTCGTTATTCATTCATTTAGTTGGCATTGGGATGTCACAATCAGGAGTGATTTTCACAAACACAATTATTGAAAGTGTAGCTAACCAAATGCAGAAATAACTGCTAAGGGAAAGTAGTAAGCTTTCTTTGGAACAGGTCATAAAAAGGAGTATTTTTTTTTAACCTCTATTTCTTACGTTTCTGATATCGGTGTCAAGCTTTCACGTCTTGATTAACATGTTCAAGTGAAAAGGAAAACCCACCAGTATGTCTTCTGAAGGCAAATGAGAATTCTAATTCTGCTGATTAAAATAAACTAGAAACCCGCAGATCATGCTTATTAAAGCAATATAGCAAAGAAAAACTCAGTAGAGAGCATTAATTGAGTCAGTTACAACTAGTTCCAGTTGAATTTCATCCTTGTTAAAAGTATTTTCTTTGGAATTGTAGGTTTTGGAGAGATTGAGTGTAGGATTAAAATGGCAACTGTAAAAAATATATTGGATTTATAGAACAACATTGCTCTGGAAAAAAAAAAAAAAAATCTTGCCGGCACCGTGGCTCACGCCTATAATCCCAGCACTTTGGGAGGCCAAGGCGGGCAGATTACTTGAGGTCGGGAGTTTGAGACCAGCCTGGCCAACGTGGCAAAACCCATCTCTACTGAAAATACAAAAATCAGCCAGGTGTGGTGGCAGGTGCCTGGAATCTCAGTTACTCAGGAGGCTGAGGCAGGAGAATTGCTTGAACCCGGGAGGTGGAGGTTGCAGGGAGCTGAGATCTCGCCACCGCACTATGGCCTGAGTGAAAGAGTGAGACTCCGTCTCAAAAAAAAGAAAAAAGAAAAACTTCTCGTTAGGCCTAACTATGTCACCAGAGAGTTTTTCTACAGCAATGTTAGATGCAATTACAATACGGAAGCTTAGATTAGAAGAGTGGGAGTTTGCAAAAATGTTCTTAAAGGTAGGCTGGAGCTGGTTCTCAGTGAAGATCCATCTTATTTTAGAAGTCATCTTTATTTGTTGGAGAATGATTACTAGAGGCTCAAATGGAATTATAGCCAGTTCTGAGTGCTCCCCACCTCACTGAGGACTGATATCAGTTTTGTTTGGTAACAATAATTTTTTTTTTTTAATTTAAAACACTTAAATATTCACTCTGGCAGACCTGCACTACCACGATGATGAAGAACCTTCATGATCTTTATCTTTTTCATATGGCTCAATTGCAAATAGCAGAACTTACCAAATCATTGTCAAATGGGGGCATGTTAGCAAGCTGCCATGTATGTTTTCCTTATTGTTACACCATGATTCCAATTGCTTTCATTTGGAAAGAGAGCTCCCCATCAGCATCCCATCAGGCTTGTGGAGTACTCAATACACACACACACACACCCCTATTATTTCTATTCATCTCCCTCCTTGAATTTTTCTCCCAGTTTTTCCTCTGTCCAACTCTTTTTTACCCTTAAGAACTCTCTCTCTTTTATTTCAAAAAACTGTGCTAAAGGAAATATTAGTCATCTAATAATGTCCCGAGTGAGTTACTTATTATATTAATCTAATGCAGTGTGCAAATATATACTAATGTAACTCAGGGAAATCATGATCAAAATGTGGCAGTCAGATTTTGGAACACTAAATCAAAAATGTACTTTGGACAATAGTATACCAGCTCGCTATACCAGCGAGCTAATCTCTACTGAAGGAAAAAAAATAACAGTTATAAACTTTAAATACACAACTACCTCTTCATAGTTTACAGGGGTTTGTGTCTCTATTCATGTTATCCCATCAGCCTAGACTGTCATTAACATCATCCTCTGCCTAAACCTTTTGAAGATTTCTCTGATCCCTCAGGAAGAATCAGCTGCATTTTCACAGTACACAGCATACAGCCCTACTTAGTAAGAACAAAATTTCTCTTTATATATTAGCTAACTGCATGTAAAATGAGTCCAGAACTTGAATGGAGTTGTTCTTAAAACAAGCAGTGGCCTCAGGTGAGAATTAAAGATTTTGGTGGGAAAATGGGACAGTCTCAAAGAACAGTTAGGACTGGGTGCTTGGAAATAATATAATGTAGTTCCAATCATCATTCAATGGGGCATGTTACATTTATATTTGATCCATGCATCACCTGAATTGGTGGGCCACCAGTGTCTTTGGGGTGGACACTGGTGTGTCAGTTTGAGGTGGATTACTTGAATTGGATTAAGAATCTCTGAGTAAGGGTGGAACTGCAGGGAATAAAATACTATTAGAAAAAGCTAAAGAGAAAATTGGGGCTTCTTTCAAGGGAGCAGATGTTCAAAAAATGGTTCCAGCCTCAGAATGGAAACCAAAGTGAAAAGTAAGAAACCAAGACAGAAAACACTACAGAAATTGGAAAACAGACTCTCCATGGTTGATTGGCATCTGGTCAGAGTGGCAAGAGTAATCCTAAATCCTAATTTTTGGTTGGTAGCAATCCAGTTCTTTGAATTAGTTATATAGGTAGTTACCTATCTGAATAGATGGCTAGATAGATACATAGATAAATATATACATACATATATATATACACACACACACACATACGTACGTAAGCTTGGAAGATAAATAAACAAATGACTGGAATAAATACTTGAAGTTGTTAACAGCAGTTTTCTGTGTTGCGGGGTTATGGAATAATTTGTTTCACCACTATTTTTCATCTTTCCCAAATTTTACATGGAAATATATCCTGATTTTATAATCAGAAACAGATAATTAAGTGTGTGTATGAGTGAGTATACTATTTCTTTTTCTTTTGACTAAACCAATAATTTTCAATTGAAGCCAAACTTGCCCCGCAGGCAACATTTGACAATGTCTGAAGAAATATTTGGTTGTTACAACTGTGGGGTGTGCAACTGGCATCTAGTGGGTAGTGGAATGGTGCTAAACATCCTCCAAAGCTCGTGGCAGTCCCCGACAATAAAGAATTATCCAGCCCAATGTGTCAATAGTGCCTGGTTGGGAAACCCTGAATTAAACAAATAAAATTTTTATTAAACTTTTGTCTCTCCATACAATTAATTCCATTGATAATATACACAGTTATTTCATATTAATTAATTAAAGTTATTTTAAAATCTAAAATCCTAATAATATCTAGCATTTTAATAAATATAGACAGTCTATATGCATTAGCAGGAGCTTAAAATAAATAATTAAGCTGTTTTCACAGTAGTATATTTTCTCATTATATGACAATAGAAGTAACATCTACAAAAAGAAAAGTCACTCTGACATATTCTCTTCTTTACTCATGCTCTTGCTTCTTTATTTTTAGAGAAGTATTGATGGCTTTGTTACAAGTGCCAATATAATTTTTTAGGTATATATCCCTATTTTTAAAGCAGTTGCATTAGAAGCTATAATCTTGGTCTCAGAATTACTTAAGTGAAAATGACTTTCTGGACAGTTGTTGAAAAAGACTGTGTTTCTTGTTTACCTTTATGTCATATATATCGGCTAGCAAAAGTTCTTATATAACAAACTCTAAATAAATATATATTGGAAAGTAAATAGTGTATAGCTTTTCTGGATACAATCGATATTTATATAGGTATAAAGATGTATAATAAATTTTAGAATAAGTAATAAAAAGATCCATTTTTGGACCCATCTAGAATCAAGAATTATAGTTTATTTAATTCAAAAAGAAGTTAATGGGCATCTTTTGGACATCTATCACTTTACCAGATGTCCTGCAGAGTATAAAAGTAAGATAAAATGCATTCCCTAGCCATGAAGAATTTGCAGTCCAACCAAGAGATAGAACATATCTTGAGAAAACCATTTAATTCCATGAGCAAAACAGCACATGGTTGAGGGCCAAAATGAGTGACTAGTTAGTGCAATAAAAATTTAAGGAATATATATATATATATATATAAGGAACATATATATATATATATATATATATGTATATGACTGGAATCATTAGAAATGGATTCATAGCAAATAGGAGACTTGAACTGACCCTTAACAGGCCAATGAATAGAATTTTAATATGACCAGAATTGAGGAAAGTATTTTAAGGGACAGAAAATAACATAAACAAAGCTAAGAAGATAAGACTAATCAGGAACATGCACACAGGGCAGTGAAAGACAATTACCTTGGCTGGAGCAGGCAATACATTTGAACTGCTAGCAAATGGGCAGATTATTGTGACAGTCAAATGAGTGAATATCAGTAGGAAAATCCTATAAAATATCTAAACATATGAGTGGGATAAAACATGCCATCTCCAAACAAAGTTTGGAAATTGTATTTTCAGTCTCGACCACATTTAAAGTGATTACCTAATCTAATATGGTTTAGTATCATCTTCCTACACCTACAGGCCTTTGTACTACATAAAGCAAAAATCTGGCCTACATAGCGTACCTAATGTTCCATAAAAATGAACACTATCAAAGGCAAGCCAAATTTAGCTGTAGCTCTAGGTAGCCTTTCCCCACCTTGCGACTACAAAGATAGCAGGAGTCCTCATTTCTGAAGAGAGGTGCTCTCATTAAAGAATTATTTTAATTACCTTAGCCCTTATTCTAACATTGTATTTTAGTCAAGGGAATAATAGGGCAAGTGCTGTATTCTGTCTCTTCAAGGAGTTTTGCCAAAGATAGGAATGAACAATTAACAATGTTAAGAATCATTACATTAAATGTAATACACATATGTTGAGCTCATGATAAAATGCAAGAAGGAACAGTTCATTACCTCCAAATGAAAAAAAACATGCCTTTTCCTAAATGCAGTTTACACGAACCTTCCTACTTGTTATGATAAACTTACCTTTCCCTATTGGAGACCCATAAGAGACAGCTTTGAAGAATAAATAGGCTTTATATTGAGGTAAAAAGAATTCCAATGCCTAGCTTCCTTTAGTAACTATTAATAATTAATAAAAACTACCAAAAGTTTGGCCAATGTGTCTTTAAAAATCAAATATTTGCATTATATACATAAGTCTGTAAATACTATAGTCAAATTAACTATGAAGCAAGAATTCTTAGATCATCTTAAAAGAGGTTTTGGTAAATGTTAACTGACCTACCAAACATTGTTGGTTAGGAATGGATTCAGCTGCAAGTAACAGCCTTACCTACAATGGCTTAGCCAAGATTTGGTTTTCTTAGAATTCCAAAAGGAGGCAGACAAGAACTCTTCCTAGTGGCTTCATTATACTATTTCAATCAAAATGCCCTCTGGTTTTCTAACAAGCATCCTTAGATGACCTTCAGTTACATTGCATTGTCCAGAACTATGTCACATGAACCACCTCTAGTTGAAAACTAGGCTGGGAAATAATATTTTTAAGTATGTACATTGTAGTCTCAAATAAAAGAAAGGGAAGAATTATATAGGTCAGTTAGCAAAAGCTATCGGCAATGCAAATTCAGAGCGATTGCAGTAAGACCCCAGCTATCACATCTTTGTTAAAGCACTACTAAGTAAATTAAGTTTGTAACATCTAACTCCAATATCTAAGTGCCACATTTAAGTCCATTTTCCAGGTTTTCATAAACTAGTTGATTTTGTGCCTTTCAGCTATGTCTTTGTCTAATGGATTTCTTGGAGAACAGTCCAAGCACAGCTTGTATCCATTCACAGAAAAGGTTCCTATGTAGTATTGCTATGCCCACAAGGGCAAGAGTGATCTATGAAGATTTCCACTCACTCAGAAAGCTACCAATTGATATATTATGGATGGTCATTAACAGGTCCAATTCAGGGAAATGAAAAAAGGGAAAATTGCAGATATAGTATAATACCTTTGTTTACTCAGCTGCTTTCTTCTTTTGCTAGTAAGAAAGTGGTAGTATCTTAAGAGCTGTGAAATTCCTCAAAATTACAGCTCAGTAGCTACCAGTCTGGCATACACTGGGTGTTAAAGTAATATTTGTTGACTAAGCCTTTTGCCTACTTACTCTTATCAAAAGGTACAGAAACATTGGTTTAAAACAAGCATTCTTCATTCACTTTAATGAAGCAGTCGAAAGCATTTAGTCAGCATCCATCTTACGTGAATCAGAGTTCTATGAGGAGCCCAAAGGAAGTGCTTGCTAAGATTTTTCACCCTGAAGGTCTTGCCCTGTCTTTTATGTGACATGGCAGATTTTTTTTTTTTTTTTGAGACGGAGTCTCGCTCTGTCGCCCAGGCTGGAGTGCAGTGGTGCGATCTGGAGCTAATTAATCAAGTCTTTGGAAATTGCTTTCTAAGCCATTTGGCTACCAAGGAGATTATCAACATTATAAAATCAGTTTAGAGCCATTTTTAAGTGTTTAACATACTTCTATAATTTCCTAAATCAGCATATAAATCAGCTTGAAACAAAAGTTAGGAACTGTCAGTCAATGAATCAGTTAACCAAGCACTTGACATGATGTTAAGGGTCATTTGAAGGCGCACAAATAACAGCCCCTGCCGTTGACAACTTACTATCTATTTAGGAAGATGATATGTGTTCAGGGGAAAAAAATCATGTAATAATGTAACATTATATTTACAACTTGTAATAATGTAACATTATATTTACAACTTGTCACATTAATAGAACAGACAATACATGTTTCATTTTTCCCAGAATATCAATAAATTTGGGCTTTGCTGAAACAAAACAGGTACCAAATGTATGCTGTCCACAACTCAACTTTTGAGGTCCTGATAGGAGGATCACAGCCCTTTGAAGATTAGAGTATAAAGTGCCGTTTAGCATAGATAAACTATAAGGAATTCACTTGAGCCATAGGAGGAAATAAAAATAATTATTATTTTCTTTTTTTAAAACATTAGGTCATGGAACTAAAGGAGTGTTTGAGCTTCTGTCTGGATGGCGGAGAACCAAAGAGAACTTGCCCTTCAAAGACAGGATAGCAGATGCCTATTCTGATGTGATGGTCACCTATACCATGACCAGCTCCCTGTACTTCATCGCTTTTGGCATGGGTGCCAGCCCTTTCACAAACATAGAGGCTGTGAAGGTCTTCTGTCAAAACATGTGTGTCTCCATTCTGTTGAACTACTTCTACATTTTCTCCTTCTTTGGCTCCTGTCTGGTCTTTGCTGGCCAACTAGAGCAAAACCGCTACCACAGCATCTTTTGCTGTAAGATCCCTTCTGCAGAATACCTGGATCGCAAACCTGTGTGGTTCCAGACAGTGATGAGTGATGGGCATCAACAGACATCCCATCATGAGACGAACCCCTACCAGCACCACTTCATTCAGCACTTCCTCCGTGAACATTATAATGAATGGATTACCAATATATATGTGAAGCCATTTGTCGTCATCCTCTATCTCATTTATGCCTCCTTCTCCTTCATGGGGTGCTTACAGATCAGTGACGGAGCCAACATCATCAAGCTACTAGCCAGTGATTCGCCAAGTGTTTCCTATGCCATGGTTCAGCAGAAATATTTCAGCAACTATAGCCCTGTGATAGGATTCTATGTCTATGAGCCTCTAGAGTACTGGAACAGCAGCGTCCAGGATGACCTAAGAAGACTCTGTAGTGGATTCACTGCAGTGTCCTGGGTGGAGCAGTACTACCAGTTCCTGAAAGTCAGCAACATCAGTGCCAATAACAAAAGTGACTTCATCAGTGTCCTGCAAAGCTCATTTTTAAAAAAGCCAGAATTCCAGCATTTTCGAAATGATATCATCTTCTCCAAGGCAGGGGATGAAAACAATATCATTGCTTCTCGCTTGTATCTGGTGGCCAGGACTAGCAGAGACAAGCAGAAAGAAGTCATAGAAGTGTTGGAAAAGCTGAGGCCCCTATCCCTCTCAAAGAGCATCCGATTCATCGTGTTCAACCCCTCCTTTGTCTTCATGGACCATTACAGCTTGTCTGTCACAGTGCCTGTTCTGATTGCAGGCTTTGGTGTTCTCCTGGTGTTAATCCTGACTTTTTTCCTAGTGATCCACCCTCTGGGAAACTTCTGGCTAATTCTTAGCGTCACCTCAATTGAGCTGGGCGTTCTGGGCTTAATGACATTATGGAACGTCGACATGGATTGCATTTCTATCTTGTGCCTTATCTACACCTTGAATTTTGCCATTGACCACTGTGCACCACTGCTTTTCACATTTGTATTAGCAACTGAGCACACCCGAACACAATGTATAAAAAGCTCCTTGCAAGAGCATGGGACAGCCATTTTGCAAAATGTTACTTCTTTTCTTATTGGGTTAGTCCCCCTTCTATTTGTGCCTTCGAACCTGACCTTCACACTGTTCAAATGCTTGCTGCTCACTGGGGGTTGCACACTTCTGCACTGTTTTGTTATTTTACCTGTGTTCCTAACGTTTTTCCCCCCTTCCAAAAAGCACCACAAGAAAAAGAAACGTGCCAAGCGAAAGGAGAGAGAGGAAATTGAATGCATAGAAATTCAAGAGAACCCGGATCACGTCACCACAGTATGAGGGGTATAGACCAGTGAATTATTTTTCTTTTCCAGTATTGCACAATGATGCAGGGCAAGTAAAGCTCAGACCTCAGCTGCTTGGGCTGGCCGGGGGTAACAAGGCAAGTCAGATCAAGAGTGCATTATTCATGACACTTCAAGGTGTCTGCTTCTTGGGGGGAAGAGGGAATAAAAAAAGAGGAGAAAGTTATTTGCAACCTTGTTCTCCTTTAAAAACAAGTTTCTGGATGTAATCTGAGAGCTCTTCCAAGGAATTGATGAATCAATGGAGTGTTAAGATAGAAGGCCCAAAGAACCAGCTGCTGTTAAAAATAAAATGCTTAAGAGTGATGGAGAAGCAAGGAAAGGTGTCCTTCAAATAAGGGGAAAGACATAGGAAATGTGCCATGGCACTTTTCATGCTTGTTTTTTGAACAGGTTGGTCAAAGGAAACCTATGCACTTGGGAAGTACATATTTATTACTGTCTAAACCAAAGGACTTCCCAATCCATTTTATGTGTACATATATATGTATATATCCCGTATATACATATACTTCGTTTTGTCTTTAGTGTACGTTGACGTTTATGTGGAGGGAGGTGTCCATTTGAAGATAGGCTGGCCTTTTCCTAGAAAGTCAAATCAACCTTTGCCAAATTTATAGATTCATTAATAGCCATTCTAAATCAACCCAAGTGTCTCAGCAGTAAGAGTGTCATTCAACTGTGGAATGAGCAAAATAAACAGAGATGTGAGTTCATTAGATTATGCATATCATGTCAGCAGTCATCTAGAATTTTGCTTTGGATGACTTCGCAAAAAAAAAACACAAAAGGCATTTGAATTAATTACCACATGGACAAGGTTTACAGTTTCATATTAGAAATAAACAGTTGATGTGGATTTTCATTGGCTTTTACTGTATTTGGAAGGCTGATATGGCTGCTTTCAGTGAGCTCACCCAACTGCAAATGAGCACTTTACACAGATTATCCATACATGTTTCTAAGGGTGCACAAGGATGTGTATGTGAGTTGGGGTATTCCGTAGTTATATCGTTCTTATTTTAGATAGGGAAAATAACTGTCATGGAATATAGATAATTAACAGGAGAAAGGAGACATAACTAGGAAACTCGTAGAGTGAAATAGAATAAAATGGACCATACCCACTCATCACATGCCATCTACTGGTTCTTAGTGTAAGGAAACTATTCTAATCCTATAAACTCTAGTGTATTCCTTGCATTAGTATTTGGAACATAACCCAGGCCATGATTACTATAGTAGTGGTCACTATACCTATTGCAGTATCATTTGTAGCTTCTTGCAATAGTGTTGGTCTTGTTACCTGGAAAGTGCTCCTCAGTTGGCCCACCTCCTAGGGTGATGGCAGCTCTCCACAGGTGGGATATTAACTATAACTGCTGCTGAATTCTTTCTCAAACAAAAGTACTGAGGTAAAATGTTTTCATTAAGTTAAAGTATAGAACTACTCCCAAGCACCTGTTGGGTGCTTACTTGGACTAATGCTGTGCTTCCTGTCACAGGAAATTACTAGAAAATGCCTTTTTCCATGCCAAGCAGTAATGTAATTTATTTCCAGGTAGGACAGAATAAATGTCCAATGATTATAAAATCTGCTAGTAAGCTCTTTTACCTAGAAGAAAGCTACTATTTCCCATCAACTTTGGTTCTATATTTTAATCAAATTAATAATAATATCTAAAATAACAAAACTCCTTGACTCAATTAAGTTCAGAAAAAAGATACAAACCATTCCATTCTTGTTACAGTCTCTGGAAGTGAAGTTGATAGACTAATGAAATAACAAAACAAGTATACTTAGACATATAACTTTCCAGAATATAAAGGGGAAAGGGAACAGACCCTAAAATGAAAACTTTTAAGTAGTATTTCATTTATTAAATGGAGTTTGTTTGGTTTTACCTTGAAGTAATTGGGTTTCAACAGGAAATGATCTATATCTTCTCCATTGTGTCAGTTTCAGTGCACTATCTATAGATTTGAGTGTGGAAAATTATTGCCCATAACCATAGGGTTACTGTTTTTACATTATTTGTAAAGTCATGTCACAAATACTCCTAGCCTTTTGTCTCATGAACTGCTGTGCTAGAATGAACTGGTATTTGGTACGAGTAGCCTTCAGACCATGATCTCATATCTGAAGTAGAAGTTTCAGAGGAGGTTTTTGGTTTGGGTTTTGATTTTTTGTTTGGGTGGGGGTTTTGTAGTGGGGGTGCAGGGAGGAGGAGAATTCCTCTTACAGATTACCCATCATTTGTAAAGATTTTTAGTTTTTTGGCATCCCTTTCAAAATATGGGAGATAATCACTGACAAAGTTAATTAACTATCACTCCTTTTCTTCCCATTGTGTGCCATGCTACACTCATTCACCTATTTTTTAAAAGATTGGCTATTGGGGTTGGCTTTTTTCTTGGTTCCCATAGACCATTCTGCATGCAAAGAAGAATGGCAGGCTGATTTACAGAGAAAGAATCAAGCATGCCAGTTGTCAAAAGCACATGGAGGAAATGGCATATACTGCCAAATGACCAGGGCAGATCTAATATTATGTCTCCATCCAGATAGTCTGTGTTTGGATAGGGAAGAACAGTTCTTCTTTTTTAGTTTATGTCTTCAAGAATCAAAGTGTCTAAGATAAATATGAATTTCTCATTGTTCGAGTGACTAGAGGGCATTTTGGAAGGAACATTATCTTTTTCAGGACACCATAGTACTCTTTAGAGAACTGTAGCAATAATTTACTGAAATGGAATTATTTGTTCTGGAAGAGTTAATATACCATCTAAAATGGCTTAACGCAGTCCTAGGAAGTAATTTAATCCTAAGAAGAATCTAACAGAGCATCATCCGACCTCCCAACCTCACTGTGAAACAGATGTTTCCAAGAATTCCGTTTCCTGAATACTAAGATACATCCTAAGATATGAGATCATGATTTGCAGGTCACCCCCAATCCCAACCTTTTTGGTAGCTTGTGTACACCTCTCCCTAGTTTTTCAAGTTTACATTCATTGTTTTGTTCATTTATGAACTACTAATGCCGTTTAAATTAGGAACTTATCTATGTCAGCAGATGACCAGTCAACTCCTAGAAGAGAAGAAATTTGTGGGAAATATGTCAGCTTTGTGTAATATTTTATTTAATTGAACCATGTATGCCCTTAAAGTAAGAGGTTATAAAGTTTGAAAAAACTACTACTTTTCTGTATTTAAACTGGAATGTGGATTTATTTACTTCCATCAGAATTTAAATTTGAATTAGAAAGTGCCATGTGAGCTCCACTCTCTTTGATATTAATAAAGTTCAAAGAGGTACTCACCTAAATTACAGAGAGATCAGCTAAAAGTTAGATTTTTTACCGCTTATGGCTAAAGGTAATCATACCTTAGAGATTTGATTCTGTAGACCCGCCTTAATTCTTTTTAATGAAAGTCATGTTTAGATGTCTTCCCAGGAATTCTCGCAGTGACTATGAACCTCTTTGAAGGTCCTGCATGAGTATTCTATGCAAGAACTATTCTCCTCTGTTGTCGTATCATGTAAGTGGCTCTTTCCTATTTGATTCCCATTTATTTCCACAGAATTTAGGTTTTTACCTTGTGAGGTGAGAAGAATAATGATGACAAATGTTTTATGATGCTATTATAGTTATTCTTGAATGTTGAATTCAAGAGAGTAAAAGCTTTGTCCATTTTGTAATTATTTATCGCATTTTCCCATAATAAGCTAATCCTTCTAGGCTTGCGGTTAGAGCTAAGGATTAACTATTGCCATTAAGAATTAACTGTATTTTTGGGGTGGAGCCATGATGGCCGAATAGGCACAGCTCCGGTCTACAGCTCCCAGTGTGAGCGACGCAGAAGACGGGTGATTTCTGCATTTCCGTCTGAGGTACCGGGTTCATCTCACTAGGGAGTGCCAAACAGTGGGTGCAGGACAGTCGGTGCAGTGCACCGTGCATGAGCTAAAGCAGGGTGAGGCATTGCCTCACTCGGGAAGCGCAAGGGGTCAGGGAATTCCCTTTCCTAGTCAAAGAAAGGGGTGGCAGACGGCACCTGGAAAATCGGGTCACTCCCACCCTAATACTACGCTTTTCCAACGGGCTTGGAAAAGGGCACACCAGGAGATTGTGTCCCGCACCTGGCTCGGAGGGTCCTACGCCCACGGAGTCTCGCTGATTGCTAGCACAGCAGTTTGAGATCAAACTGCAGGGCAGCAGCGAGGCTGGGGGAGGGGCGCCTGCCATTGCCCAGGCTTGCTTAGGTAAACAAAGCAGCCAGGAAGCTTGAACTGGGTGGAGCCCACCACAGCTCAAGGAGGCCTGCCTGCTTCTCTGTAGGCTCCACCTCTGGAGGCAGGGCACAGACAAACAAAATGTCAGCAGTAACCTCTGCAGACTTAAATGTCCCTGTTTGACAGCTTTGAAGAGAGTAGTGGTTCTCCCAGCACGCAGCTGGAGATCTGAGAACAGGCAGAACGCCTCCTAAAGTGGGACCCTGACCCCTGAGCAGCCTAACTGGGAGGCACCCCCCAGTAGGGACAGACTGACACCTCACTCGGCCAGGTACTCCTCTGAGACAAAACTTCCAGAGGAACGAAAACGAACAGACAGCTGAATTTATGGTTCACGAAAATCCGCTGTTCTGCAGCCACTGCTGCTGACACTCAGCCAAGCAGGGTCTGGAGTGGACCTCTAGCAAACTCCAACAGGCCTGCAGCTGAGGGTCCTGTCTGTTAGAAGGAAAACTAACAAACAGAAAGGACACCCACACCAAAATCCCATCTGTACATTACCATCATCAAAAACCAAAAGTAGAAAAAACTACAAAGATGGGGAGAAAACAGAGCAGAAAAACTGGAACCTCTAAAAGGCAGAGTGCCTCTCCTCCTCCAAAGGAACGCAGTTCCTCATCAGCAACGGAACAAAGTTGGACAGAGAATGACTTAGACGAGTTGAGAGAAAAAGGCTTCAGACGATCAAACTACTCCTAGCTACAGGAGGAAATTCAAACCAATGGCAAAGAAGTTAAAAACTTTGAAAAAAAATTAGACGAATGTTTAACTAAAATAACCAATGCAGAGAAGTGCTTAAAGGAGCTGATGGAGCTGAAAGCCAAGTTTTGAGAACTACGTGAAGACTGCAGAAGCCTCAGTAGCCTATGCGATCAACTGGAAGAAAGGGTATCCATGATGGAAGATGAAATGAATGAAATGAAGTGAGAAGGGAAGTTTAGAGAAAAAAGAATAAAAAGAAATGAACAAAGCCTCCAAGAAATTTGGGACTATGTGAAAAGACCAAACCTACGTCTGATTGGTGTACCTGAAAGTGACGAGGAGAATGGAACCAAGCTGGAAAACACTCTGCAAGATATTATCCAGGAGAACTTCCCCAATCTAGCAAGGCAGGCCAACATTCAGATTCAGGAAATACAGAGAACGCCACAAAGATACTCCTCGAGAAGAGCAACTCCTAGACATATAATTGTCCGATTCACCAAGTTGAAATGAAAGAAAAAATGTTAAGGGCAGCCAGAGAGAAAGGTCGGGTTACCCACAAAGGGAAGCCCATTGGACTAACAGCTGATCTCTTGGAAGAAACTCTACAAGCCAGAAGAGAGTGGGGGCCAATATTCAACATTCTTAAAGAAAAGAATTTTCAACCCAGAATTTCATATCCAGCCAAACTAAGCTTCGTAACTGAAGGAGTAATAAAATACTTTACAGACAAGCAAATGCTGAATGATTTTGTCACCACCAGGCCTGCCCTAAAAGAGCTCCTGAAGGAAGCGCTAAACATGGAAAGGAACAACCCGTACCAGCCACTGCAAAAACATGCCAAATTGTAAAGCCCATCGAGGCTAGGAAGAAACTGCATCAACTAACGAGCAAAATAACCAGCTAACATCATAATGACAGGATCAAATTCACACATAACAATATTAACTTTAAATGTAAATGGGCTAAATGCTCCAATTAAAAGACACAGACTGGCAAATCGGATAAGGAGTCAAGACCCATTATTGTGCTGTATTCAGGAAACCCATCTCACGTGCAGAGACACACATAGACTCAAAATAAAGGGATGGAGGAAGATCTACCAAGCAAATGGAAAACAAAAAAAGGCAGGGGTTGCAATCCTAGTCTCTGTTAGAATAGACTTTAAACCAACAAAGATCAAAAGAGACAAAGAAGGCCATTACATAATGGTAAAGGTATCAATTCAACAAGAAGAGCTAACTATCCTAAATATATATGCACCCAATACAGGAGCACCCAGATTCATAAAGCAAGTCCTGAGTGACCTACAAAGAGACTTAGACTCCCACACAATGATAATGGGAGACTTTAACACCCCACTGTCAACCTTAGACAGATCAATGAGACAGAAAGTTAACAAGGATACCCAGGAATTGAACTCAGCTCTGCACCAAGCAGACCTAATAGACATCTACAGAACTCTCCACCCCAAGTCAACAGAATATACATTTTTTTTCAAAATTGACCACATAGTTGGAAGTAAAGCACTCCTCAGCAAATGTAAAAGAGCAGAAATTATAACAAACTGTCTCTCAGACCACAGTGCAATCAAACTAGAACTCAGGTTTAAGAAACTCACTCAAAACTGCTCAGCTACATGGAAACTGAACAACATGCTCCTGAATGACCACTGGGTACATAATGAAATGAAGGCAGAAATAAAGATGTTCTTTGAAACCAATGAGAACAAAGGCACAACATACCAGAATCTCTGGGACACATTGAAAGCAGTGTGTAGAGGGAAATTTATAGCACTAAATGCCCACAAGAGAAAGCAGGAAAGATCCAAAATTGACACCCTAACATCACTATTAAAAGAACTAGAAAAGCAAGAGCAAACACATTCAAAAGCTAGCAGAAGGCAAGAAATAACTAAAATCAGGGCGGAACTGAAGGAAATAGAGACACAAAAAACCCTTCAAAAAATTAATGAATCCAAGAGCTGGTTTTTTGAAAAGATCAACAAAATTGATAGACTGCTAGCAAGACTAATGAAGAAAAGAGAGAAGAATCAAATAGATGCAATAAAAAATGATAAAGGGGATATCACCACCGATCCCACAGAAATACAAACTACCATCAGAGAATACTACAAACACCTCTACACAAATAAACTAGAAAATCTAGAAGAAATGGATAAATTCCTCGACAAATACACCCTCCCAAGACTAAACAAGGAAGAAGTTGAATCTCTGAATAGACCAATAACAGGTTCTGAAATTGTGGCAATAATCAATAGCTTACCAACCAAAAAGAGTCCAGGACCTGATGGATTCACAGCCGAATTCTACCAGAGGTACAAAGAGGAACTGGTACCATTCCTTCTGAAACTATTCCAATCAATAGAAAAAGAGGGAATCCTCCCTAACACATTTTATGAGGCCAGCATCATCCTGATACCAAAGCCTGGCAGAGACACAACCAAAAAAGAGAATTTCAGACCAATATCCTTGATGAACATTGATGAAAAATCCTCAATAAAATACTGGCAAACCGAATCCAGCAGCACATCAAAAGTGGACTTCATCCCTGGGATGCAAGGCTGGTTGAACATATGCAAATCAATAAATGTAATCCAGCATATAAACAGAACCAAAGACAAAAACCACATGATTATCTCAATAGATGCAGAAAAGGCCTTTGACAAAATTCAACAACCCTTCATGCTAAAAACTCTCAATAAATTAGGTATTGATGGGACATATCTCAAAATAATAAGAGCTATCTATGACCAACCCACAGCCAATATCATACTGAATGGGCAAAAACTGGAAGCATTCCCTTTGAAAACTGGCACAAGACAGGGATGCCCTCTCTCACCACTCCTATTCAACATAGTGTTGGAAGTTCTGGCCAGGGCAATCAGGCAGGAGAAGGAAATAAAGGGTATTCAATTAGGAAAAGAGGAAGTCAAACTGTCCCTGTTTGCAGATGACATGATTGCATATCTAGAAAACCACATTGTCTCAGCCCAAAATCTCCTCAAGCTGATAAGCAACTTCAGCAAAGTCTCAGGATACAAAATCAATGTACAAAAATCACAAGGATTCTTGTACACCAATAACAGACACACAGCCAAATCATGAGTGAACTCCCATTCACAATTGCTTCAAAGAGAATAAAATACCTAGGAATCCAACTTACAAGGGACGTGAAGGACCTCTTCAAGGAGAACTATAAACCACTGCTCAATGAAATAAAAGAGGATACAAACAAATGGAAGAACATTCCATGCTCATGGGTTGGAAGAATCAATATCGTGAAAATGGCCATACTGCCCAAGGTAATTTATAGATTCAATGCCATCCCCATCAAGCTACCAATGACTTTCTTCACAGAATTGGAAAAAACTACTTTAAAGTTCATATGGAACCAAAAAAGAGCCCGCATCACCAAGTCAATCCTAAGCCAAAAGAACAAAGCTGGAGGCATCACGCTACCTGACTTCAAACTATACTACAAGCCTACAGTAACCAAAACAGCATGGTACTGGTACCACAACAGAGACATAGATCAATGGAACAGAACAGAGCCCTCAGAAAGAATGCCACGTATCTACAACTATCTGATCTTTGACAAACCTGACAAAAACAAACAATGGGGAAAGGATTCCCTATTTAATAAATGGTGCTGGGAAAACTGGCTAGCCATATGTAGAAAGCTGCAACTGGATCCCTTCCTTACACCTTATACAAAAATTAATTCAAGATGGATTAAAGACTTACATGTTAGACCTAAAACCATAAAAACCCTAGAAGAAAACCTAGGCAATACCATTCAGGACCTAGGCATGGGCAAGGACTTCGTGTCTAAAACATCAAAAGCAATGGCAACAAAAGCCAAAATTGACAAATGGGATCTAATTAAACTAAAGAGCTTCTGCACAGCAAAAGAAACTACCATCAGAGTGAACAGGAAACCTACAAAATGGGAGAAAATTTTCGCAACCTACTCATCTGACAAAGGACTAATATCCAGAATCTACAATGAACACAAACAAATTTACAAGAAAAAAAACAAACAACCCCATCAAAAAGTGGGCAAAGGACATGAACAGACACTTCTCAAAAGAAGACATTTATGCAGCCAAAAGACACATGAAAAACTGCTCATCATCACTGGCCATCAGAGAAATGCAAATCAAAACCACAATGAGATACCATCTCACACCAGTTAGAATGGCCATCATTAAAAAGTCAGGAAACAACAGGTGCTGGACAGGATGTGGAGAAATAGGAACACTTTTACACTGTTGGTGGGACTGTAAACTAGTTCAACCATTGTGGAAGTCAGTGTGGCAATTCCTCAGGGATCTAGAACTAGAAATACCATTTGACCCAGCCATCCCATTACTGGGTATATACCCAAAGGACTATAAATCATGCTGCTATAAAGACACATGCACAGGTATGTTTATTGCAGCACTATTCACAATAGCAAAGACTTGGAACCAACCCAAATGTCCAACAACGATAGGCTGGATTAAGAAAATGTGGCACATATACACCATGGAATACTATGCAGCCATAAAAAATGATGAGTTCATGTCCTTTGTAGGGACATGGATGAAACTGGAAACCATCATTCTCAGTAAACTATCGCAAGGACAAAAAACCAAACACCGCATGTTCTCACTCATAGGTGGGAATTGAACAATGAGAGCACATGGACACAGGAAGGGAACATCACACTCCGGGGACTGTTGTGGGGTGGGGAGAGGGGGGAGGGACAGCATTAGGAGATATACCTAATGCTAAATGACGAGTTAATGGGTGCAGCACATCAACATGGCACATGAAAACATATGTAACAAACCTGCACATTGTGCACATGTACCCTAAAACTTAAAGTATAATAATAATAATAATGAAAAATAAATAAATAAATAAATTCTCATTATATTTACTTTAAAAAAAAGAATTACATGTATTTTTATAAGTTGACTGTAAATATCATAATTACAGTCACATATTTTTATGACCAAATAGTTATGAATGCACGGTACTATGCATGCATTGTTATTAATAGTACATAGGTTATTAAAGACACTATTTTCAGGGTTATTGCAACTTTTATTAAAATTTCTTACATCACCTATTCATAAATGCCTCATGGCTTTTGGTCTTAAGGGCCTAAAGTCCACAAAAGTTCCATCCCCAGGTAAGCAATTTAAGAATTGCCTTCCCTGGGTATCAGTAAGAGCCACCTCTTCTAGAATGCACTTTGGAAAATCTCAGAAGCAAAATCTGGCTTCCAGGCAAAGGGCCTAGCATATTCTGTATTGGTTAGTAAATAAACATAATTTTATGTCTTGTGTTTGCTAATCTTATGGTGAAGCAGAAAATACGATGCCATGAGACTGGCATTTAGATATTGTCTCTTAGAGATTGGAGAAGTCAACGATTTGCTCAGCATCCTACCACAGGGATCTTTCTGTTCAGTCTGGTTTGTTGGGGTCTGCGAATGATATTGGCAATCTTTGCAAAAGTGAATCTGAAAACTGTTACTTATTCCAAAAGAGCCTCAGAAGCACTTTTCTTCCCTTTAAAAACAAAAAAACAAACAAACAAAAAAGGTTTTAGCTCTTTCTCAATTACCAAAATTTTGTGACAATTTTATGACATTGACCCAAAACATATTTATGGCTGAATTGGTATGCCCTTGCTATTTCCCCATCTTCTATCTCAATATGAAATTGAACATCACCACTATGGTGCGGACCTTTATGCTAATATTTTAAATCAGTGATCTGCAGATATATTGGATAGGGAAAAATCAAGTTTTTTACTACTTTGTCTACAAAATAACTACAATGATATTGACCCAAATGAAAGCAGCAAAATCGTAAGTGAAAGCAACAAAGCCACGTTGCATGAGGTCCAGCAGGGGAGGGACTGTGTATGGGTATAGCAGCAGTAAATTACCTTGATTTCTCAACTAAAGGACCAAGATTAATCCACCATCACGTTTTACTTAGGAGCACAAGAGGTGGTGTTCTGTGTTTGAAGTGTTGTGGAGTTAGATCAGGCAACAGTTGAAATGACACTGGAAGGACATTGAGAGATGAGCCCACATCTCAGAAATCAAGATGTCTGTAAGTAGGTATGATAGAACAAGTGGAATAATACCACATATTCTGTGATTTAGAATACAGCAGAGAGAATCACGTGGTGTTGCAAAGCTATAGATTCTCAACTGCTAGCAAACTTGATCATAGGCAAATACATCGCACTTGAAGACTGGGTTCTCATTTGTCAGAGTCATAACCTAATCTTTGCAGTGGGAGGTGCTCCTGAATTTCCAAGCACAAAGGAAGAGCCACAGACCCTTTTGTTAGTGAAAGTGAAAAGCTGGGGAGACTCTTTGTAAGGAAGCTTAAAATAAGCACCGAGATAAGCATCATTCATTTCCAGAGTGGCTCTGGTCATTGACTATATTTTGTGAGTCTTTGAGTCATAATGAACACTTTTTCTGACCAGGTTTTTTTCATGCTTAATGAGGACCTCTCTATTGCTGATAGAGACACCACTTGCTTTTCTTATAAAACAGAAAACAACTCAAAAGAGCGATATATGGGGTTAAGAATATATTTATAGTATAGCTTGCTAGTCTACAAATCACATTTTATGTCTTCTGCATCTCTAAAGATGTAAAAATTAAATGGGAGTGTACCTTAAACTGAAAACCTCTATAAGGTAGATATTTTTAATATAATAAAGTATTTATAAGAAAACCATCACTGATTTTGCACTATCTTAAATTATAGAAAGCCAGCTTCTACTATTTTTTCCCAGTTGAAAATTTCCCTTAAGAAAGTTGTCACAGGTCATGGTAATTATAAAATCTTAAAAATCAGAAAGAAACTTTAGGAACAGAGTAGGAATCATCCACTGATGGTGTGTGATTCCTGCTGTGTATGATTTGATCGTACTTATCTGAGCTGAGGTTTTTAGAAGTCATTTGTAACTGAGCTCTGGTTTCCCAACAGCTAATGGCATGGTCTGATAGAGGGACATTATGGTTTTCTTTCCCTCTGTTGCCAGTTTGTAGAGCAAGCACATTACCCACAGGGCTCTGTCAAACCAGAGGGGGAAAAAATTCTAATGCTTTGGAAGATTGCATTGAAGAATTTCCTAGGAATAACTAGGAGAGACTCTCATGGATGAAAGATTAGTGGTGTTTAATAAAAATGTATACATTTTCAGTGCTGTATAAATTTAACTTATATTCTCAGTAGAGGCAGTCTACAGTATGTTATGGGGGAGCATTTAAATTATCTAATGTAATATGGTTACTAGAATCTCTCCCTGGACACTGAAATACCTTCTATCATTTTATCTGATAAATTCACTGGTTGTTGGTAGCAACCCTGATAGAGCTGGGGAAAAAAAAAGAACAGGCCATCATATTCTTGCATCTCCTGGTACAGTCTGTAGCATCTATTTTCAAGTAGAATAAGGAAATTCTGGCATCTTTTCTTCACAAACATAAATGTGCTGCAAACTGATAAATTAGACCTTAAACTGGTCAGTGCAAATATCCCAAAGTTTTAGTAGTTTAAGCAACAACTTTACTATACTTTCCTATTAATTATGCGTATTTTTCAGCAATAGAGTTGTTTGCTCTTAACTAGGAAATCTGTCACAGATTGAAAAGGGCAGAGATCTCTCCAAGCTACCTCATAAGGGTATTTAAAGACAAAATGGCATGCGATCTTTGATTAAATGGCAAATATATTAAAGCCACAAAGCAATATTATTTATCACCTTTCCTTGATGCTCATTCACTTTATCAAATTAGACAGGGCAAAATGTAAAATGAGCACTCCTATATGCAGTCCCACTTATACATTCTGGTTAACATAATATTCATTAATAGGAAATCTCTCAAGGAAGTTGTTAGTTGTCTCTGTACAGATATCCCAGAGTGCGAAATTTGACTCAGAAAGAGAGTAATCTGACTTTGATTAGAGGCAGCGGTCTACCTAGCAAGATGCACAAATAATCTGTGAATAACTTCAGAAAAATTCCAAGTGCATTTCACTTATCACTTTTCTTGGAGGAAAAAATCTGTTTGGGTGTTTATTTGTTTGTTTATTCTAGGCAAATAGAAACAGACAAAGTTACAATTATTTGGCATTTTACTTAAGTTTTCTTTTCCTCTGGAAGGCATTGCTATTATTTTCTGCTAAATTAGGGTTTTTAAAACACAAGTCACTTACGGAAACGTTAGCATCAATGAAAAGAAAACTCCTAGGGAGAAACAGTCTTCACCCATGCATAGACAAATTGCAGAAATGAGAGTAAAAGTTGAGCATTTTTATTTTTTTCCTAAAACAAAAACCCACTTGTTCTTAATCCTAGCTAGACAAATTACCAATTTCTACAGCAAAGAAGGATGACTAAATGTATGAAATTATGAAACTTTGATATATTAACACTATAAACCTCATGGCAAACCATCAATTCCAGATGTCTTTACCCATAAGAATATTCCTTCTAAAATACTCTATTACATATAGGTTGATCCCATTCATGAAAACGGCCTCATTTATCACTCCCAAAATAGTACAAACAAAGCCATTTTAGGTTTCTGCTCTGTAGTTCTGTACCTTGGGCTCTACAACTAAAGCTACCTTGCTGAGGAAAGCTTAAAAACGAATTGTGAACAAAAACGTCAAATCAAAAAAACATTACCCAAGTTGTATTTCCATCCAAAAATACCTCCTGTGAAATAGAAGACTGCTGTGTGGCCATTTTAGATCTCATAAAGAAGAAAATATTCTAAAAGTACCCATTTTGGATCTCACTAAGAACCCAAACCAAAAATCCTTCCAAAGTTTCCAATTCACCTGAATTTGGTCCATTATCAAAATTTACCTCTGTGTTGATCAGTGAAAAAACAATTTGCAAAACAGGTTTTTCTTAACTATAATAGAAACAAATAAAGAACAAGTTATTTCCCATAGATTTGCATGTGTAAACACACATTTAATAATTAAATGAATCTCATACCTCAGTCAAGGGAAATTATGTTCCAAATATTTCCTTGTTCAGTTCATCATTATTTTCATATTTTGGACACACTGAAATACAATAATTTTAGTTAAATTGCTTATAATTTGTCTGCATAACAAATCTATTATCTAAAGCTTAAAGGTAAAAATCTTAAGGAAAATAACAATTAAATCTTAGCTACTTGGAAAAAAAAAGTCATCAAAATCGTATTTACTACAGTGCCACTAGGCAAAGTTAAACAGAGCATTTCTGGCTATCCTGACTTTTTATTTTAACAACAACAAAAGAAATATAGTTCCATTAGTCATAATAATAGAAATAATTTATATATTAAAATAGTGATAAATTATACAGGTGTATATTCTATAGTTCTTAGGGTCAAATACGAGGTCTTTTAAAATCACAATCACAAATCCTGTAAAAGCTAGGTTATTCTTAAATTCGCTAGACTTTTCTTCATTCCTTATTGTTAGTATTAAATGCCCCACAGAATATCATAATATGCAACCTATTCCTCTAACCTCAATGAGAACTTTGAGCATGCTATCTTTTTGGGAAAGATTTTTCTAGGCTAAGAATTAAACTTCCTAAACAAAACATCTTATAACATCACAATGTAAAATAACATAATCTTAGTCTTTTATTTTTAGTCTTTTTTTGAATCACAAGTTCTAAAACTTATAATGTAATTTTTTATCCTTTAAACATTCAAGAATACATACATTAAAATAATACTGTGATAATATATATCAATTATCTCTCCATGGTTAAGATAAAGCATTCTGAAGCAAATACAAAATGTCTTGGCATTCCTGAGAGATATTTTTATGAATCCCTAAGCTCACAAATATCTCTAAAACATATAAATTACTAAAGTATTACTAAAAGATTCAGATAGCACTCTAACACCCCTTAATAATTATGTTACCTTCAAATCTACATCAATTTATAATTGGGTCAAATAAATTCTACCTAAAATTTATCACTGCATTACATTGCGTTATTGTAGTAACATTATAAAAATACTTGAACCAACATTTTTCTTACCATATGAGAGCTGCAGAAGATGGAGACAATGAGTGAGCCAGCGGCTCCTCAGTACTACCCGGAGATTAATCACAAAGCACATCCCTTTGGCTGCACATTATACAGTTTCAAGCTGGGGCCTAATTGTTCATGGGCTATCAGCACCACTTCTAAGTCACTAAAACCAATCATGTTAAATATTTCAATATCCAAGTCTACTGAATTTTGACGAATAATGTGGTGACATTATACATAACGCATAGATAACCAACATTGAAAATATGTAAGGTCACTTGATGCCAAAATTATACTTAAACAATTTAATATTCCACAACCCACTTCAAAAGCTTTATCATTGCAAAGCTCTCCTCATTATTGACGTATAGTGAGGAGACCAAAGAATTCTTAGTAATATTTCATTTTATATAGCTTGCCATATGTTTTCTTAAAAACAAGGATGCCTTTATGTCTTTCATGGAAATGTTTGGACTTATTCAATAGCCATTTTCCTGTCCAAATTTAGTATTTTAATTATTAATTTTATTCTGCTCTTTTCCTTTGTTTATGTTCAACTTTTATCTTTTCTAAAATAACTTTTCTTTAGAGTAATTAAACGTGTTTTCTCCTTTACATAAAAATAAGCAAGGCTAGAAAGGAATGAAATAAGAACTTAGCAAAATTAAGCTGGGCATGTGGAACCTATTTGCAAATACTAAACAAAGTTTGCAAAAGTACTATTTATTGTCATTTATATGTGCTTCACTTTGAAATTCTCCACTGATTTTATTTTAAAAATGGCAACTGACATGGCAAACTATGAAGCACACAATGTCTGCTTTGCAGACATTCAATAATTATCCATTCAATGAAGAAAAATATAAAAGACTTCTCCAGCTTCTCAGTTGCCTGCTCATGACCTAATGAAAAGGAGGTTATTTAATAATTTCAAGCTTTGAGAGCCAATATTCAGAAGCTTTTGTTGTTGTTTTGTTTCATTTTCTTGAATTTTCCTATATAGCCAGTTATACAAGAATAAGCCCCCATATAAAGGAAGAATTTCAAGTTTGTTGGTAATAACTGTCCTTTCCTATAAGTTGAAATGCTAGAGCCTACAGCTATAGACATCTTGATAGTAAAATAAAGGGAATGTAATCTGACATAAAGAAAAATTAAGGACAAGGGTGTTTTTTTTAAAAAAAAAAAGGTAAGAGAAAAAAATTTAAAACAGATATAAAACTGTTGAAGAAGGGAGTAAACAACCGAACTAAAACCTTTTTGTTTTATTTAGTTTCTGTTCATTAGTTTAGTTTGGCTTTAAAAACAAAGGAACACATTGGAAATTTTCAGAAAAACCCTGACATATCTAAGTCTCCAAAAAGTTTGTTACTCTTTAAAAAGATAGAACTAGAAATTCAGTCCCATTTTAGAATCAAGATTTGGTGTAGATGGGTTTCTGAAGTACTCCTAGATGGCTTGGGATTGTACCTATTTACTCACCACATATTTAGGAGCACCTATATTGGTCTCTGTGCAAGGCTTGGAAGAAATACCACTAAACTATTCATAGTTCCTGACTTTGAGGTGTGTATGATCTGTTAAAGAAATTTCCAGCTGGAGTATTCAAGGAAAGTAAGGAAGGAATTATGAACTGATCCACATTGAAGCGTGGGTAAGATTCTAGTAGATAGAGATGGAGGATGGGCAAAACAGTCAGGGAGAAAAAGTGAAATATACAAGGGCAGGAAAGCTGGTTGTCCAGGATGAAGGCTATAACAGATGAGATGATAGGAACCCAGAAGAGACTTGTTACAGATGGGAATAAAAAGGAAGCACCCATTGTGAGTGGTATTATAAAGGATTGCCAGGATACGGGGAGTTACTTGGATGTGGGAGAGGGATCATAAAGAAAAAGCTCTTTTTATGATGTATCCTTGGGCTTAAATGCAGTGAATCGTTTACAAAATATAAATACACAGTCTCTATTTTTGAATTATATCTGTTAAAATCAAGGATCCCAAAACTCAGCAATATCACATAAATTTATAATCTCTCTTGCTTTGAAATGTAGTGGTTGCAAGAGCCAGTTTAGGGCATGAGTTTGATTCTCCTGATGATGGAACACCGTCCATGTTCTGGCACAAGAGCCCATGGCCATCTGGTCACCTCATATATACCTGGTGTCCCTCAAAGTGTGAGAGTTAAGAGGCTGACATGGATTGCTGGGAACCCAAACTCTCCAGAACAAACAGCTCAAACTAATACACTCCAATTAACTATCTCTGTTAATATTATTTTAATTAACAATTCAAATAATACCTGCCTAATAGAATAGGTATTATTGTCTCTGATTTATAGATTGTTTCAAGAAAGAAAACATTGTAAACAAGTACTATGACCCTATGGTACAATATATCGTCTTTTCATCATAAATCAGTATGAAAGGTGCGTGTACAGAGAAGTCCAAATGCAAATTATATATGATGAAAAATAACTGCATAGATTTTCTCCCCGTCTATCCTTTTCTAAATGTAAATTTTAAGACAATGCGTTTGTTAAAATGCTTAAAACTATTTTTCAAATTCACTTCCTTATGATTCACTCATCCTTTCTTTGAAGATCACATAAGGTACATATGCACTTAGTTTTTAAGCATAAACCTAACTGATTTATACACTGACCTTGTCCTTTTTAATAATTAAAGTTTTCATTATAATAGTGGTGCTCCCCAAAACCAGCAATCAGATTACAAGATGTTTGGAGGAATATATTTTAATCTTTAAACCTGAAAAAAGCATTTCCTAATTATGCTTTTTAGAGTTATAGATAAGGTTGGAGTTGGCCGGGGGAGGCCCCATTTTCCAACTGGTTCATGAGGAGGACATCTGTTCACAGAAGTAGAATGGAGATAAATCCAACAACCAAGTGGCCATAGGAGACCATGGCCAACAAACACACTCTAAGAGACATTTTGGATAACCCTAGGAGTAACAAAGCTAGTGGTTCTCAAAATTTGCTGTACTTTGGAATGACCTAGAGAGATGTTTAAAGTCTCAATGCCCAGACTTCATGCCAGACTACTTAAATCAATATATCCTGTAGCAAGACCCAACATCAGTACTTCTGGGAGTTCCCACAGTGATTTCAATGTGTGGCTCAATTTGAAAAACAGTGGCTTAGACAACCAAGTCAACACATTTAATCCAATAAATACTGATAGAGCCTTTTATTAAGTGAAGTTTTAAAAAGTCACAAGACAAAAGCATCTGTGACATCTATAACTAGAATATAAGCCAGAACTTGTACAGAGTCCAAAAGGGGGTATCCAGAGGGTAGAGAGAGATGATTTCTAGTAGAGCCAAACCTGGTAGGAGTGCGTTGCATTAAGATAGCACTTAAGATGAGGTAAGATTATTGGCCTGAGCACCCAATGTGATGTGACCAGACTGGGCAAAGCCATAATATAGAACAAAAGCACAGAATATGTTCCTGAGTCAACGAACTCAATTTAGCTTGAGTGTACATTTCCAGTACAGGAGTTGAATTTGTACAAACCAGAAAGTTTGATATAAGGACCTGCAAACATCATGCTGAAGAATTTATATTTGATTTAATGGACTCAGATTACTTTTTATTATTATTATTATTAGATTCAAAATTTAGAAGTATTAATCTGCAATGTTCTAACTGTAGGTTAGACTGGAGATGAGAGACCTGAACCAAAAAATTAAGTTAGGAGGCTGTTGTGGTCATCAGCAATGAAGGTAATATTGGTCTGAAATAGAGTTGTGGCACTGAATATAAAAAGGAAAAAATAAATACAATTCACAAAACTTATATCCATAAGATGGCCTGAACACGCAAGAACTTTGAGTGTCTAAAACACAACAATATGGTACCCTATCATTGAATATTCACATTAGTGAATTTAATGTGGTATAACAGTAACCAGTTATTAGCTCTGTGTGATCTATTTACTACAATATTCTAATGTATAGTTTAATCATCACATTCCTGTTGTTTTGACATGCAGCGTGGCCCATTTTTATAACATTTATAGAGCTTTACCACAGAATTTCAGGAAATCGCTTTATCTTTACAGAATGGTTGATTTGGTCTTCTGCATATCTAACTTGGGGAAAAATGGTTTATATTGCATTATTTAAATTCAGTAAATAAAAGATGAGTCAAAGAGGAAGAAACAAATCTCTTAGGAACATAAATAGGCAGTCTAATCTTTTGTACTTTTTTCCATGTAAGATTGCTGGATACTCAGGTATATATAACTCTTATCTACAAGCATGTATTATAGCTAGAGACACTACAATAGTATCTAGATTAATCTACATATATAAACATCAATTTAATTAGCAAATAATTCTTGAGATTTATTTGCATTTCTGGGAATTGAGCAGTTCAGGTGATTTATGCTTAGAAACAAGATCACTGTTCCTCCCACAGTCAGAGATCTGCTCTGCAGTCATCTTCTAGGAAAGTTTTGTATAAGGCACATGCTTTTATTCTACCATAAAGATGTAGTATGGCAATGTTATATCAGCACTGGGCAAAGATAGATATATATGTAAAATGTAATTTTCACAACATATCCTTACACATAGTTACACATTCATTGGATGGGCTGTCTCTAATTCAATACTTTTCCTACGGAATAAGTGTCCTGTCAAATATTTCACACATACATGGTTTTAACATTAGCATTAAAATGACCAGTGAAAATAATCCATATGAACTCTTTGTATTCTTCTACAGCCATACAACTAAAATACGTGAGGATGAGGAAGCAGATAACAACTTGAGAAAACGTAAAAGAGTTGGAAGTTGGAGCCGCAGTGCCATGCAATGGGGCCACACAGCAGCTTGATCATCCACGTAGCTTTATGTGATGCCCTTTGGGTCATGGCTTTCAAGAGGTAGCTTGCTCAAAAAAAAATGTAATTATCTATTAACCCCTTTATTCACCAAATCTTTCATTCAAGAAGAATTTTAAACATCTTCTATGTGCCAGACATATAGAGAGTAAATGCAAAGAGAAATGAGAGGCAGCCACTACCCATCAAGGATTTTAGCAAAGCAAACTAGATTAGTAGGTGAAATAGCCATATATATATATATATATATAATTATGTATATATTATACATATATACATATATTATACATATGCATGATATATATTATATATATTATATATATGTATGTGTGTGCATATATATATATATATATATCTCAAAAATAATGGGCAGCATTTATAAAGCAGTGATTCTCCCACTTAAGCATGTATCAAAATCACCTGGAGGGCTTGTCAAAGCACAGCCTGCATATCCCCACCTCCAGAGGTTCTGATTCAGTAGATCTGGAGTGAGGCCTGAAAATTTACATTTCTAACAAGTTTTCAGGTGATGCTAATGCTACTAGTCTGAGGAACCGCACTTGAACTTTGAAAATCTCTGAAATCCAAGTTTGTGAACAGCAGCAGGCATTCTGAGAATAGTTGGATTAAATCTGTCCAGGGAAGAAGGTGAGGACAAAGATCAGCTTCTCACCACTAGGCCTGAAAGGCTGCATAGTTGAAGAGTGCAAAGACATTCCAGGTTGAAGAAAAGAAATTACCTGAACTAAGGCCATATCTGACAAGTCTACCTGTTGGTAGAACTCATCTAGAAGACTTTTTAAACTCTTGAAGGGATGGCCTTAGTAATCCCTATTTGTAATAAGTTGCTTTGGACAGTCTTTTCAGTCTTTTCATGAAGAAAATTTAGGAACATGGAACCAAGGCATAGAGTATAAAAGAATGTATCATTTTCAGAGAAGTCCTGTTATAGACTGGTTTAACTAGAACCACCGTATAGTAGAACTAGCACTCTATACCAGAACTAGATTCATGTAGGACGTGAGTTAAGTTTGAATTTCCAATAATCAGTGAATGAAACTTTTAGTGCAAGTATGTTTCATGCAATATTTGGAATCTACTATAATAAAAATACTTGTTTCTCTGAAATTCAAATTTAACTGGGCATCTTGCATTTTTACTTGCTAAATCTCACAACCCTAAGAATGTAGGGTGTGTCAGGTGGAGAAAAGAACCAGAAATAATGAGGCTGAAACAATATTACATTATTAGGCCAAATAATAGTAAAGTACTATTTTTCATGTGGGATATGCAAGTGTAGCACGTAGCTAATGAAGCTTAAATTTCTGAGCCCATTGCTTACATAAGTCTTTTGGAGGCCCTAGGACAGTCCTTAGCAGTATGTTCACATCTTATGTTTATATAAAATTTTCAAATGGAGGATATTTTTGCATTCTTTTCCTTAAAAGGGACTCCAAAAATGTATACACTTCAGGCTCAACAAAATTTTGATCTGCCCCTGCATGTGGGACCACATAAGTATCAAATACAACACAAAAATGATATTGATAAATACCAACTCTTAAGTAAAAAGTTAAGTACAATGAATGCCCAGAGAATTTGAAGATCTTTTTGTTCCTATATTATCACGAAATGCTACTTGAAATTAAAATGGCTTCAACACTAGCAAAATGAAGCCTATTCTTTAAATTACCCTCGATGTGTGAAATTAATGTTCCAGTAGCATAAAGACAGTATTTCATTTCTCAGATATAATTGACCATGGGACATTATGTTCATGGAGCATCTTAAAGAACTAGTGTTCCAGGGAGCAAACATTGATAATGTCATGTTAGAGAAGCCTGTGTTTGTTACTGAAGAGCAGATGAGTATTACAATTCCAAAGGAAACAGTATTAATGGGTCTGTGTGGAAATCAGTTCTTATTTTCTAAACAATATTGCTGATTTCTAGCTATTCAAGTAATTTATAACCTAATAGAAGAATAGAATACTTAAGGAAAAATGATTCATCAGCAATGAATTTCACTTAAAATAACACAGAACTAATTTTTCCCTTCTGTCCCAGTACAGTTTCAGGGAATGAGAAGTAAGTAAATGAAAACCAAGTTAAACTAGACCATAAATAGTAAAATATGAAGAAAAAAATGACAAATGGCCAGGAAACCAAATAAATAAACAGGTTGATATTTTATTTTTCATTCTTTTGAAAAATGGTATAGCATTCTAGAATAATTGAAAAATTTTGATCTCGAATAAAAGACTTGAGGAAGGTTATTTCTTGGAGAACTTTAATGAAGGGAAAAGGGGGTAAACAGCCTACAAAAAAAATTTAGTATGTGCTGACAATGGTTGTAAGTAGATCTTTGGTCCCAACAGCACAGCTACTGTAACTATGATATACGCCAGACCCAAGATATTAAAAAGAAGCCATAATGTAACAAAAGTAATGATTGGCAAAACCAGTAATTCATTAAAAATCCATCAGGCCTCCTAAAGGCCAACTTGGTCATACCTATATAATAAAGAAGTGCTGAAACTCCAATCAGAGTTACACACAATATGTAAGTCAAATATCTCTTGCCAAATGTTCCAATAGATTTTCTTTTTGTATTAAATTCAAATATTTAGAGTACTGGGTTATATCATTCATTCATTAATCCATCCAGCCAACATGGATTAAGAACCTATAATGTGCCAAGTGATGTGCAAAGTCCTGTGTGAGGGACAAAGCATTCGAATTGCTCAGCGGAATACTTTAATGTCTCATAAAAAGAAGAAAGTGACTATTTGCTTTCACTGGGACATTTGTTATGAGACATTGGCAAAACTAGAGTTACAATTTATTTGCCTGCTATTAACCTAATTAACCTGCTATTAATCTAAAAATTGTTCAAGATTCTTAGTTAACATGTTTTCCATAATAAATAGAAGTTGCTATACTAATTTTTTTGTTTGTTGGACATAAATGTCAATGAGTACTAGATGTGTTTTGGACAAAATCGTAAGATAGGAAGGCAAGGATGCCTAATGATTGATTAGCGTATTAAACACAGCAGATACAGCCTTGAGGGTTTCCATCTTTTTGTTTGAAATTAATATACTTAAACAAATTAGTGAATGTAAGTGTAAACAGGTTCCCAAACTCATGATTTTACCCAAAAGAAATAAATACTAGTAAGTAGAACAGTCAGGCAATAGTTTTATAAAAAGAACACCAGCAAAGAGTGTTAATGAGTCGTTTTCTACCCTGTTGCCACCTCTTCTATTTAGCACAGCAATGACTAAGACATATTTAGAAGGATGGCCTAAAGAAAAGAAAAATCATAACTAACTAGTTTAGGTCAAAAGAAGAATTCAGCTACAGATGGAGAAAAACAATCTTGCCCTTCTTCACAGTAAGTTCCAACATGTTTGAAATTTAGCACTGGAGGGATTGGGAGATCTCAATAATTAGACTGCGATTGAAATGTTCCACTAAAATAATGATTTGAGAGGCATCCAGGGGCACTTTCTTTTCTTCTTCACTCAACCTCAGCATGGAGCACGTCAACTTTGTTTCTTAGTTGGACTATACTACCTTAGATACAGAACTGATTTTTAAAAGTATATAAAATTATTTCAAGTCTAAAAATCATAAAGAATTTATCTCAGGATAAATAATTTTTATGAAAGTATTTTATCACCAGTTCATTTGTAACCTAATTACCTTGCTTAAGTAGATAAATCCCAAACAATGAGTGAAATAAACTAGTAGACTAGTGGGTTTTTAACCCTCTACCTATATCTCTCAAATGTTTATAATTTATGCTCCACTAATAGCCCTGACCCTGCTAGGTAACAATACTCTAGGAAATTGGAGATATGAGTCCAGAGAAAAAAAATCATAAAGCAAGATAGACATTGTGGAGAATGGGCAGTAGTGCTAATATAAAGAAAGAAAGAAGGCTGCATGGATGGGGGATTACATTTTATTCAGGACAGGAAGAAGAGATCTACAGATGTATAGGTATAAGCTCTAAGTTGGGATAAGCAATGACATAGATTACTAAACAAAATCAGATCATGTGTCTTATCCACTGAGTTCCACCTTAATGTTTTTGTTTTCATGGCTATATTCTCAAAATTACCTGAATTTATTTTTAGAGTCATATATTTCTTTGTTTTTTCTTAATTGACAGACAGTTTTATGTATTTCTTTCATTTCTTTCTTGATTACCTTGAGTTTAATATCATGTGCTATATGGGATGAAGAAAAAGTATGATGTGTTTTCTATGTTTAAATTGCTTGCAATCTATTTAAAGATGCCGACAGAGGAAATAGTCACAATAAAGCATAAGAAATGATTGCATGATTCATACTTCAGAGTTAAGAGAACCTGGGTATAGGGAACTATTGGCATTAAAGGGGAATAGTTCAAGAAGGAAATGCAGCTTCAAATAGGCCTTGAAGAAGGCATTTTATCTGCCTAAACAAAAGATCCATCTCTTCACAGACATTAACTTGGGTGGGAGATTCATGAAAGAGGGGAAGCCCCACCCAATCTGTCCTCCTGTCTCCTGCTCTGACCACTTCTCCAGCCACTTCCCCCTTTGTTCTCTCTGCATCAACCATGCACCCCCTTTGGTCTTTTGTCATTGCTGTTCCCACCACCCTGAATACTCTTCTTCCCCCAGTTAGCCGCAGATCTTCCTCCCTCACTTCTTTTTGGTTTCTTCTTAAATATTAAATAAGTATGCATTAGAAAGGCCTTTCATGACCATCTCATGAAAATATAGTAAATCTCCTCCCTTCTTTCATATTTGTCATGGGATTTGTTTATTGTCTGTCTGTTCCCAGTAAATTGAAAGCTCTAAGGGGGCAGAGATTTTTTTTCTGCTCTGTAAACTGCTAGAAGCCCAGTACCCTGAAAGGTGCCAGGCGCATGTTAGGCATTCAATAAATATTTGACAAAGGAAGGAAGGAAAGGAGGGAGGGAGGGAAGAAATTAGTTCAGGTAGACCTTGAAAGCTTCAAGTGTTTCAGTTGCAAATATATTAGATGTATCTCATTATCTGGTAAGTCATTTTAAGGTAAACTTACTGATACATTTGAAAGTTGTTTGCCCATGAATTCTTTGCTAGATAATATTAACATCTACCCCTGCACTCCCTTAAATATTTATCAGTAGCTTAAACTTTAACAAAAGCCATGGTTTGCTTTGGCAGAGCGGGGACTATGCTCATATCCTAGCTTGTCAATGGAAAGAAAAAGAAATACAGCTGAACAAGTGAAAGATTATCACGGCAGCCACATCCTTAAATGGGAGCAATTGCTAGGCTGCTGCTTCTCAGGCTTAAAGAAGTAAAAGATACTGCCCCAAGCCATTTTCAGCTGGAATTGTAAGAGTATGCACACAAATACACAAAGCTACCCTGACATAAGCGTGAATAAAAGATATTATCTGATGCCCAGGAACATTTCCTTCTTCCCTCAAAATGAATAATTTATTGGTTTTCTACCTGCTGTTTCCAAGCTCACATTAATGATCCATTGATTAGTCTCAAAAACAGATGCTTGTAATTAAATCATAGGTTCTGTAAGATCATTAACTGGTTCTCTAATGGCTGAAAGAATTAAGAAGAAATGGGGTAGTTTAAATTCATAGATTCAAGAAGGATTATAGGAAGCGTATTCTGTATAAATGTGACATTTGCTGTATTGTTTTCCTTTCTGATAGAAATTTCTCACCTTCTAAATTTTCATTTGTATGGAACTTGTTTTAGTTTTCTTAACATCAGCAGGTTTATTATTTATTCCACCCACAGAAATTCTGACTCAGATGGCTAGTGGAGTGTAGCCTTGTTACTTGTGTTCAGATTTCTTATTGCTTTTTGTTTTATGCCTTAGTCTATCCTTATTAGAATCTCTCCAAAATAATTGATAATTTATGTTGGTCAAGTAGCATTCCATTATCTGTGGTAAAAAAAAAATGCTTTATTAATTATACCACATAGGTTTCGGCACGTGCAAAGTCTTCTAAAAGTATTGTTAATGATGGTTGTTTGGGAGATGGGATAACTTTTATTTCCATTAATGTTTACATTTCTGCCTCATTCTCAGCTGATATTGTTACTTACATTTTTATCCACTTGAATCTTGAAGCTAAGGTAAGCTGAATTTATCTAATTGTCTTTCATACACATTCTTTTGTTCTCAGAGGAAATTTATTAATGGAGTAAGGTGAATATGATAAACTCAAATCAGATTTTCTTCTTATGTCTGCCTCTGAATCCAAAATTGGGGGTGCCTGCTACAAAACCAAGTATGTCTATGAAAACCCTCCCTCTCCTATAATTACTGGAGTATTCATTCAGAGCTCTCACTTGCTATATAATTTCTAACCAAACACTTTCCAGGGAATGTACAACAAGGAAGTACATGGACAACACTCAAATTCAAATGTCCATAGATGGTGGAATTTTACCACTCTTTAGCTTACAAGCTCAATCAACTGAAACGTTTCAGAAATGTTTGTGTTTGGGGTTTGGGTTTGAGATGTGAAACAAATGACATCCTTAAACATGTTATCATTAGTCTTCAAGGTACATATGAGTACCTTGATATAGAACTATTTATAGTTACAGTTTGCTCAAAAACTATTCTAATGAAATTAACTTTGGGATGTAGATGTTAAAGTACCAGCTTGTAAAAAGAATGTTTAACAGCAGCCATTTCTATGTTTAATACCAGTGTGCTCAATGTAGCGTCATCTTTACTAGATTATTTACTTCACAATGTTTTCATTCCTGTTCCTTAAATGAAAATAAGTAGTCTATTAACTAATTTACAGCTCTTAGTTTTGGATACTATTGCAGAGACACAGGAGCACTTTTAACTCAAACACTATGGCTTACCATAGTTTTGTGGTGGTATGAAATTGAGTTAGCACTGCAATGCAATATTGAAAAAATCAGAATGCAATAAAGAAATGTAGATATCACATGTGACTACTTCACATACTACCCAGACTCCTCATTTATTGTTTGAACACAAGGGTTAGTTTTTTATCTTGCCAAAAGGACATGGTCAGGAAGTCAATGTGATACCATCTTGCTGCAGTGCAGAAGTTTAAGAAGCAAGATATTTTTTAATGATGTACTATTACAGGATACAAGTTATCCCCCACATGAAACTACATATTCGCAGAAACTTTGTGTTGTTGTTGTGCATCTGTTCTTACTAGTCCGGAGAGAAAAAAATAAGATTTCCAGTTTTCTGCTGATCCAACACCATTTCCCATAGGCAGCACAATACACCAGCACACAGTTAGCAGGACTTTGGGACAAAACTGTTGAAAGGAAAGAAACAGTGATTATTCTGAAAACATGTAAAGCAACACTGATCATAAGTAATTTTTGTTAGGTGGGACAATATTATATAATATGATTTCTTGTGTCTAAGTTTTCTCTAAAAGATTATTTGGGCTGGGTCCAGAAGGCTCAAATTTCCCTAAGCAACCTTGATCATCAATGTTGTCATCCTTCAGCTTTTGGCAGTTTTGATTCATTACCAATTATTAATATCATTTAAATATGAATATTGTCCTTTCCCATTATGAAAAGCTATTACAAACATATATGGATTTATATTAAGGTTGATGACGATATGCTTTTTTATATTAGAAAATCATGTGAAAACAAAATTAATCTGATGAATGCTGTTAATTATTTTAACTTTTTTATTAGGTATAAAATGTTCATAAAATTATTCTCTCTATAACTTACCAAGATTTATTAGCTTGTGTAATTTTTATAATCAGAGGAGTCTGGTTTTCTAATTAAAGTTTTGTCAAAGAAAATGAATTGTGTGGCTCTTTCCTTCCTTGGAAGCATACTGTAAAAATGCCAAAAATGCAATCCAGGTTTTTCTCTCCTCCTCTATGTGGTATGCAAATGAAATTGTATGCAGCCAACACACCTGGATCTGGGGCTATTTTCAATTCCCACTACTGGCCTGAGGTAGGGTGGTGCGGTGGTGGAAAAAACCTTTATGCATATCTGAATACCATTCGAACAAGTTAAAACCAGGAAGTTCACATAATTAGCTGATTATACTGGGGTCCTAATCATGCTTTCTTAAAAGTCACTTTTCCTGTCTACTTTCAATTTGAGAGAAAGTGCTAACATGATGTCCTAAACATTATCAGCTTTCCTCCAGGAAGAGCTGTCAAGTCTCTGAGCCCCATAAGCCTTAATTATTCCATTTCAAATGCCAAATGAAAAACATTATTACTGAAAATATAATCTCTGAATCTCAAAACCCTGATATCCTAGGAAATAATGATGAGAAAAATCAAGGGAAAAGACAAGCACTAAATCACATACAATGTCACTGCCCTTGCCAAATTTCCTAAAAAATGACAACCAAAAAGGAAAATATTATCAGAAGTAGCTATTATTTGAAAGAGCCCACCTTACCACGTTGCTGGAAGCAACTTGTATGGGATAAATTAAAAGAGTGACAAGCCAGAAAACTCTCTCCAAAAATATCAACTTCAGGGCCATGTTTCATTGTCATTTCACTCCTTTGATCTTGAAAGCTTACCAGTTCCCTTAGAGATCCCTGTCAAGATGCAAAGGTCTCTGGAAAAAGTAATATGGTAGGTCCATAGTTGTGAATACTAACAGCTCAATTATCATTTATTCATTAACAACTTAGCAGGGATTAGCAAGAATGGGAGTGGGCTTTTTCCCTTCGGAGGGATGATTTGTTATGCTCTAACTGGAAAAGAAAAGAAAAGTAAAGTAAAGAAAGTTTAGGATGAGAAAAAGTTTACTTCCTCCTTAATTTACCAAAACCCAGAATTCCTTAAAAAAAAAAAAAAAGTCAATCGAATGTACATAATTTTAACACAAGGGCCACATGTCTCAAAATACCCAAAACTGCATGGTAATGCCACAACAGGCTGTCAGGTAGATATTTTACTATAAATAACACTATTCAAGCTATTATTTACTATTACCCACCATATCTAAGCATGGAACTGTCCATATGGGCTTATAACCTCAGTTTATAACCTCTGAGTCTGTGCCTCATGCCTTATACATTAAATAGTACACACATCACCAACAGTCTAGGTATGAATGCTAATCTAGGCTAAACTAGGCTCTCTGTATCCTAATAATTCAGGATGAATGGAATGTTTGCCATAGAAAGGAGGTAGCTGTATCTTCCTTCTGTACTGTACAGCAATTCCTTCTGTATTGTACAGCAATCAGCCTGCAGCTGAATTTCTATGTCCAGTTGAGGGCAAGCTGCTTCCAGAGTGTCATTGATGAGCTGGAGCATGTTCAAACAGGATGACCAGTATAATGAGGTGTCTGGAGATCGTGTCATCTGAGCAATTGTTGAAAGGGCAGGAAATTTTCTTTCCTTGTGTTTTTTTTTCTGTAAGGCAGGAGTCCTCAGGGGAACAAGTGAGCTCTCTTCAAATATTTGAGGAACTGCTTTGTGAAAAATGAGTGAGATTTATTCTGATTAGACTAAAAAGTAGACATAGATATCAGATCAATGTAGGGAGGAATTTTTTTTTGTACACGATTGCTGTACAACACAAAAAGGAATAAAATTGGCCTACTGGGCCAAAAGGACCTTGATAACTGCCATTTGGTAAACTGGCAGTTACAGCTTGTTGAAATATGAATCTAATAGTAAAGAGAAAACCAGTAAATATCCATGTCATCTCAAAAGGATGTGATGAGGACTACACATTACTAAAAATTCAAGTCAGGGTGGGAGAGAAAAATGAATATATAAGCAATATGCCCACATAGTCAGACTTTCAGAAAGCATTTTAGATAATATTATCAAAATCTTACTTGCAAATTGCTCAGGCTATACATGCTCCCATGGTTGAAAGGCTGACAGTATCAACAAATGAATAGAAATGAATCTTGCTGAAGGAAGGTGTCATCTGCAGCCCCTGGAGTCAAACATTGTTTTACATCTTCATTATTGATTCAGAACAACTGATAAATGAAATCTGCAACTGATAATAAAGAGGCAATGTCCCCAAACCTCAAAGGAAGGAAAATCAAAAAACACAAGCATAAAGATGTTAAAGATGCAAGCATTAGAGGGAACTCAAATGAATTTGGCTCAGAAACACATTGGGAGATTTACCAGAAACTCGGATTTGGAGGTGCAGTTAGGAGAAACACACACAAAAAATAGTTAGGCTAACAGAGCTGAAGAAAGATATGAGAAAGCAAGCTGAGAGTGCATTTGTAATACTTATAAGAAATAAATAGGACAATGCTATTTGGGGTAACTTGCTGTATAAAACTGCGAGATGAAAATAGTTTTTAGATACCACTGAAATGGAGAGGGTTGGCCATTTTTAATCCCAGAAGGGTTTGAGACAAATTGGGAAGATCAATAGTGAGAGAAAAGATTGGAAGCAGTTAGGTTAATACACATACAAAATAGGCTGTGGCTCAGGAAAAATAGAGCAGTGACACACAGTGGCGATGCAAGTCAGGAGGAAAATAATAAATCTCAACCAGTGAGCCCAAGATATGCAGCACCTTTTCAGCCTGTTGGGTTCTCATGGTGATAGGTGCTTGAAAAAGCAACTGACAGCATTTCTAAAGGCAGAGAACAAGTGCCATTATCCCACTATTATGAAAACTAGAGGAGATAGAAGGGCATGCTATTTGGTATAAACCAGCGTTTCTGAATTTTCAGCTGCAGAGCCTTTCTCCAAAGGCCAATGCAGAAATCAAACATTTACAGTAGATAAGCACAACAGCTCTGAGCCCAGCAGCCTATCGCTCAGGCTCCCTGGATAATTTCAAAAACCAATGGTAAGTGAAAGGGCAGAGGATCTCTTTTGTTATCTCCTTTGTTTTAAGCACCTCTAAGTGGCTGAACACAACAGTTAGGCTTGTTTACAAAACGAATGAATTCAATTAATGACATCTCAGGCTCCTTCCTTCCTTCTCTGGTCACAGTAGGTATGGCCTCTGCACATTTAGCAAATGAAAGTCATGATATCCTAACTGGTACTAAATGAACTATGCCAGAAAACCAGACCTTCTTCCTAGGTCAGCTTCCACTTGCTCTCCAATATTTATTGCCCAGCCTTCTCTCCAAGCTGCAAACATCTAGATTCTGCTTGCACACATCTTATAGTAGTGGGAGGCTGACTCCCTTGTGAGGCAACACATTCTGTCTTTAGACAATTCTTAGTAAGTTCCTCCCTACATTGATCTGATATCTAAGTCTACTTTTTAGTCTAATCAGAATAAAACTCACTCATTTTTACACAAAGCAGTTCCTCAAATAGTTGAAGAGAGCTCACTTGTTCCCCTGAAGACTCTTGCCTTATAGAAAAAAAATACAAGAAAAGAAAATTTCCTGCCCTTTCAACAATTGTTCAGATGACACGATCTCCAGACAGCTCATTATGCTTGTTATCCTGTTTGAACATGCTCCAGCTCATCAATGACACTCTGGAAGCAGCTTGCCCTGAACTGGTCACAGAACTTCAGCTGCAGGCTGATTGCTGTACAATACAGAAGGAACATTTATTACCTCCTTCTTGCAGACTAAGGTCACATTAGCTGTCTCTGTAGCCACATCACACTGTTGCCACAAGCAGGATACAGTCATCACACAAGTAGAGGATTATTACTTCTCAGCCTCTCTTCTGCTATCTTCTTACTGAGTAGACATCGAGAACTCAATCTTTGTGATGTACTAATATGAAACAGGAAAGGGAAAGCCCTAGGTGGCCATGACATAGTTAGTGCCTACATTTTCAAGAAACCAACACCAGCGCAGGAGAGAAGTTATTTTTTGCCAGCTTCCCTGACTCGAACCCTATGTAACATCCTCCAAAAATTTGATCCAAAAGTAACTTCGGTGTCCACTGCTCTGTCAGGAGTGACTCGTTTATTTACTCAGGTAGGGAACGTTTATTGGTATCCCCATCTATCCTTTCATATTAGGGGATTTAATTCCTAATTCGGACAACACTTTATAATTTCTAGGCTGTGGAAGAGAGTGAGCACTAGACAAATCCCACCTTCCTGCTATTCTTATTTACAAAATTTTGTTTACGAAATTGCACTGCATTCAACCAGTTCTCTTTAAAGCAGTACTGTATGCTCCCCTTCCTTCACAGGAACAATTATTACTCATCATACCTCCTGCATCTAAAACATAAAAGGTATATTCTAAAGTGTTTTGTCCTAGATACCAGAAGTCCTTTTCAATCTCACCTGTGAAGAGCTTCTCCTTGCCCATGATGCCACTGGCTTTCTGGAAGACAGGTTAGTCTTCTGAGTCTTCCAAACCTCTGTGCATATCCTAACTGTGTAATTTGCAAGCCATGGAATGTTTGGCAAGTTGCCTAACTTCTCTTCTTGTCCTCACAGATAAAAATACGTTTTATCATATTCAAGTGGCCAAAACTCATTGTATGTTTACTTCTTACTTTTCTTCTTCTACCTGGAATTTTCTGAGTGTGGTTCAACCAGGTGACATACAGTTCTCCTCATTACAGTCTTCACAGCTGAAAGGCACTAGCTATTATGGAATTTCAGGTGTTTCCTTCACAGCCCTTCAGCCTCTCCTGACCGCATGGGCTGTAGAACACGGAGAAACACTTTAGCCACCAGAAGGCCAACCTCTAGGACTACTCATTCTTTCCCAAGTCTAGGATGCTGCCATGTTGAAATGTTTGTTCAGTCTTTCATTCAGTCATCCACATGCATCAATGATTACTTGAGCAATTAGTCCATGATAGACTCCAGGATAAGCACAGGAGATATGAACACTCTGTGCCAAACAGTGTATATTTTAGCAGGTGAAGACCAACGTGGTTTTGAAAAGTGCTAAATGAAATAATATGCTTTTTGTTTAGATTAGAAGGAGATTTAAACATACAGATAAAAATGTTTTATGCTCAAACTTCCGTAACACATAACTGTGATGCCCTAAGCACTATATTTCTTCTCCCAAGTCACTGTTAGTGCTGGACATCTAGAGTTTTCATTCTCAGCCATTTCCCACAGTGATTTGCATCTAAAAGTTTTGTCTTCCTTAGGGCCCTTTCCCTCTTTTGTTCCTCCTTCCTAGAGAGCTATAATTTATCCCTGTGCCATGTCCTCCAAATTCACCTGCAAAAGAACCTTCTGGCTACCAGGCTCCACCCATGTCAGAAGGCAGTTGGAGGTTATATACAAAGTCCATACAAAGTATGAAAGACCACAAAGGAAAGAATATTTACTTCTAAGTGAGTGGAAGTAGAGTGTGAGAATGAGAACGATGTCATAGAAAACATTTGTAAAGTAGATCACAAACTATGAGGAGAGAGAGACCTATTTGCCTTATTTGCCATTGTTCTCCTTGGAGCATAACCAGATCAATCAAGTGTTCAGATACTAAAGAAGATTGAGACATAAAATTTGTCTACATTTTCAGGCAAAGAGAAAAGAAAAAAAAAAAAAACTCCGTGTCTTACTCAGAAGACACGGAGTTCATGACTCCTCAAATGAAAAGTCAGGGAAATTTGCTGCATTCAGAGTCTAGTTAGAATAAATTTTGTGTAGCCCCTGACACTAATCCCACATAGCTTGACCCCCCACTACCTTGGCCCTTGGCAGAGAGGACTATCTCAAGAGTTAAAGTTTTGTTTGGTAAGCTTAGATTTAAAAGTTAAGACATTATTTGGTCTTAAGGATGCTTCCCTCAGGCTATAATGGAATCCAGCGGGCCGTCATCTGTCACTCAAAGTAAAGTAAGTTATTACTTGGATTTCAGTTGTCCTTGCATGCATTTTTGTTCTCACCGACACCAAGTTTGAAGTAGAGCTCAGCACATCTTTCCATTTCTGAGAAGAGAAAAAAAAATCTGCTCACATCCAGAATGTTAGTGAATGTAGGATTACAGAAAGATTTAGGAATGGAGATGAAAATGTTTTATGAACAAAGTTTCTTTTTTAAAACTTTTTATTTCCATATGTTTTTGGGGAACAGGTGGTATTTGGTTACATAAGTAAGTTCTTTAGTGGTGATTTGTGAAATTTTGGTGCACCCGTCACCCGAACAGTATACACTGCACCCAATTTGCGGCCTTTTGTGTTCAAACTTTCATAGCAAATAACTGTGATGCCTTCAGTAGTGTGTTTCTCCTCCCAAGTCCCTGTTAGTGCTGGACACATGGAGTTTTCTTTCTCAGCCATTTCCCACGGTGGTTCCCATCTAAAAGTCTTGTCTTCTTAAGAGCTCTTTCAATCTTTTGCCCCTCCTTCCTAGAGAGCTATAATTTATCCCTGTGCCATGTCCTCCAAATTCACCTGTTCTTGCTCAAGCCCAGATGTAAAAAAGAATCTTCTGGCTACCAAGGCCCACCCACCTTAGAAGGCAACTGAAAGTTATACAAAATATTCACAAGAAACGTATATTTACTTCATCACATGTTACTAAACAGCATTGAAAGGCTGTTTGACAAAACTTTCTTCTTTCAGTATTTCTCATTTCCACATTTCCAATTTTCATTATTTTACACCACGGAGCTTGAAATTTGAAATATCTGGATTTATTTCAAATCTTATATCTGCTTCTCACCTGCTTGAATGTGACCTTGAGAAAGGTATTTAACCTTTTTTTTTTTTTCAATTTTTTGTTTTCCAAGACAGAGTCTTACTCTGTTGCCCAGGCTGGAGTACAGTGGTGCCATCTCGGCTCACTGCAACCTCCGCCTGCTGGGTTCAAGCAGCCTCAGCCTACAGAGTAGCTGGGACTACAGGCATGTGCCATCATGCCCAACTAATTTTTGTATTTTTAGTAGAGACCAGGTTTCACCATGTTGATGAGGCTGATCTCGAACTCCTGACTTCATGATCCACCCGACTCGGCCTCCCACAGTGCTGGGATTACAGGCATGAGCCACCGCACCTGGCCGTATTTAACCTCTTAATGTCTTGGTTTCCTAATCTCTTAAAAGTGTAAATGTATTGATTCTATGAATGTTGTTGAGAGATTACTATCTACTATTTGTGCATTTAATCATTCATGAAATAATTATTTTATATGTTCATATGAGTGCTTATCAGTTTGTATTGCATAATTAATATAAAACTCTTAATATAGAGTTTATTGTGTTGAGTAAGCCATTACCATCATTACTATTATTTTTTTCATTTTTGAGAAAAAGCCTATAAAAATTTCCACTACTTCGAAAATGTATTCCTCCTGATCTTTGAACTTGTATTCATCCAGCAATTGCCTTCTGTTTCTCCCTCCATTTATTCCTGCCTCAACTTTGAGGAAACCAGGTAGGTTGGGTTTTTTGACTACTTGAATCTATTACTCGTCTCATATTTTCAAAGAATTGGAAGATAATGACCTTTATTTAACATCATCACTGTATTAATTATAGAGCACTCTTTCTTCAGTACCTTAAAAGCATAAGCCAAATTCCTGTTATCACTGAGTTGGGGATGTATGGGAGTTGAGGTATCTTGGTCAAGTTCCAAATTGGCTGATTTTATTGTCCATCAACAGAATGAAGAAATAAAATATGTTACCAGTTTTTATTTATTTAAATTTTATTTTATTGTATTTTATTTATTTATTTAATTTAAATAACTTAAAAATTCAGTTTGCATTTTCCTTTCTTTCAACTTAATCTTCTCATTATACTCATCAAGTCAACCCAGATGATGTTGGATAAAACAGAATTAGCTTTCCCTACAGATTGAAGCCCAGATAGCAAATCCCTGAAATAAATAAAGTATTGTGGTTTTAAACCACTAAGTTTTGGGGTGGCTGTTATGCAGTAACACTACTATACTGTAATATCTAAAATCATGAAAGGCAGAGTATCAGGATTGGAAAACACTCTGGAAGCTAGCAACAGAAATCTTTTTATCTTTCATAAATGACCTTAGTAGACTCAAAGAAGTAAAATGACTTGCCTATGGTCAAAGAGATAGAATTTATACAACTAGAACATACATAATTTGCCTTTCCTTTCCATTATTTAGGGCTTCTTCCTGGGCTATCTTTATTTTTTATGTCCTTTTTTTCTGGAATAATTTTAACTTACTTGAAATATTTTTCTTTCTAAAATAATTCATGACTGATTTTGATTCACGTTAAACATTTATAAAGGGATAATATACTTGGTATATTTCTTTTACAATTTTTTTAACCTCAGTGATGCATAGTTACAACTTGTTCTCCATCACCTATATCAAAGCCAAAACTTATAAAAGGAAGTTTTTTTTTACATAGTTTCAAGGCATTACTTTTTCACCCTTAAGGTGGAGACATGAAGCTGAATATCCCCAAGAAGGAATTTATGACGAAGAGGAAATGCCCCACCAGAGAGTGAAAAGCTCTTTCTAGGCTAGTTGAAGTGTAGAGACAGGCAAAGGTAGAAGTGTACAGGAAACGTGTCTCAGCTTCCCTTCATTGTGCCAAAATCCCAGTTACAGAAAGCCATTTTATATATGTTAGGGAAAAACTGAAAGCCCTTGGGAAGAGCATGCTGGGATAATAGGCTCAAAGTCAACGTGGAGCACTTTAGCACAATGAAGCAGCTAGGGAAAATGACCAGAAATAAATGCCTTTCTCTTCACAACCTTCATAGGGAGTGCAGGGACAAAGAACCTGCTGAGCCTTGAGAATGGAACCAAGGGACACTGAAGGAGTCAGTAGATTGATGGGGCCTGGAAATCAGGCCCAAATGACATAGAGAATTCACTACTCATAACAATACGTTGGACCACAGCCTTCAGCAATCTGTGTCAGATGGGACAATTTGTACCTCAACAGTCACCAGTTCAAGGGCCAAACCATACCATCCATCCCATAGCAAAGACCCTAGAGGATTCAGAGACGACTGAATGAATCTGAAAGCTCCTCCACTCTCCCCTTCATATATTTAGAAGCCTTATTGCCAGAAAGGAGAAAGGGAATCATCTGAAAGATGAGTATTTAACTAAAAAAATAACTGATTATCTCAAAAACTATTTAAACCAACACTGATAGGGAGTTCCATTTACTGATCATTTGACTGAAATAGGCTGTGTCAACCAGAAGAGACTGATACATGAAGCCCAAGTGTTCTGCTTTAGAGTGAAGCACCAACTTATGAAGAAGACTGACAAAAATAAAAGACCACATTGCAGATCAGCATAGTGGTTTGCCTCTTATTCCTCATGAAAACTAAAAACAAACAAGCCATTTAAGGTATAAAGATGGCATATGCCCACAACAGCAAATATGACCAGACACACAACAACAGCAGATAAGAGATGTAAACAAACTGTTGGAAACTCGAAAGAAGATGGATATTTAGTGACTGATCTAGAAGACTAAATAAGGCTGAAAACTAAGACTACAAGGAAGCAACTACTGAGAATCACACCAATTTTCACCACAGAATACAAGAAAGTTTCACAGATTAAATGAGAAGGTTATCTGGAAGCTGGTAGTATGGGTGGATCTAAAAGCAAGAGTTAAATTACTCACCCACACCCAGTCGTCCTCCATAGACCAGCATGGGGTCAGTGGAAGATGAAACAGATGAGGGGCCTAAGTTCACAAGACTCCACATAGGGTTTAGATGCTTTTTGTCTTGTGGGAAAGAAGGCCATTGGATGTGGAAACAACTAGAAGAGTGGGAATAGATGAAAAGGTGAAAAAGAGAGGACTGTGGGGAAGTCATGAGGACTGAAAGGAACACAGAAGAGGGGAGCGTGGAGATTCGTGAAAGACACCCTCCTAGGACCTACTTGACAAGGTCCTGTATACTTGTGTGTGGGAAAAATAAGGTGTAAGATAGATATACCAGGCACAATCCCCAAGCTTTTGATTTTGCAGTGTTTCAAATCACTGGTTGAGCATCCCTAATCCAAAAATTCAAAATCTGAAATGCTTCAAAATCCTAGACTTTTTGAGCACCAATGTGATGCTCAAAGGAAATGCTCATTAGAAAATTTTGGATTTGAGATCTTCTAATTAGGATATTCAACTGGTAAGTACAATGCAAATATTCCAAAATTTGAAAAAATCCAAAATCTTAAACACTTCTTCTCCCAAGCATTTTGAATAAGGGATATGCGACCTGTATTAGCTTGAACCACTTGGTAAAATAATGTATTAAAACTCCACTGGGTCTGGTGATAAATTGTCTTGGGTAGATGGAAGGAGCTCACTAACCCCAAACCCTGTAGCTGCCACACAGACCCTGGCCCACCCCATTACAAAGTGAAAGGAAAGGAATAGGACTAAAGAGCAAACAACTCCAAGTTCAAAACCTTGAGTTCAGTTCTTTTGACAAATCCCCAGAAGGTTGCTAACATCTTCCCCTGCAGATCAGAAAGAAAATCTCTGATCCAATAATTGTACTATTAAAGTTAGGATAGTGGAGTAGTTAGATACAAACACAGAGATTGGAAACCCTAAACATGGTTTTAATCCCTGCCCCAATACTACCTAGTTATTCATTTATTTACACAGCAAATATTTAATGAGCATCTACTATGTGCCAAGCATTGTTCTAGGCACTCCGAATGCATCAGTGAAAAGACAGACAAGTTTCCTGCTCTCATCAAGCTTACATTCAAAGAGAGACAACTAATGAGGAAATATATTTTGAAGAAAAAGACAGTTATAATTATCGTTAGAATGGAAATAGAGTAGTGTGAAAGAGAAACTTAGAAAGAAGCCAGAAAAGTCCTCTTTGTGAAGATAACAATTGATCTGACCCCTAAGGAAGCCAGTCACACAAAATATCCGTGAAGAGAAGAGAGTGGCAGGAAGGGAGAATAACAGGGGCAAAGGCTGTGATGCAGGAAAATCATGAGGAAAGCCAGCATTTCTAGAGTCCAGTGAGCAAAAGAAAAGTGGTGTGAGAAATATTGGAGAACAAGGTACCTGAAGAACTTGAATATTATTCTAAATACAGTGAAAATCCATGAAGGGTTTTATGTTCATGGTTGACAGGCTCTTTTAAAAAAATATATGTCAAATGATTTTTTTAAAATATCAATTGGATAAAGAAGGAGTTGCCAGCAAAGGAAAATGAGAAGAAATGAACAGTGAGATGCATGGAAAACTTGGAGAGTCAGGTGTCAAAAGACAAAGTCAAGAGAAGAAAGAGAAAAAAGTGACTCTCTGGGTATAATGCAAATTAAAATCTTGAATGGAATGAGAAGAGAAACATATGCATTAAATTTTGAAAGATGGGAGTCATTGGCAAATACGAAAATAGCATTTTGAGTGGAGTGGGAGAAGGCAGCCAGACTGCGGGGGCTTGAAGTAAGCTTGAAGAATGACTGGGAAATGAGGAAGTGGAGACAATAAAGGGAGACACCCTTTCAAAATGTTTTGCCTTGGCCAAGAGCCAAGAGATGAGGTGGTAGCTCAAGGCGCTGTAGAATCCTGGAGTGAAGGAAAAAGAATGTCAAGTTGTATGCTAGTGGGAACTTCCAGTTGAGAGGGAGAGGGCAATGATGATCAAGAAGAGATGTAGACCTTAAAAATATACAATAAAAAAATAAGAAAAAGAATGGAAGAGGGCATGTGACTGCAGCTGCATATTGTTGAGAAGAGAATGGACTCAGGGTATTTCATACATTGTAAAGGTGGGGGGAATGACTGAGAACATATATATATGTGCATGTATAAATATGTAAATGTGAATCTGGCTCAAAATATAAGGAAGTTTTTCTGTATTCCTTTACATTTCTCAATGAAGAATGTACAAAAGGAGATGGGAGAGGGGAAAGTTTGAGGAGAGAGAAGAAACTATTAAGTAGACTTTTTCAAAAGTGGGAAAGTGCATAAGGCAGGTACCGATCTTATCTCACAACATTGTTGTACAGCAAATGTAACTTTCTATACTCTTTTATAATGGAGCTTAATCTGGAAAACTCCACTAGGTGATGGAAGCTTTATGTTAGCCAATTTGGGAGCTTACTCTTTTTTAAAGATTATATTTGATTTCTAGTATTTGCTGGGGGCTTAAATAGTGCCTGGGCATGAGGGTTGTGACCTAGTGGTTATCAAAACCACTCTGGCATCCACCAAGATGTCTTTGTTCCTATTCTGTCTTGACTCTTGAACTCACAGAGATCATCTTAAAGTTATCGCTGATCTCCAGCTACAAAGCTCTTTCAAGGCCACTTTGCCCTTAGCTAACTTTGTTCCACTGTGAAACATGAGATTATTCCACTACCAGAAGTAAGGATTTTAGAAGTATTAATGTCAAGGATTGGGAAGAGGGACAGACAAAAGGTCATTTGATGTGTGGATATTAACTGGTAGTTCAGGCTGTTAACTGGCTCGTTTATATGGATATTACAGTTATCATAAATGATGACAGAACTAGAGATAGGAAGACAAAAAGTCAGGAGTCAAAGTCTTATAGGAAAGATTGCAGGACAGGAGGCCAGTAGTCAGCAGCAAGGTTAAGAAAAAATGATAGAAGAGTTGAAAGCACTAAGTTTCAAAGGACCTGCATTTTTGTTTTGGGGTTTTTGTTTATTTGTTCTGAGATAGGAAAGAAGAGACATGGTTTGGAGGCAACAATTGAGAGCCAAGGATACGCCTACACCATTTTCTGGCCTTGAGTTTTATGAGACGTGAGAGAAAAACAGGGTCTTTATTTGAGAGAGTCATGAGAGAATCCTCATCATCAAAGGAAAGCCAAGTTAGAGAAAAGACAAGGATGTAGAGGGAGCATTCAGAGAACCATTTGAAGATACAGAGAAATCAGCAAATCACAGTGGAGAGAGGAGGCTAGAGTTTGGATGAGTCTAGAAGTTGCACAGAGTAAGGGAAGATGAGCATCCAGTGTTCTATGGTTTGAATGTTCGTGTCCCTCCAAAATGCATATGTTGAAACCTAGCCCTCAAGGTGGTAGAATTAAGAGGTGGGGCCTTTGAAAGGCTATTAGGTCATGAGAGCTCCTACTCAAAAGGGATTGGTGCTCTTATAAAAGAAGCTTATGGTCCCCTTGCACCATGTGAGGACACAGTGAGAAGATGCCATCTATGAGGAAGAAGGTCCTCACCACACTCTGAATCTGCCAGTGCCTTCATTTTGGGCTTCCCAGCCTCCAGAACTGTGAGCAATAAACTTCTGTTGCTTATAAGCTACAACGTCTAAGATATTCTGTGACAGTAGCCCAAGTGGACAAAGATACAGTTGATAAAAGATGACAGGGAAGGCATGGATATATGACCATCCCAGATTTCTTCAACTCCCTGATCCTGAATTACTTCTGTGTAAATTACTCTACTATGGAAATTACTTCTGTACATATACTTTTCATTACACATAGAGTAATAAAATATATATGTACATAGAGTAGATGTAAAAATTAAAGGAATGTACTGGGAAATATTTATATGCTCAAGCCTATAAAGAGGGGCATAGAATCAAATATGGACACCCCAATCACCAAAATCAGAACAATCTAAGACAAATGTTAAGATAGAATAAATGTTAAACTTCAAACATCCAAGGGTGTGGACTTTCAGAGAGAAGAGTGGACAGGAAGAGCTTTGATATATACTGCCTGAAGGCTCCTGAAAGGTAGAAACTTACCTGGGTCTAGAAGCCTAGGTGGAATTAGTGCAGAGAGAAGAGAAAATATTCCAGGTACAACAACCTAAATTTTTTTTAATTCCCTTGTCGCTCCCTTTTGAGGAATAATGCTAAGCCTTAAGTCTCTCTTACATGTGATTCTTTCCCCTGAGTATCTTGGAATGATGCTCACTTCTAGCATCCCCACGTTTTCTCAGGATCTACTCTCCAGATCTAATTAGTTCGGCACTTCAAAGCCAAAAAGGCTTCTCTCTGTGCTCTTTCAATATCTTAACATCAACACGAAAAGTTATCTTTCACATATCATCTTTTCATCATACCTCTCATTTTTTCTTTTTCTCTTTAGATATTCATTTTCTATTAATGCATTCATAGAGTTTGATGCTGTGTTTATTATAAAAGGCAGGTGGTATCAAATTATAAAACAACAGGGGCTATACAGGAAGAAATAAAAATCTTTTAATATTCTTTTCAGAACTTGAGAGTCTTTTCATTATTCTCTTTTTATATCACATAATTAAAAATAACTGCCTCCTGTTTAGAGCTCACTATGTGCCAATCACTGGCCTAAATACTTTCTACATCTTATCTCATTTAATCTTCTCATAAACCCCAATGAGGCAAATACTACCTGTATCTCTATGTCCCCGATAAGAAATTGAGGTTAGGTTCAGAGAGGTTAACTAACTTGCCCAAGATCACAAACCTAGGAAAGGGTGGAGCTGAGGCTTGAATCAAGAGCTTAACCATGACAATTTAGTGTCACTACTTGTTGTGAAATATGAGCCCCTCTTTGACACCTATGAGTAAGTGAATCTAGGCACAGGCTCTTGAATCTATAGACAACCAACATCAATTTTCCAGATCTTCAAGGCTCTGTATTGCAGGCCACAGAAGACAACTAGAATGATTGAGGGATTCATTGAGGAAAGTTCATGAAGAAGCCACTAGTCTTTTGAATACAAGCTGAAAGATGTCACTCAAACAATTGCCACGAAGATAAAAAGCACTGGCCTCTCTCATAATTTATCTAACTCTGAAGCTAGTTGGAAGGAAACATCTAAAATTAAAATTATAAAGAAAATTCGGGAGGAACATTTGTGCTCTGCATCTGAAATCATGCTTTCAAAGGCATTGCTGTGGTAGCATTAGGCTCATTCTTATTAGCAAAATTTTTTTAAAAATCTAGCTATAACAAGCCCCAAAACTTTTGGATCTCCTGTCTGGCAGGCAATTTTGCTTTCTTAAGCATTTTGATAGGTCAACTTTGCTCTCCTGCCAAAAAGCCTCTGCTGAGAACACCCCGTTATTAGTACAAATCTAAGGAGCTATCACCCTGTCCTATTTTCAATTGAACTTGACCTTGGAGAAATATTAAAAATGACTTGTTTAGAAGAGAGAAGAAGAGAATTACTTCATTCTCCTGCCTCCGTCACCTCTTCCTAATCAGAGGAATTTCACACCAAGAGGAAACTGTGACATAATGAATTACTAAAGTGTGAAATCTACCAGAGGAGGTGTGTTGCTGCTCTACCATGATGGGGCTGAAAATGTACTACTGTAAACAGATTTTTATAAGACATCCCTTGTCATTTTGCCAAGTGAGATGAAGTAATTTCCCCATCACTGAATCTTTAGATTTGGACTTAGGAAGAAAGCAAGAAAATGCTTGGTTCTATTTTTAAGAAAAAATTGTTATTATAGTTCACCTTCAATTTGACCTTCAAATTTTATAAATTATGTTACTTACATTTTACAATAAAAGAACAAGAAGGTATCAATTTTACCAGCCAGAGATCATTTTAAATTTAACAAGATCTCATATTTTTTTATTTGGGATTCTTCAAAGTGTGTTCAAGTCCCCTCTGGGGAGAGATGGATGTTTCTGATCATCTTTTGGGATCCTCCACGTTTCACATGCATCAGCCTCACTTCAAACTCATTTTCTTTTGCTTTATCACCAAGGGCAATGTCTCATAGTCACTGACTCGATTTTCTTCTTTATTCAGCACATCTAGTCAGTCTTCTGCTCCCCTCAATTATTTTAAAGATGTCTTATTCTGTCTTAGTCCATTTGTGCTGCTATAACAGAATGCCACAGACTGGGTAATTTATAAAGAACAGAGATTTATTTTTCCACTGTTCTAGAGGTTGACAAGTCCAAGATCAAAGCACCAGCAGGTTCAGTTGTCTGGTGAGGGCTCTCTGCTTTCAAGATGGCACCTTGTCGTTGCATCCTCGAGAAGGAAGGAACACTGTGTCCTCACACAGGGGAAGGCAGAAGAGTAAGCTAGCCAAATGCTGTGAGAAGCTTCTTTCATAAAAGCCTTAATCCCATTTATGAGGAAGGAGCTCTCATGGTCTAATCACTTCTTAAAGGCCTCACTCTCATCACATTGGCCAGTAGGTTTCAACACCTGAATTTTGGAAGGGACCGTCAAACCATAGTACATGACTACCCTTTCACTCCCATTTGCATTACTACCACGCTTCTGGAGCTGGTCTTTGCAATGACCTTTACATGATGGAAATCTGGCCCACGCAGCCTGTAGTGAGTTCCCAATACCATCAGAATAAAGTGCCAATACCTCAAAATCACTTATAAAGCCCATGGTCTGGCCAAAAGTTCCATCCTCAGCTTGATCTCCTAACTTCTGCTTCTCCCAAATTCTGTCCCCATCTTCAACAGTTATGAATTGCTTTTAGTTATTCTTCCTTGCTGAGTGGCCAGTCACTATGTTCTCTCTCACTGCTGCGTCCCACCCTTCACCTCACCCCTCCATCCCTTGCCCGGTTTCCCCAGTTGCTGTCACCCCATAGGTCTGGTCCGAAGCTGCTCCTGTAGCATCTGTACTCCCCCATAATAGGACGTTTCCATGTTATCCTATTGCAGACTTGCTTATTTCTCCACACATAGGAAAATAAACAAGTTTTTGTGATGTTTGTTTGTTTGTTCATTACATGGGTTCCTAAAGCCTGGCTCAGTGCCAGATTCATAGCAAGCACACAATATGTCAAATAAATAGATAGAGTAAAATTCATTATCTAACATTTACCTAAAATGTTATTACCTGCCAGTTTTCTCTCAACATTGCTTGGTGTTTGTTTTAGGCAAAATAATGGTCTCAAATATCTCCATGCCTTAACCACCAGAACCTATGAATAACTAACATTGCAGATGGAATTAAGGTTGATAATCAGCTGACCTTAAAATAAAAAGACTATTCTAGATTATCCAGGTGGGCCCAATTTAATGACAAGAGAATTGATTGGGAAAGAGCGAGACAGGAGGATCAGAATGAGAGATATGACATCATAAAAAAGACTCCACCAGCCATTGCTGGCTTTGAAGATGGAGGAAGGGAATGATGAGCCAAGAACTGTGATCAACCTCTAAAGCTGAAAAGTCAAGAAAATGAATTTTCCCCTAGAGCCTCTAAAACGGAATGCACCCCTGCTGGCACCTTGATTTTAGCCAAGTGACTATTGACCATTTCAGACTGTTGACTTCCAGAACTATAAGTTTAAAAAGAAATGTATTGTTTTAAGCTACTGTGAAAGTTGTGAGAATTAAAATGGAGTCACTAATATTAAGAAAATGGTGACAGGCTAGGCGCAGTGGCTCATGCCTGTAATCCTAGCACTTTGGGACGCCAAAAAAGGCAGATTGTCTGAGCTCAGGAGCTCAAGACCAGTCTGGGCAACATGGTAAAACCCCGTCTCTACTAAAAATACACAAAAAATAGCTGGGCATGGTGGCACATGCCTGTAGTCCCAGCTACTCAGGAGGCTGGGGTGGGAGAATCACCTGAGCTGGGGAGGCAGAGGTTGCAGTGAGCCGGGGTCATGCCACTGCACTCCAGCCTGGGTAGCAGAGCAAGATTCTGTCTCAAACAAAAAAAGAAAATGGTGACAGATAGAGCTGAGGAAGGCCATGAAGAGAGGGTTCTCATGCCTGTATATCTGATTTAAAAAAAAAATCAGGCACTACAAAAACTAACAATTTGCATAAAGGCCTTCCACAAAAAATACTTCTGCAAAGAAATCTGCCCAGTAACTCCCGTCCAGCCTTGGACTGGCATCACGTTTGTTATTGATCTTTGTAGACAAGGATAATTGCTTCAAAACAATTATGTAATTCTTCTCATTTTTAATTTTAAAAACTATCAAGCAGGTGCACTGGCTCATGCCTGTAATCCCAGCACTTTGAGAGGCCGAGATGAACAGATCACTTGAGGTGAGGAGTTCAATACCAGCCTGGCCAACATGGTGAAACCCCATTTTTACTAAAAAATAGAAAAATTAGCCAGGCATGGTGGCACACGCCTGTAATCCCAGCTACTTGGGAGGCTGAGACAGGAGAATAGCTTGAGCCTAGGAAGGAGAGGTTACAGTGAGCAGGGATCATGCCACTGCACTCCAGCTTGGGAGACAGAGTGAGGCTTTGTCTCAGTAAATAAATAAATAAATAAATAAACAAAATCAATGAGGTAAAAACTTTCATCTTCCTTTACCTCCCTGAACATGCACATAGCTTGCTATGACATGTGTATTCTCATTGCAATGCTCTATTCCCAAACAAATATATTTTCTTTTAGAGATTCTCTCTCTATTATTTAGGTTGACACTAAGTTTGTGGCGATTTGCTACAGCACCAATGGGAACCTAACACAGTCTTCCATCAAATTTGCATCTTGGCTTAAGTTCTTTTTATGTAGAAATGTTTAGCAACTTCCCCAATCTGGGGTAATGCTTCTTCACTGAGGGGTGTATGTGTGTGTGTGTGTGTGTGTGTGTGTGTTGGAGTGGAGCATGGAAGGTGAATAGACATCAGATCACCCCAAAAGTTCTTCCAAAATCTACCATCTTAAATAAGGCAGTGATAGAATGGTGTATCAGAAAAGAATTTGAGAATATTTTTCAAAATATTCAAGTCTCCCTCTACACACAAACATACACAACAGAGGACCACTGCTCTAGAATCTGTGACTGTTGACCTTCTAGTCCGTGAACCGATACAGTTTCCTCCATTCAGAGAAGAAAGTGTCTGACAGTTCTCATAAGGATACTCAGGAACGAAGCCCAAAGCCAGGATCGAAAAGAAAGGAGTCCTATTTCCAGGTTTGAGGGTGGGGGTAAAGAGCACGGTGAACTAAAATGGCACAAACTACTTTGGAAAACAGTATGAATGCAAGAGATGATGTGCTCTTTCTATTTTAATAAACTACATTCCACCGACAAGAGATTTAAAAAGACTTCAAGGCTGATGGAAATTCAAACATTCCTAGAAATGGCAACTGCTTACTCACTTAAAACCGGCTGTCAGGACTGAACTAGTTGGGGCCCTCAGAGACCAGAGTTCAAAACAATCATTTTGTAGATGAGGAAATCAACATTGAGAGGGGGACTTGTCCTAGTCACACATGTTTGTGGCGATGACAATTTTAATTCCAGTTTCAGTGCCTTCTCTCCCTACCCCACTTTCTCTATAATCACAGGTATGGGGCAACACATGCAAGCCTCACCTTCAAATGATGTGATTTTGATCCCTAAAATAAACCCTGAACTTCCAAACCTGCACCATCAGAAAGCTGACTGAGAACCCTCTGCAGCTTTCAGGAAGTGCACACTCTTCAGTGACTACTTCAGATTTAGTAGTAGACAATAAAGAGCCAAAAAAGGTTTCTAAAAGTTACCATTGCAGGCCAAAGAAGCTAAATGATATGGGATTCCTTCCGGTGGGAAGAACCAGCACTACCAGATAGAGCAGATTAAGGAATTTACTTCACTGCTTGGGTTGGGAAGTATCAAAACACCTGCTGAGTTGGATTTACTAGATGCCGTAGCTCTCTGTGATTCAGTACATCTCTTTCTTCACTTTTCTGAGTGAGTCTTCATGGTAATTACCCAGTTCCTACCCTCACCATTGTCTATTGTGTGGGGTTGGGGATGAGGGGTAATAGATCATAGGGCGACTCACCCAAACCTGATAGAAATGACTCACATCACCCTGAACTTCTGGGCCCTCCTAATGCAATTTACCAGATGGGACTTTGTAGTTGTCTTTCTTGATGGGAATGGAGCAGGTGCCGAAGTGTGTTCTATCAGTGAGAAGAAGGGTGCACATAGGTATTTGGCTGGAAGAGAGATAAGCCATGGCAGAGACTGCTATGTGTCTCTCATTCTCTCCTTCTCTCTCGTAATAATTAAACTTCACGTTCCAGCCATGGGGTAACATGCCCCTCAACAGAATAAAGACGACTTTTCTTAATCTTCGTCATAATTAGATGTGGCCATGTGACAAAGTTCTAGCTATAGAACTGTGAAACAAAATGATATATGAGACAATGAGACTTCCAAGTTATGTCCTTAGAACGAACATGCTTTTTCTCCTTTCCACCCTCCTGCTGTCTGGATTGTGGAAATAATGGGAGGAGTTGGAGAAAACCACCTTGATCATTGAGATGGATGCTACACATTGAGAATGGCAGAGCAACAGGTGGAAAGAGCCTGGATCCCTCACGAGTGAATACATTCATCATAATAGCACTAGACCACTTACCAGAGAAACAAACTTCTGACTTATTCCACCCACTATTATTTGCAGTTTCTATTTTAGATATTGTGAGGGGATTGTGAAACAAGTTGATGACTGTAGCTGCAGGCCTGTGATGTTGGTTTATAATTAAGAGTTAAGCAAAATAACAAAAACTGTAATATGATTAAGTTCCAAAATATCTTATAAACTGGATTCATGAACTTTTTATTTAGAGTCATGGCCCCTTCTAACAGTGATAAAACAAATAGAAATACAATCATTATTTAGATATGTAGATCAAGAAAGTGGAAAAAGAACAAGCCAGACACCTAAATAATGATGAACCCACAATCAGAATTTTTCGAATTTAGTGCTACTGATCACAACCTTATTTCTTCTAATAGCAGCTTCATCCTCAGATGGTCAAGAAGACATTATATACTTTTTATCTTTACTGTGATATTTGCAGTTGCACACTACAATGACTAATACCAAATTCAATCATTAAATGCAATGATATTAATTTAAATATTAGATTTAACTTCTTATGGCATCACTTCTAAAAATTTGTCATACAAATAGTCACATGTGAAAAACTGCAAAAACATTATAAACAACTTAAATGTCCATCAATAGTAAACTAGTTGATATGGTCTGGCTCCGTGGCCCCACCCAAATCTCATCTTGAATTGATCTTGAATGATAATCTGAATTTAATCCCCATGTGTCATGGGTGGGACCAGGTGAAGATAATTGAGTCATGGGGGCAGTTACCCCCATGTCATTGTTCTCATGATAGTAAGTGAGTTCTCACAAGATCTGATGGTTTTATAAAGGGCTCCTCTCCCTTCACTCTGCAGTTCTCTCTCCTGCCAGCTTGTGAAGAAGAATGTATTTGCTTCCCCTTCTGCCACGACTGTAAGTTTCCTGAGACCTCCCCACCAGCCCATGCAGAACCGTGAGTTAATTAAACCTCTCAGTTCTTTACAAAGAAATAGCCAATTTCAAGAAATTTCTTTATAGCAGTGTGAAAATGGACTAATACACTGGTTGAACAGATTATAATATATTCTTATAATTAACAACTATACAATGGATCAAAAGAATGAGGATATTGTATGTATGAATATAATCACCAGGCTAAAATGTTAATTGCAAAAAAAAAAAAAAAGCAAGAATTGTTTTAGAAATTTAGTCTATTTACCAAAGGGTAAACAAATTATATAAATGAATAATACAAATCAATCTAGTAACATGGATTGGCTTTGTGCTGGGAAAATGAGTGGAGAAGGGACAGAAGCGGTTAGGAG